>NC_064813.1:29038602-29220689 GCF_023721935.1 Panthera uncia
ATTGTGTAAAACCTGGTATGAAATTTTATTCAGGGGTAAAATAGGTGAAAAGTCATAGTCCTTGTGCCTAAGTAATTTATCATATAATAGATATGAAAAAATGTGTATCCCAATGGCGATAATAAACTATAGACAATGTTAAGTATTATAAGAAAAGTACAAATTAGGAGCTACAGAGGACTGAAGAAGAAAATCACAGAAGTACAGTTTCTATATATCTTTCATCATATTTTAGAAAGTGAGATTATTGAAATTGCCAAATTACATTAAAATATTTTGTAATAAGATCTGCTTAAAAACATGAGGTACTTTATTCATAGGAGGCTTGGGGAATTAGGAAGGAGATTGTCCACTTCCCTAAGAATAGCAGGGGAAAATGGTCTCTGTTACCAGCACACCAGTTTCATGGCAAATAGCTACTGGGCTGAGTTTTCAGAAGATTGAATGTTCTGGAGCAAGCTGTCTTCAGGAGCATCAGAAAAGTGTCTCTCAGAATTAGGCAAAGAGCCCAGGAATCCTGACCCACAGAGGCCAGCTGCGGTCCTCAGCAGCACCCAAGTGGGTGCTTGGACCAGAGCCATGGGCTCTAGAGTAAAAAGCCTTCCCCCATGTGCAATCCAGGGGATGCTAGGAATTGTATTGAAAAAAAGAACTCACATTTGGGAAACTCCTATTTAAACAAATTAAATAGACATCCACAGTGTAGTTCTCAGATTCTTGAACGTATTAATGTGCTTCAAAAATTTCAAAGAGGAAAATAAATAAAGCCATATTTCCCAAATTTATTAGACCATAAAACTTTACATTTTATAAAACATTTCAAGGAACTTGTGTAGACTATTTTGGGAAATGCTGGAAAAAAAAATAAAACAGATCTAAAACTTACCAGTTACCTCTCACATAAGTTTGTGTATTTATTATAAGTATGTAAGCATTTGAAAGAGAAGTTTGGACACAATGGATCCTCCCTACATGCACCTTACTGATTCATCAGAGCAAAGAGAGAAAGGGCTAACGGGGAGAATGAATGACTGATTTTTCTTTTTTTTTTTTTTTTTTTTTTTTTTAAATTTAATGTTTATTTTTGAGAGAGAGAGAGCAAGAACGCAAGTGGGGGAGGAGCTGAGAGAGAGGGAGACAGAGAATCCGAAGCAGGCTCCAAGCTCCGAGCTGTCGGCACAGAGCCTGACGTGGGGCTCAAACCCACAAACCGTGAGATCATGACCCGAGCCGAAGTCGGATGCTTAACCGACTGAGCCACCCAGGCGCCCCAATGACTGATTTTTCAATCTCAAGTGCCTTGCCTGGCTTTATTATATTCTTCCTTCTTACAAATGCCACAATGATGAAAACAGATGACGGACTAATCTTTCTGATCCATTTGCATTACTGGGGTCCAGGCAGATCTCAAACAATTCAAGAAAAATACATACTTCCCAGAGTTTACCTCTTAGAGGGAGGTATCTTTGTTTCTAAGGCCCTCTGTGAATTTTCAAACAGCTAGGATCCAAGCCATGAGTGCCACCTAGAATTCTTTGGGGCCCCAGGTCTTATCTTATTTTGTTGGCTTCTCACTTACCTCGAAGACCTGAACCAAATGCAAGGTGAGACTGTGTTGCACATTTGGATTCATTAATAAAGGATAGTTGAGACATTTAACCATCTCCCTATTCAATCAAAATGTATAGGCACTTGTCTGGGACCCAACGTTTTTCCAGAAGGCTAGGAACATGGTCTTGTCCACATGTGAAGATATGTAAATGCCCAAGTATACAGTCTCCTGGCTGTTTTAAGCTCCTGGATCTGTCTCTGACTTCTCTCCACATCAGAGACAGCTCCTCATAAAAACAAAACACGAGTTTCTGACACTTTCATAACATTTACAGTCACTTTTACAAACCACTACGCATATTTCTTTCAACTTCCTTCCAACTGTCCCTACTTCTGACCTCCCCCTGTCTTCGTTTCTCAGTCTTGCCTCACAGCTTAGACTTAGATGAGGGTCTCAGTTCCCCAGGGTTGGCTTTTTCCTTCTCTCCTCAGTTATGATCTGAACAATCTCTCTGCTCTTCTGCTCCTCCCACCTCACGCTGGGCCCCTGCTGACTCCCAGAGACTCTTCTCTGCAGCCCCTGGCCCTGCTGCCCCCTTCCTACAGGGAAGCCTGCAGAGTGATGCTCCCCCCGCCACACCCCAACACACACACAGAGCCCGCAGTCAGTCTCTCTCCTGAGGGCTGATTGGCAAACAGCCTGTGAATGGCTGCACTGTTGGTCTCCTCCACCCCCAGCAGCAGCAATGTTTATCTCCAGGTTGAATGGTGGAACGCAGGAAATACTCTCCAAAGAAATCAAGCCAATCTGCCTGGAAGGGCCTAGAGTTCCCAGAGTGGAAGTTGATGCCTGAGAATAGGGCCCTCCTTGTTTTGGCATTGGGCAGAGAGAATGGATTCAAATTTCTGCGAGAAATGATTTGAACCTAGACTTACACAGCGAAGGGAATACACCCGTGAAGGGAAGCCCACACTATGCCATGCCCTTCACACCTGCCCAGACAGGTAGTCAGGGCTCTCAGGACCGAGAAAGGCCCTACATGGCGGAAGAAACCCAGAGGAGCCACCTGTATTAATCGCCTGAATCTTTCATTGTCAAGTTATGAATGGACAACTAAGGATAGATGTTGAGGAGAATGAACAGGATAAAAGGGAAGGATAATGTGTAAAGATGGCTAAGTCAGCACTTTCTTCTTCCCGGAAACCATCCAAAAGCACAAAGAAAAATTTTAAAAACCCAACCTGACATTTTTGGTGAAAATAATCATTATAACAAAATAATCACAGCCAACCATTATATAATAATCACTATGTACCAAGTACTTAAAAAAAAAAAAAAAAAAAAGCAATTTTGCACAAGCAAGCACTCAAGGAGTATTGTCCTGATGAGCTCTTCTTAAGGAAACTACTGGAAATGAACTTTGGCCAAGCAAGTGATAACTGAGAACAGTATGGAAAAATGATATTCTGTCAGAATTAAATATACTTATCCAAAAAATCAAGGTAGAATCACAGGTGGGAATTACAGTGATAAGCCAGACATATGCATTATTAGTCTGGCCATGTAGAAATGATCAGACTAATAAAATTAGAAAAAGAAGAAAGAAAGAAAATGGGAGGCAAACTAATTTCATTGATTGAAAGAGGCACATTAAAGTTTCTACAATTGGGGAGCCTGGGTGAGTCAGCCGGTTGAACCTCTGACTTCAGCACAGGTCATGATTCGTGGTTCATGAGTTCCAGCCCCACATCGGGCTCTCTGCTGTCAGTCCAGAGCCTGCTTCGGATTCCCTGTCTCCCTCTCTCTGCCCCTCCCCCACTTGTTCACTCTCTCTCTCTCTTAAAAATAAACATTTAAAAATAATAAAAATAAAAACAAAATTTCTGCAATAGCTGGGAGTCAAATATATTATTTAATAGTACAAAGGTAAATACTAAAGAAGATAATGTTATCTACTAATAGCAAGTGAAAATGGAGAAAGAAGGGGGGATAGGGAAGAAGAAGAGATATGTTAATTTTGTCATTGCTCATAAGGAATTAAAAAATAGAGAACTAAACGTATTACCCAAAGTTATATTTTAAAAAAAAATTTTTAACGTTTATTTATTTTTGAGACAGAGAAGACAGAGCATGAACGGGGGAGGATCAGAGAGAGGGAGACACAGAATCCGAAACAGGCTCCAGGCTCTGAGCTGTCAGCACAGAGCCCGACGCGGGGCTCGAACTCACAGACCGCGAAATCATGACCTGAGCCGAAGTCGGCCGCTTAACCAATTGAGCCACCCAGGCGCCCCCGAAGTTATATTTTAAACGTAAGCACTATAAATCAAGCCTTTCTAAATATCAGAGGAACAATATACAAAAAGCAAATAGAACAAATCACATAATATATGTGTGTGTACACATATATTTAAACAATATTTAAAATAATATGACCAGACTAAAGCTAAACATATTTCTTGTGCTAAAAATATGTGTGCCTAATTTATCATTCTAAAGAAAAATAATTTTAAATTTTAAAATTTCTTTAGAAAAAGAATAAAGCAAAACCTAACTTTATGCAGAGATACAGTAAATGAATAAAAACAAATAAAAAAGGAGTGGATGTTCAGATAAGGGGGAATTAAGGCCAAAATTAGTTAAATAAAAATAAAGAATGGTAATTTATAATGCTAAGGGGTGAAATTCACAGTGCAGAAATAACATAGTATTGTAATTAAGAAAGTAGAAATTCAGGAATATAAAGGAACATTGTAACATAGAAGACTTGAACTCACTGCTTTCAATTCGTGACAGCTCAAGTGAGGGGAAAATAACATGGGTAGGTGACATAAAGGATCAATCCAGAAAGACCAATTCTCTTCTCCCAAAGAGGAAAATAGCAAAATGGAAAGGAGAGATTAAACAGAGAAATAATAGAAGAAAACTTTGTAAGGCTAACTATAAGGAAACAACCAGTACTAACCTGACTAATAAAAAAAGACACACATCTAGACAAATCCTCAGGGATTATCAGGACATCAGTGATCACAAACAGTTACTAAAAGCTTCCAGAGAGAAAAATCTAGCTCGTCTGTAGTAATGGGCAGGCTTTGAGATGGCTCACAATGACCTCCATCTCCTGGAATTCATAGCCTCGTGTAATTCCCTCCTTCTGAGTTAGGGCAGGATCTGTGGCTTACTTCTAACCAATAGAGCATCACAAAGGTGATGGGATGTAACTTATGTAACGAGACTATGTTACATAAGAGTCCCAGAACATTTACCGAGATGGCAGCTCCCTGTACTTTTATGGGATTTATTTTTCACTCTGCTGGCAAACAAATGTCTTAACAAGGAAGCTAGGGTATCTGTTACTTCCTGCTCTTGGGGTCTTACCGGCATAATATTTTTAATTTGGTATACCATGGGATGGTGAGCCAGAGAAGTTGCCTGCAGATTAAATCATTGCATGGTCGATGTATCCCTGAGCACAGCTGATGCATCTCTGAGAGGTACTGTTAACTCCTTCAGTAAAGACAAACTGTCCTGATATTTGGGCGGGGGGGGGGGGGGGCGTTGGGAAAGAAAGAAAAAGCTTTTTACTAGATTACTAGTTTTATACCAGGTTTCAGGGACTAAAGTGATTTATTCCAGTGAGGAAGCATATCTAGAACGTCATTTGCATTTAAAGTCAACTGATTAAGCTTGTCATAATCCAATGGTGGATGTGTTAGAAATCTCAATCATTCTAGCATTTAACATATTGATGGTGGTACCAATCTCTGTGATCCCCTCAAGGTCATTATATTTGATTTACCATTTTGGGAGGGAGAAGAGCTTGGGGCTTCTGCTTGGCTTTCCCTACTAACATAGGCTTATCCATTTTATCCTTATAAGTAAGGAAGTAATGTGGGTTTCTGAAGACATGAATTTCAACTGTATATTCAAGAGCTGGAAAATAATCAATGTTTTACCTTGAAGCAGACTCAATTCAAAACTCTGTTTTGTTTTGTTTTTTATCTGACCTCAGAAGTCTCCACTTTGGCTGGAAGGATATTCTGGATCCCAAAGAATTAGTGAGACTCAGAACCGTTGTCTAATAATTTCAGAAATACCAAAGTATTTACTTTCCATGTTTTGGACACATCCTTTGCGTTTCTCAGATTCTCTTGGCTTCATCTATATCCTGGTCCCTTATCCTTTTTCACGTATTTCAACTGGGGTAGCCAGACCAATGTATGGGCCCTACATAGTTCCTACGAGGACTCAGGACTACATTCAGAATCCAAGTCTCCTCCAACTGCTTCCAAACTCTGGTGAGGCCTCACTCCAATGATTGGAGGATTTGAATTCCCAAACAGCTGCAGAAGGAGCCAAGTGACACAATCCGGAAGTGCAAGGGAGTTAATTTTCCACTGGACTAGCCAAAAGAGGCAGGCGACAGGAGACAGATAAATTTCCTCTCTAATCCTCCATCTGATCACCTGTCCCGAGGAACAGTTGTTGCCGACAACCTTTCTGGAGGATCCCCTCTGGCTGAGTGGGTACACCTGTTGGGTTGCAGCTCCCTTAGCAGCACGTCCTGAAGCAGTAATGCACAATACTGCATTTATCTGTCATTTTCTACTCCTTGTTTCCCATTTACCTCACTCCCATTACCTTGGGATTTTATTTCCCCCCAAAAAAATCCTTGCGTCAGGTTCTCTTTTCCAGAGATTCTGGTCGAAGACAACTGGGTACTGTTGCTTTAGTAAATGACAGTCTTTGGGGGGAAGATTAGGAAGAAGTTGTACAGGGGTTCCTTGTAATGTTATTGTAGAGTCCCAGCCAGCCCTCCCTCTATTCAACAAGCTCTGGATTTGTGAATTGACAGGTCTAGGAAGGGGTCACTCTAAGCCTTTATCCATTGGATTGAGAGTTTTGTTTGTTCTTTTTTGCTTTTTTTGTTTTTTGTCTTCGGTTGCTTTTGTTTACTTTCTGGTCATTCTTCTCAAGTGGGACCTTTGTGAGTATCTCATCTGTTTTGGTCCTACAGCACTACGAAAACTTTATTCTAGTTTTAGTGATTTCATTCCTCCATGCCGTATGAAGATTCCCATCTCTGAATATTAGGAGTGCTGCTGTCTTCATACTGGGCCAGAAAACCAACCCCAGATTCCTTCCATTTCCCTTTTGTTAGCAAGTGTTTCTTACGGATAATCCACTATCGGTACCAATTGTCTATATAATTCAAGATGCTTGGTTGTCAACAGTGGGTACCAACTTTGGCTAACTTTAAAAAAAAAAAAAGGAATTTACTGGAAGAATATTGGACTATTCTGCGGAAAGGTGAAAATTTTGAGAGCTCCAGGTTGGGAATAAAAGGCAAAATCCAAAGGAAGCAAGACCCAGCTGAGGCCACATAGATGCCATATCTACTGAACACCCGCTACGGTCTACTCCCCATGTTGCATTGCTGGACTCCCAGAGCTGCCGCAAATGGTCAGACCATCCTCTATGAATCACTCCATCAAGATCCAAACCCTCAGGTTCATCCAAATGGCCTAGCTTCTGCCTCATGTTTGCTCCTAGTTGTTAGGATTCTAGGAAAGAAAATACATGGCCCCTTTCAGCCCTGAACATCCTAAAAAGCGAGCGTCTCCTGTGGTGAATGAAAAAGCATATTTCTTTTCCAACAGGAAAAATAACAGGTAATTGGAAACTCCAAAAGTTGCGCAAGAAAATCATGGCTCAAGATGAACTCTAAAATAGATAAAAGTACCGTTTGCTTTTTGGCAGTTAGACTCAAACTTTGAATAAATCCCAGAAAATTGAAATATAATTATACTCATAATGTACATGTAATAAGCCTTGACAGGGCCAAAAAAATATGACCGAGATATTTATGAGGCTCAGGGAGGGGAAGAAGTGGAGGGAAACTCAAGAGGTGTTAGTTTCTTCAACTTACTAAAGAGTCAGGATATGTTGTCTCACATTAATGTATCAAGAAACAAAGTTTTAAGTATATTATTAAAATTTATAAACAAAATCAATAGAATAAACAAGCAAAACGTGTGACATAATATTAGAAAGAGAAAGGTGTACAAGAAGGTAAGTAGAAATGAGGTTGTTTCTTAAATATTGTCAAAAGTTGAGAAATCAATACACTGGAGGATGAGCACACTAAGGAGAATCCTGGAGGAAACCACCAGAACCAACAGAAATGGAAAGAATAGGGCTGAGGGGCAGGGGAAAGATTTTGCCTTCCATTTTATATCAATCTGCTTTGGCCAAGCCAGGCAGCATGGAACTCTGTAAATTATCGCGGTCCCAACAGATGATGGTCCTTGTTAGATTCAGTCTCAGGTCTCAGGCAAGATTGAAGCCGGGGTACAGAACTCAGGAAATGTGAGATGGCAGAGGCTGAGTGATGGAGAGACAAGTGTTCTTAGATCCCAAAGGAGATAAAACAGGGTCCCTGCTGATTACAGCCTGCCCTGGGGTTGAGGGAGACACTTTCCTCTTGAGGGTGGTGAATGCCATGTTGTGTCAGAGGGACCCCATCCTGTCTTGTTGGGTTTTTCGCCAGAGGATTGCAATCTGCCGCATCCAGACATGCTGGCCTGTTTGGGCCCTTTTGAGACTGAGGTCCACAGTTAGCCTCGCATCTCTGCCCCCAAACTAACTTCAGTCTACACAGGAACTAAAAACAACAATAACAAAGAACAACAGACAAAGAAAGGAACCAACAAACAAAAACCCATCAGGAATGTAAATCTGCACAATTATCCATTGTCACCAAGATGTGGGCTTCCCCAGGGCTGGCCTCCTGGTGACTACTGACCTGGCTGTCTTAGCCGCCGCAGAGGTTGTGAGAAATATTGTTTCCCAGGGCCCGCCTCTTAGTACTCCGAAATCAGCAGGTTTCAGTCGGAGACCGATATTCTGCATTTTTTACAAATCCCTAGGTAATTATGCTGTGCAGCCGGGTTTGGGAATTCTTGATATAAAATAGTGTAGCCTTCAGGTGGCTGAAAACCAACCACGAAAGATAAACTGAAGTCAGAAATACAGCCTCTCCCAAATGGAGCGAATTCATCTCTGTTTCTAGTCCAGTCTGTATGTGCTGATTGTATGCATGGTGTGACTGAGGGGGGAAATGCTGATAATTGTGGAGATGGAGGGAAAGAGGGATTTGCCTCTGGACATCACACCTTAACATTAAAATAACCAGATGGCTATACTTTGTTTTAACCACACAGGGAACTCCGGGTAGTACAAAAGGCTATAGCCTTGGGGATTTCGTTTACATCCTGATCTCAGGACCCAAGGCTGGGGTTATGATTCATTTGCTCTGGTTCTGGGGGCACAAAGACCAGTTGTAGTGAAATCAATATATATCCCTGAAGTAGCTATGCATAATTAAAGCAACTATAACTATGTATAAGGTTTATATAAGTACAGATCTACGTTTACTAAGCATATTAAAATTTCTATTTAGACAATGTTCTAACATTAGCTGGGTACATGGCTCTTTGTCTAGAAGGGACAGGTTTCTTTTATTTTATTATTTATTTTTTATTTTTTATTTAAGAAAAAAATTTTTAATGTTTATTTACTTTTGAGACAGACAGAGAGACAGAGCATGAGCAAGGGAGGGCAGAGAGAGAGGGAGACACAGAATCCGAAGTAGGCTCCAGGCTCTGAGCTGTCAGCACAGAGCCCCATGCGGGGCTCAAACTCACAAACTGTGAGATCAGGCCCTGAGCTGAAGTCGGACACCTAACCAACTGAGCCACCCAGGAGCCCCTAGAGGCAAAAAGCTTTCAATAGGATAGAGGATTCTTTTACATTAGTAAGTTCTATTTGTGCAATAAGAGCATTAAGATTAAAAATTTTTGTTACTGTTTATTTACTTTTAAAGAGAGAGAGAGTGAGAGTGCACACGTGAGCAGGGAAGGGACAGAGAGAGGGGGAGACCCAAAATCCAAAGCAGGCTCCAGGCTCTGAGCTGTCAGCACAAAGCCCGACGCGGGGCTCGAACCCACAGACCACGAGATCATGACCTGAGCCGAAGTCAGGTGCTCAACCGACTGAGCCACCCAGACGCCCCTAGAAGGGACAGTTTTAGAAGAGTTTCCCGCATATATTGAATTGTCCCTGATTCTGAGTCTTTATAATCGTTTCTGGTTAATTGAAGAATGACTGTATCTGTTAATGATTATCAGATCACACTCTGCTCAGAAAGGTGTGAAAATATCAGGTTGAGAAATGTACTCGATTGGAAAGAAAGAAAATTTTTAAAGTTTAAATAAGTCGTAGACAGGACACTTCCAAGTTTTCTGCTCTTTCTCTCAGCTTCTTTCTTAAGAAGAGAATTTCACGGAGAAAGGGGTGCAGGAATTATTCCTCAGCAACCTAAAGGCAAAACAGTATCAAAAGTCACTTCCCACACTGATGAGATAATCAACAACTACGGGCTGTTGCAAGATGACCTTGATTCCAGGCAGTGGAGGAGGCGAAGGCAGTTCACTGGAGGAAGTTTGGATTTGAATCTGACCGAAGGCTTTGGAGGGATCCAAGCCAAAGCTTTCGGACAATTTAAGAGACCAGCTTTCTCATCTTTGAGGTTAAGATAAGAATGATAATAAAGTTATTGACAACAATTTAAGATGCTTTGTGTTTTATTTAAACACAGTACACTTTGGACTTTCTACTCTACCCTTTGATGAATGTCCTTAGCTGTTTTAATAAGCTGTTCTTTTAAGCTGTCTCAAAAGGAATTGCAGGTGGGTAGAAAAGAATGCCGATGTCTTGCCCAGCTGTGGCTACAGAATGAGATGATAAAACAATACCACCGGCCTGATGGCCACCCATCCTGGGTGAAGGCAAAATCCCCAAAAGGGAAGGCCAGCCTGTTGCAAGCTGGATTTGCAGTCCTGATCCTAGAGTCCTCTTAATAGAATGCCATTAGCGGCACCAGTGGGCTTCCTGCCCACTGAGAGCATGAAGAAAAGGGGAGATAAAACCTCTTTTTGCAAAGCGTTCCTTCTGCCCCCACTATAGATGCCACTGTCATTCATTGAACAAATAGCTATTGAGTGCCTACCATGCGGCAGGCATTGTGACAGACGTTAAGAAAGCAGCAATGAGTATGTCAGACAAAATGCCCAGCCTCATGGAATGTACCTTCACTGAGGGAAGGAGTCACCTCTACTGGGACCCCCTGTTCAGGTCAGCTGCTCCAACTCTGGGTTTCTCCCAATACTCTCTGGGCCTCTGTTATGCCATTCTCACTCTGGGCATCTGTCTCCATAGGTCTGTGGGGCTTTGGGGAGGTGGAACTGAGAGACTAAGAGAAAAATTACCAGGTGTACTCACAACTGCAAAGAAAAGACCCCCCCCCCCTCCCTGCCATTCCCAGAACCAGCCAGGGAGTGCCCGGTTGTGGTCTGACCTAAAAGCGGGAACCAATCAAGTTCTGCTGAGTGGTTTGAAAAAAAGGCGGGAACCAATCAAGTTCTGCTGAGTGTTCAAATTTAAATGTCAACCAATAACAGCTCTGTAACCGCGAAAAATCCCTAACTTGTTTGTGCCTGTCTATAAAAGAAGCTGTAAGATCCTGCTTCGGGACCTCTTAGCGTCACCGGTAACGAGTGCGCAGAGGTCCGGGTTCGAACCTGCAATAAACGACCCTTGCCGCTTGGCTTTGACTCTGGACTCTGGTGGTTTGTTCTTGGGGGTCTTTCGAATTTGGGCATATCAGAACTTGCCTTTCGGTTTTTCCTGCCTCTTTAGTGCCTGGAATGGAGTAGATGTTCAGTAAATGCTCATTGATACATGAATGTTAAAGAAAATGGCTCTCTCCCCAGCATTCATTCCTTTTATTCTTCCTCCTTCCTAACTAAACAAAACACAATTGCTCTTGTTGAGGGGAATCTATCCTCCTTCATATGGTCCTGTGTTGCCTTAATCCAAAATCGTCACGATACACAATGGATACCAGGAACTGGGTTAGGCAAGAAGCAGACCCTACAGTTAGACCGGACAGAGGAAGGAAAGGCAGGAAGCAGGGAGGACCGCGGCATTCCTCGTGGGGAAGTTGGTGACTCTTGTTAGAGGATGTTAGATATGCAGTCCAACTGTCTGTCTCCTGCCAGTCAGGACGCTAGCCTTGAGCTTACAGAGCCTGTGGTATTAGGGGAAATGCCAGGGGAAACACAGAATATTGGCGTCTCTTATTTTCTGAAGTCTTCAGTCAAGTTCTACATGAATGAGATCAGCTCAGACTAAAGGTCACCTATCTTAAAACAGAGAGGGGGAAAAAAAAAAGCTTTGCTAAGAGAGGCACTTTCTGTCTGTCTACACTCTGAGATCTAAATTGATTGACTAGGAGTCCAATAACTTGAAGCCTTTCAGGGTTGAAAAAGCAGAATTCTCTACTCTTAGATAAAGTCAGTGGGCGCAGAGGCAAAGAGGCAGGAGATTGAGCAGGAGATAAGATTGAGCCAAACTATAATCCGGATCCCCAGCCTTCCCAGCACCTCCTGTTAAGCATTCTCCATGAGACAAAGGAGACACTCATGCTTATTGTGAAGATGCTAGCTGGGAAAAATCAGATTATGGGTGGTGTCTCCCCACCAAGCTATTGTTCCAAACTGCCTCAAGGCAGGGGCCATTGAAGTGGGGGCTGGGGTGATGGACAGAACCCGGAGGCCAGATGGTGGTGGGGGGGGGTGGGGGTGGGAATTCTCAGACTCCAGGACCATGACTAGACAAAATCTTTGCCCCGTGGAATTCACTGGGCACTAGCAGATTCCAAACCAAGCTAGTTTTTAAAAGAAATGTATTATTGGCTGCTTAACACGGAAGGCAATGCCCGGGCCCCCCAAACTCACACCCATAGGAAGTAGACCGTCAAGTTACTGTCGCCCCCCTGAAAGGGTCTTCTTCTCCATGTCCTCGTCTGATTTGCTTTGAAGGACCCTGCATAATAGTGATTCTCTGAAAAGCAGGGTGGGGGACTGCCGACACGACCAGGTTCCTTCCTCAGCCGGGGCAGGATGGTCGTAATTTTTGTTCTGTGGGCCGGGAACCACCTGGTGTTGTCTCCCCTTCTTGTCGTGTCTGAACGAGGGGTTTGACGGCAGCTGTTGGGTTCCTTTTCCACCCCTGACTGTCGGGCTTGGGGCGCTAGGAACACACCTGTAAGGAAACAAAGGGTGGTTTTCAGGGGGCTCGCAGTCTAGTTTGGCAGCAGCCGTGCAAAGGGCCGTTGCCATACCTGCACACACAGCTCGAGAACCACAAGCTCGGCATGAGGGAGTGGGGTGGGAGGAGGGTGTCTATAACAAGCATCTTAAATTGAGATCTGAAGGATAGAACACAAGTTTGTCAGAATGGAAGCTGGGGGTGGGAGCCGGGATGGCATAGCCAGAAGGTACTCTTGGAAAACCCTCTCTGGCAGATGAGAATGGACTGGAGGAAGGCAAGAGGGGAGGGACACCAGAGGACAGTTGGGAGGCAGTTGACATAATCCAGCCCTGAAGGCCAGACTTTGGATTTTGTTCTTATCTGCCTTTGTTGGTGTATCCTGATGTCCTTGCTAAGCCCCTTAGGGCAGGGTTTTGGGTCAGTACCAGGAACTGGAGCCTCAGGGAAAGTGAAAGCAGGTCTTCTGCAGATACTTAGTCCCCTTCTGTGTCACTTGTCCTTGAGCCTTCCTGCCCCTCTAGGAAAGCTCTCCAGCCAGAAGGTCACTGCCTCCTGCCTACGGAAGATGCATTCTGATAAGGACTTGAGTCCTGATAAGCCTTCTTCCTCACACCTCTGATGAAATAGCCCTGAAAAATTCCTTCTCATGGGTGCTTTCAGTACCCCACTACGTCCCAGATTAATAGTTCCACTAGCCAAAACTATAAGAAAACACGGTTTCCCTAGGGCCATTTTGTTCCTTGAATATCTCCTATCATTAGAACCCAAAGTTATTTAATTTGGGCTCCTGGGTCAACCACACTGTTTAGAAGGTGCTTTGGAGGCAGAGGCACTTCTCTGAGACTGTGATTTCCACTAAAAGGAAGTATATCCTTGAAAAACTGGCTATCCAGAGAGCAGCAGAAGTTTCTACAAGACGGAATCTAATAGAAAATCCTGCTTGAAATATTTATAAAATCTGTTTTAAGGGCACTTACCAATCCACTAAGGAGTCCCTTTGCACAAATTCGTAATGTACGATTGCAAAGAGGCCTCTTTACTGGGACCCCAAGGTCTCACAAGAGGAGTTTGCTACAGACAGGAAAGAAAAGCATGAGATAAGAGGACCGCATATCCGCTCAAGTATTTGCATTTGGAGGTTTACATTAAAAAGAGAATCTTTTTGTACTGTCCTGATTGGGGATTTTCAATTAAAATGTGAGTCTCTCAGTTTTATTTTGGCCCAGAAGAACAGAGGATGGGGTGAGCTGGGGGTGGCCCTGAGCCCAGGAGGCTTACAGTGGACAAGCTGACCAGTGGAAGGGAGGCGGGATGCCTGTTTCCTGGAGCTTACAGGCTTGGTTTGTAAGAAAAGGGAGTGGGCAGCTCTTGGAGAGGGGCCCCTCCAGGGAGGGACGAGGGGTTCCCCTCACACTGTCTCTTGTTGGACACATGTCCACCTGTTGGATTATGTCCACCAACAGATTGAGGGGTGGGGAGTAAAGCAGTCAAGGGGGAGATGGTGGGATAATAAAGAAGGCAACTGTGGGGAGAGCCCTGGACTTTCACACAAGTGGAAAGCCTTTTTCGTGCTCCTTCAATGGCTGATATTTTGGAGTGCCCACTCTGTGCAAGTCACTGGATAAAGTGTCTCAATTGCATTATTTCATGTATATTTATTCCTACCCCCCCACCCTCACCAACAAACCTATGAGGTAGACACTCTATTTTTATCCCCATTTTGCAGCTCAGACAACTGAGGCTCATGGAGATTGAGAAGTTCACAAAAAGTAAGAGAGCTGGCAATATGTAGGGCCAAAATTGCAATGGACATCTGTCTCATTTCAAAACCTAGGCTCTAAGCTACTTTGGAGACAGTATCCCCTCCAAAAAAGAATAAGATCATCTTGTCTTACACCTCAGTGCACCCTACTCCCAATGCTGGGAGACCAACGTGGAAACCCTTTGCTTGGCCAGTCAGTGAACTTGGGGTCACATTACAGGGAGGGTTTCCCTAGACAAGTGTCTAGTGACTGACTGATGAGATAGTACATTCTAGAGGGAACTGGAAGGACATGGAGTACTTGGTTCTCTGCTTCTCTCTCTCTCTTCTCTGCTCTCCTCTCTCTTCTCTTCTCTCTCTCTGCTTCTCCTTCTCTCCCTCCCTTCCAGAAAATCTATTCATTTACCTGCCACCAGGAAAATGGCCTGCTAGGTAGAAGTAGGTATCATTAGCTAGTAGACAAACAAATAGAAAATATCCTTCCTGAGCATTGATTGCACTGAGCACTGAGGGAAGAAACAAAAGAGAAGAAATAGAAGCCCTCAAGGACTTTGCTGCCTGATTGGAGAGACAAGATAAACCTACAGGGTGAGCTATCCAAGGGACTTTCAAAGCAATAAACATGAGCCATTCCAACCAATGCAAAGGAAACACAGGAAAACACAGGAAGAACATAGCACAAGAACAAGTGTGTGTGTGGTGGGGGAAAGAGGCAAAAGGCCAAGGGGCATGCCTGGAGAAGATCCCTCACAGGATAGCTGCTTGGAAAAGGCAAGCCAGAACAGAGGAAGGAGAACCTTTCAGGAAAGTCTAAAGGTAACTATGCTCCATGAGACTGTTCTCTTGTCCCTGGACCACACAGCAGGTGGGTGGGGAGGGGGGCACTTAAAAGGTTCCAATTTGGCAACCTAAGGAGGATGTCTACCTCCAGACTCATCAACCTCTCAGTCCTTGGCTGGCTTGACCCCTTTGTTCTCCATGTCTCTCAACACCATGGTTTTGCAGACCAAAACCTGTGGCCCCTAGGAGTTCTGCACAATTTGCACAGACTATGTATTGCCAATGTTCCCTCTGCCACCCCCACCCCTGAACACACATCTTTTGGATTGTAATCCGAGGATTCTTGAAGCATTCA
Source organism: Panthera uncia (assembly GCF_023721935.1). Lineage (NCBI taxonomy): Eukaryota > Metazoa > Chordata > Mammalia > Carnivora > Felidae > Panthera > Panthera uncia. The sequence goes on from NC_064813.1 coordinate 29,054,227, forward strand.
AAACTCAAGAAGTTAAATCTATAAAAATATTTGAGGGAAAGGCTAGCTATCATCAGCTCACAGAACTTCATATTAGCAGGCAGCCACCTACACTTTTTGTTCAGGAAGTTCATCCCGTTGACTTTCCCCTTTGAAGGAAAATGCCTAAATGAAAGCCCCAACCCCCTTTTTCCTGTAGGGCTAATAGGCTCTTGGTTTCTAGGGAGTTCTGCCCTGGTGGTCACAAGAGGGGCCCTTGTATGTTTATTAATAGACATTCAGTTTGGAGACCACCTCACCCAATGTTTCTCAAAGGGTGTTCTCCAGACAATCTGCACCCAAATGAGGTTGGTTTAAAATGCAGACTCCTGGACCTTGCTACAGAAATATGGCAATAGAACCCCTGGGATCTGAGACATGAAGCAGCTTTTAAAAAATTCTCATTTTCAGAGGAATTTGAGAACCTTTGATCGAGTCCACAACTTGCAAAAGAGGAAACCAAAACTCAGGGAAGTTAGGTTCTTGCCTTACACAGCCCATCATTACCTACACCCAATAAACACAATCCTGGCCTTCACAGAATGGAAATGCATTGAACCGTGGAATCATGGTAGCCCAGTGTGAGAATGGAGACCTTCAAGGGCCCTAGAGGGAGGAGACCTAGAAGACTGAAAACTACTTCACGGCTGTGTAGTTGGAGCCTGCAACTTCCATCCAGCAGGCGGGTCCTGTGACAATGCCACCAGAGCTAGTCCTGGAGCTGAGGGTGGAGGGTGCTGAGGAAGCACTGAACATGAAAGGGAGGGAAGTAAAGGAAGGGACCTTGGGGGGACCCAGAGATTGATCATTCCTCCATTCCAGCCCAGCCCTCAGCCACCTGTGCAGAGGGTTGACCCAGGTCCGCCTCTAAAATCCAGACAGAGGGAGGAGATGAGCTTCAAGTTAGTGGGGGAGCCCTCCTCAGACTGTTGCCAGGAGCCTGCCAGAGGAAGATGGGCATTCAATGAAGAGTCCTCAACACACAATGCAGCAGTTCTATGAAGTATACCTAGATTCACCTGCAAGACGATGAATCTCACTGCCATCCCCTTCTCTCCAGCCTTCCTATTTTCTCTCTCTCTCTCTTCCCCAAAAAAATGAGAAAAAAAAAAAAAAGAACATTAGTTAGAGGGAAGATAGACCACAGTGCTGGAAAAATTCCCAGCTTTCTGAAAGTGTGTTTTCTCTAACAGGCCGGGGAGGCTCACTACAGAGCAGGTGGTGATTGTGGTGTGGTGCCTGGATCACTGTGTGTGTGAAATGCAAAGGCAAGGGGCTGCCGAGAAAACCCCACTTGCTTCACAGTTATGCCAGGGCTAAATCCTGAATCAATAGACAACACACACATGCCTTCAGAAAAGGGAGACAGGGACAGAAAGATGGTGAGTTTGGGGGAGCTTGTTTATTGATTGATTGATTTTTTAAACATTTATTTATTTTTGAGAGACAGAGAGACAGAACATGAGCAAGGGAGCAGTAGAGAGAGAGGGAGACACAGAATCCGAAGTAGGCTCCAGGCTCCAGGCTCCGAGCTGTCAGCACAGAGCCTGACACGGGGTTCGAACCCACAAACCATGAGATCATGACCTGAGCTGAAGTTGGATGCTTAACCGACTGAGCCACCCTGGTGCCCCGAGATTTATTTATTTAAGTTTAATTACTTATTTGAGAGAGACAGAGACAGTGTGAGTGGGATAGGGGCAGAGAGTGATAGGGAGCAAGGGAGAATCCTAAGCAAGATTCCCGCTGCCAGCACAGAGCCCAGTGCGGCGCTCAATCTCACAAAACCCTGAGATCTTGACCGGAGCTGGAACCAAAAGTCGGATGCTTAACCAACCCAGCCACCCAGGCACCCCTGTGGGAGTTTAATCTAAGGAGTACTTAGGATAGTTCTCTGAGGAGAAGGGCAACATCATAGTGAGTCAATCTTTACCCATCAGGTCTGGCAACTTGCCCATTTTTCAGAAAGTTTTGGGAAATACAAGCAGCTAAGTTATTCCCCCCCAGCTTGCTCCTTATCTGGGAGAGGTCTAAAAGCAAATTGATTTACCTCTGGGCGTGTTAGAAGCTCAACCCAGGAGGTTCCCAGCTGTAGAGACCGAAAGATCAGAGAATCTCTAGAGAGAGTGCAAGGAGGGTGGGGACTAAGGAAGAAGTTCAATCAGGCCAATAAAACAAAGTAAGTGATATGATGATATTTATGACACCAGGGAGTTTGAGGACTGTCTCAGGTAGTGTATAGCCAGAACTACTAGAGGTGGCCTTGAACTGAGATTGGGGAAGAGGGAACTGAGCTATTGAATGTAGGCAGAGGGAGAGCTACCTCCTCTCTGTGTCTTCCATATTACATAAGGTGTCTTCCAAAAGGATGGGAACTGGCAAAACATTTCTTAGAAGCAACAAGAGCTTGCTTTTCCTGGGAGAAGCTGTAGAAAGGAGGAAGCTAATTAAATGAAAATTGAGGAAGCTTGGGGCCACACGCAGGCTGGGAGTACCCTGGGAGTGGTCATCAATCATCATAAACTGGCATTTACTCGGCATCTTCCTCTCAAGGGCCTGCCTTACAGGCACTGGGTGCAATTGCTTCCCGGAGACTCCCTTGGAACCTGAGCAGGAGTGAATTAGGGAGTCAGAACCCAAGATTGCAGATATCTCCAGTATAGGGTGAACCAACTCAAAGACATCTATCTCTCTGTGAGAATTAACGCCCGATGGGTTTATCATTTCCTTGCCAATAATCATGGCTGTAGTAGGGATTTTCTTAGCCGTTCATAGATGCTTGGTCGCTCCTGCTAATTGTCAAGTCCTTGAGGCCAGAGAACTTCTAGCACATTTCTGTCTCCACATATCTCCATTTATCTACCACCTACCACTGTGTGGCATATTTCCCTACGGTTTTCACCTGCTACAAACGCAGAGGAAAACAGTTTTCAATCCCTAACTTTGATGAGTTTATGGTATTATATATCCGTTCATATATGTGGTACCACACATAATTCAATGAAGTGCCATTTGTGTAGGAAAAGGCATAGACACCATAGATTCTCAGCACAGATGAGGAGGTGAGGTGTGGCCAGCAAGAACTCAGACCCTAGAATGATATAAACTTGGGCATAAGACCCAGCTCTCCCCTTTACTGGCAATGGGACTTTCTGGGAGTTATTTAAACCTGTCTATAATAGTGGACTACTAGAAAGTGTCTCAGAGATAAGTTGAAAATTTAAAAATATACTGCATATTATGTGCTCATTATGAGGGCTACCAGAGGTAAATGCTCAAAATTAATAGGAAAAGAAAAAAAAAAAAAAGAGGGGGGACGTTCATGACACGATGCCAAGTTCAGACATTCAGTTCTCCTGGTCCTCCACACAAAACGATTTAACAAACAACTATTTCCTCAGGGCATTTTCAAATTCCCTGGGTGAAGTCCACCTGGGTGAGTGACCAGGAATCTAAAAAGGTCAAGGTTGCCAGGAGCTTGCTTTTGAACTACACCGACCTCGGTTTCCAACTCAGGAGTTCTCTCTCAGCTGGAACCACAAAGGAGCTTCAGCTACCACACGTTCCCTCGGATGAGTGCGCCAAAGCTTTGTGGCCTCCAAAGAAGGTCCGCAAAAAAGGCTCTGGAAATGCATGGGTGTCTTCCAGAGGGTAATGTTCTAAGCTGATCTCACTTCTCTGGACTTTTTCTTGATGGAGAGGGCTGGCAAATGGTTGGAACGAGGGGACTAGAGTGAGCAGCTGTGGACCAAGATGGGAGACACCCCCTCGTCTCCCTCTCCTCCAACATGGCCTCCAACTCAGAGATGGTGCTTGAGCCAGCCATTGTGTGGTCTCAGTGCAAATGAAAGGCGAAGAAATGCCTTATGTCTCCTCACCTCCCTCGGAGGCTACACACCTTCTCTCACCTGGTGACCGATGTCCCACGATGAGGAACTCTACTGACAAATTTGCCAAGTAAAATGTTTACATCACTGGAACATCCAAATGCTCTGTTCCCAATGTGCCATCAACCTGCTCATAAAGCAAGGCAGACAAGCAGGGGATGGCAGTATACAAAAGCTGTGTTCAATAATTATTTATTTTTTTAGTTTACCAGATGCTTCTACGGTATTGACGACATGCCAGACACTGTTCTGCATAATGTCTTACATTTGGAACAGCATTTTGTTTTAAAGTTTGAGGAGGACTTTTATATGCATCACCTCATTTGATCCTCATCATAAGCCTGAAAGGTAGGGCTTTCTCTCTCTCTCTCTCTCTCTCTCTCTTTTTAACTCTTACAGATTTTTTAAAAACTAAGTTTCAAGAAAATGAAGTTATTCACTCGAGACCATTCAGCTTGTAGTGAAGGCAGGACTCATGCCTGATTGTCTGATTCCAAAGCCTGTGCTCTTTCCACTGCACGAGTAAAAGAAAAGAAAGTTTCCTGTCCTCAAACTGCTTGTAAGAAAGTGGAAAAAAGACTGAAGTGTGTTATGCTGATAGCGTTTTAATCCAGAGTAACAGATAAGCAGACTATATGAGGGGATGTAGAAGCAAGGAATAAATACAGGATTTCCCAAGGGGGGGGGGTTGGTGGGAAAATGAGTCAAGGCCGTTTTTTAATACAGAGGACAGAAACCGAGCTGAAACCAGCTTCAGGCAACCAACCAGCCCGAATTTGTCTTCATGCACAATAGAACCCAATGACTTGAGCAATCTCTTCGGGACTTGGCTCCCTCGGTCCCTACTTGGCCTTGCGTTCCTCCTGGTCAGTTTTATTCTCAGGCAGGCATCTCCCAGCGGTGGCCCCACAGGTCCGTGCTTACATTCTCCAGATTGAGAAATCGCCACAGAAAAGAGTCTCTTCCCAGATAACTCCAGCAGAAGACCTGGGAATGCATTTCACCCTGCTGGTTTTGGTCACATGTTCTTTTCGGAACCAATCTCTGTTGTCAAGGGGATACACTGCTTGGAATGCCCAGCTCTGATCCTGCGTTCACCAATAGACCCAAAGGATGAGGTCACTCCCACCTGAATCACATGATCTGAGGGGCTCGAGACTGGGGGAAATTGGGGTATTATGACTCAGGCAAAAATTAACCCAGAGGCTGAGTTGGGGGCAGGTCCTGGAGGCATTCTTAGGTAGGCGTTTTACTGGTGAAAGGGATATAGCATGGGGCAGTGGAGAAGCCCCGGGAGGGGCAGCCGCAAAGTCCTTGTTCTAATTCCAGCTCTTGATGTGACTACTGATGTGACTTTGAACAAGTCATTGAGCCTCTCTGGGTCTTAGTTCCTCAAATGTAACGGGGAATAATAATTTAAATAATAGTAATAACAAAACCCTCTGGGTAGCCGTGAGGATCATGATATGATCCAATTGGGTGAGATCACAGACATGAAAGCCTTTTGAAATGCTAAGTGAAAGAGATTTATAAATATCAGAGTGTGTTTGAGGCAAGGGGCTACCATCAGCAGAGACAGGAGACAGGAGTAAGTAGGGTGCGTAAGGAGAATGGTAACTAGATTGGACTGCCAGGTCAGAAAAACCAGGGCCATGAATGCACAGTCTTACATACAGCAACTCCACACACATCAGCTTGGTCTGAAACTTGGTCTCAGAAAGTTGGTCTTATTTTCTCTCTTTGAATGGTATTGGAAAGAGGGTTTTTTGTTTTGTTTTGTTTTGTTTTGTTTTTTATGGCTGTAAGTTAGTGCCTGGAAAGGAGCTCCCGGTAGTTCTAGTTAAGGAGGACTTGCCCACGCAAGGCCAGGTTTCCCAGGTAGGGGAAGGAAGCTGGCTCTGCCCATGGCCAGTGTTTGGTTTCTGGGAGGCCCTTTCCCCTCCCCACCACCAAAGAAATCACAGCAACAGGTGGGGAATGGAGAGTTCGGGAGGACTGGGCCAAGGTCCTTAGAGGGTGAGAAGGGGGTGGGGTGAGGAGGATTAGAAAGTAGCAGGTGGGAAGGAAAACGCATTTTTCTAACTGTGTACATTGTGGAAAGAGCCTTAACCTGGAGACCTCGAGAAATGGATTTCTCATCACAGTTAGGGGTTTGGTCTGTTCCACCTCCAACATCCTGAGGATAAATAAAGAACAATGGAGAGCAGTGCTCGACCAGCAAACAGGGAAGGTAGAGGCCAGAGAGTTGTGTCCCTGGCCTCGCTTGAGGATTCCTGACCCCAGTGATCCCAGGTTGACTCAAAGAAGATTACAGAGCAAAATAAGAATGAAGACAAAGAACTACTTACTTGCTTGGAGCACTTAACAATTCACAGAGAAATTTCAAATAATTTACCTTATTCAATTTTCCCTATGATGCAGGCAGACAGGTTTTATTACAGAAGCAGTTCAGAAAGGTTACGTCATTTGGTCAAGATTCCAACTGCTGACACATGGGAAAGCCATGATCAGAGTCAACTTCTTCTAACTCCCAAGTTCAGTGCTCCTTAGCTATGGGGTCTGAAACCTTGTAAGGCTAGCACTGTCTGCCAGCCTGGCTATCCGTGCCCCGGAAAGCCTTTTTGGGTTCTTCTGGTTCTACTTGCGGGGCCTCTGGAGTGGTTAACAGGGGGCAGGGTAAGAAGTCTGAAGGTGAGTGCTATGATCTTGGACCTGCCGGATCCGAAATTGCTCAAGTGACTTGCTCCGGGTTTTAGCTTTGTCACCTGCACCAGGGAGGTGGCATTACCTGCCCAACCCACCCCCTCCCACAGGCAGTGATGCCTCAGTAGTGGGGTGTTGCAAGTGCCTTGAAGAGTTCCCTGTGCTGTTCACGGGTGAGAGAGGCTTCCCAGTTTCTGTTATTCTCACTCTTCTCCCCTTAACTGTGGATGCCCCCCAAAGCCCCAAGCCAAAGGAGGGGTCTGTGTCAGTCTATGATCTGGGCTGCTGCGAGCTCGCTCTTCGCTCAGAAGCCCTCTCCGGCAGCCTGTTTTCACTGACTCCATCCTGGGCAAGTTGCCCAGGGGCCCATTTTGCTGGAAGGATGAGCCAGTGGGGGGAAGAGCAGCTCCACAGGTGAGCAAAAGAGACAGCCAGCTCCGAGCCTTTAAAATGTAAAATGTTCTCTTGGGAGTGTGCAAAGACCTGATTTGTGAAAGATCAAAGTCAGAAGTACCGCTCCTTCAGAATCAAAGCCTCCTTGCTCTCAAGAACAGACAGCAAATGTTCCCCCAGCAAGAAGAGCCAAGCATAACAATGGAGAGTGAGTGGCTGCCTCCCTCCCCCAGGCTGGGATGGGGGGCCTGGCTGTGTTTGCAAACATCTGCACCTGGGCTGCACCTGCCAGGCGAGGACTGACCTGGAAGCAGCGGAGTGCACCTGCTTTTCTGATTTCCCCTCGTTTGTGGTGGGGATGGTCCCACTGAATCATGCACATCCCTTCTTCCCTCCTGCTTGTCGCTTGTCGGTTGGCTGAGGGACAGGGCCAGGAAAGCGGCTTCCAGTTCCAGTGCTCCTACTCACTCCCTCTGTGACCTTGAGCAGGTCCCTAGCTTAGCCAGGCTCACTCAACAGTATTGCGGATTCAAACCTTTGGTACTATTCACTCTCAGGAAGCTGTGGGGCTCAATCAGGATGGGGCCCCGCTCAGCAGTTTGGAATGCGAAATTCATGTGTAACTGTTGGCAGCTTTGACTGAAAAGCACAGAGGGAGAAAATCTGAGCGTTCCACAACCTTCAGCTCCAGCCAGATTTTTTTTTGTATTCATTAAGAAAATTGAGGCTAGCAAGGGTGATGGCTCTCAACTTTCCAACCCCAATCCCTACCTATACAGGGATCTTTAAGCACACCCATCCTAGTATCAAAGGATGGGGAGTCAGTCCCTCTTCTTCGAGTCTTACCGGGATGATCTTGATTCCACCCCCACCCATATCTTCAGGACCTTGTTCCACTGGCCATTTCCAACCTCTTTCTCTATGAGCAAGGCTTCCTTTCAGTCCATGCACATGCTCAATATATCTCATCCTATAAAATAATCAACAAAAACTCTCCATGCAAAGAAAAACATCTCCATACAAAGATGCCCACAACCCACTCTCTTTCCTCCCTTTCTCATCCACTTCATGAAAGATTTGTCTAGACTCCGAGCCTCTCTTTCTATAGCTCCCTCTCCTTCTCATAGTAATTTCAGTCTGCTGGCAGCCTTCACTACTCTACTGAAAGGACTCTTGCCAAAGTCATTAGAAAATATCAAGTGCCAAATTCAAATCTTGATCATACCTCTTCACCAAAATAACATACTTAAAATGCCATTTTTCTTCAAATTTTAGATTACCTTAGCTTCTGTGATTGCATACCCCTTTGGTCTTCATCATATCCCTCTGATTTATTGCTCCTTCATTTCCTGAGTGGGGACCTCTTCTTCTGCTCACCCGTGAAATACAGGCGTTCTAGCGTTTTATCCTAGACTCTTGTCTTCTGACCTCATCCAGTCTGAATGTTTCAACTACCACATGTAAACGAGTAACTCTCAGATCAATATTTACAGCCCCAAACTTTCTCCTCAGCTTCACACTTGTATAGTTGGGCTAGATTTTTTTTTACCCAGATGGACCACTCAACCTATCCAATTGTGAACTCATCATTTCTCATCTGCAAACAGCATTACTTTGACCATTTCCAATCTCAGTTGCTGGCGTTTCCATCCACCCTGTGACCATACTACCAGAAATTTGAGAATCCCTGTCCCTCCACTCAAATGCCATCAAACTTGAAGTCCTGTCTGTTGCACCTTCTTTAAAAACTCTCAAATCTGCCCCATCCTCTCTATTTTTCCCATCAATATGAAACATTCTCCCAACTGATCCCCCTGCCTCTAATCTTATCCCTCTCAAATCCATCCTCTAGAGAGCCACCAAATTAAAAAAAAAAAAAAAAAGTCCATTTAAATGTCGATCTGACCATGGCACTTCCTGGGTTGAAGCCTTTTTTTTTTTTTTTTTTTTTTTTTTTTTTTATCTTATCATAACCCCACCCTGGTTCCTATGGACCTCCAAGACCATTCTCTTGCATACAACCTCAGTCTCATTTTCTAGTTTTCTGTCTTGCATTTCTAGGGGTCTTTGTTCCTTCTAACTTCTCTACCCAGAATATTCCCATCATGATGTTAGAACCTGGATATCAACAGTGCGAGAGAGAGTTTGGGGTTAGGTTATGCTAGGAAAACTCAAGAGCCTGCCCAAGTTCCAAGTTATATACTTCTTTCCCTTCTGTCTTTGTTTACTTCTTTAAAATATAAAAACATAGAATTTTCATTTTCCAAGATGCAATATTTTTTTTTATCCCATGAGCACCCAGCTCTGTGGCACGGAGGAAAGACTCTCCATAATAACTCTTCCTTGGGAAGACCATCTATATAAGGAATCAGTCAACTTATATATGCTGGACTGAGTGGGGCAGGTCTCCAAATTCACAATCCTTCTTCTAAAGGGAACCCTACTAAAAACTCACCAGTGACTATAAGCCAGTCTCTGTATGATGGGACAAAACAACTTAAATAGAGTTGCCTGCCCTTCCTCTGGCTTGGCCCATTCATTGTTTTTCCTCTCCTACCTTTTAAGGCCAAGATGGGGCAAGGATGAGGGATGGAGTTTGGGGTAAAAATCCCAAGAGGAGCTCTTGTAAATGAGGAAGTGAATGAGAGAGAAAAAAAGAGGAAGTGGGGATAAATTGGCATGGTCAATGTATTTATTCATTAATTTAACAAAAACATTATTGTGCATTTAGTATGTATCAGTCATTAACTCAGAGGCTGGGGACATAATAGTGAATGAGAAAGACAAAGGTTTGAAAATACAAGTAGAAAACTTGAGTTATTTTTAAAGACTTTTGCTTGTTGATGATTTGTTTTTAAACAACAATAACCCAATGGGACTTGACCACATGGTCCATAGTTATAAATTTATAATCTGGGGAAATGTCATCTAGAATTCTAGACTTAGGGTACCATAACCACCTGTACCCAACATTAGAATGATTATCCTAAGTTGGTGCTAAGAATATTTGAATCCCTAGAATGTATGGATAAAAAAAGTAAATGTGGGCCCAGTTATGAGCCATGATGACTTTTAAGAAAATCATAGGCACCTTGAAAAGACCATGGTAAGATTAAAATTACAATTTAGGGGAGAATACCGTTAGGTAGAGAACTTTTCATTAAAAAAAAAAAAACTAGACTTATATATCATATTAAGTTTATAAACCTAAGAGAGGGAAAAAGTAAAACCTCCCTAAGAAATAAGGGTCAGAACTGATTTTTATCTGGACCCTACAAATACTCAATTTCTTTTTTTTTTTTTTTAACATTTATTTGTTTATTTTGAGAGAGAGAGTGGCAGTGAGCAGGAGAGGGGCAGAGAGAGAGAGATTCCCAAGCAGGCTCTGCACTGTCAGCAGAGGCTCGAACTCAAGAACCATGAGATCATGAACCTGAGTCCAAACCAAGGGTCAGATGCTTAACCAACTGAGTCACCCAGGTGCCCCACAAATATTCAATTTCTTAGTTGAGTCCTTCCAGTTTGAAAGAGGATATTGGTGCCAGGTACTCTCAGGCCAGTTCAAGGCATTCTTTTTACTCCCCTGGTTGCCACTAGACCCTGTGCCTTGGACACTAGTCTGGGTCAGCCAAACATTCAGTCTGTGGAAGGACCAATGCAGACAAAACACATTATCTTCCGTCAGATCCTAGAGAAACCTGCTAGAATGTGGTGCCAGCTACAGGTGGCAAGCACCTCCACAGAAGCTACACAGGGATGGACAAACTGTGGGCAGAGGGAGAGAGAGAGAGAGAGAGAGTTATGCATGAGAGAGCCTCCAGGGCTTCAACACTAAGAATTTTTCATGGGCCCAAAGCCATGAAAGACTAAAGTTTCCATGTGGTTCTGATTTAGAAGCTCTCACGCAGGGGTGACAGCAACTGGGATTCATATGCTAGATTCATAACCATGGATCAGCGGCCCAGTGAGGTGCCCTGCGCTGTTACTCCTGATTAGAAAAAATGCCTCAACTCCCCATCTGCCAGGGGACTGTAGAATAAGGCAAGTCAAGTTTTCTCCGGGAAACACATAATCAGACACTGTGTGTCTAAACCACCCTGGATTTTAAACAGCACTGAATTTCATTGCTTGTCTAGAAGCCACTTAGATTTTCACTGTTGGTAGATCTCATCAGTGTTGAAGAGGAAAGAGAGGTGAATCTGTCAGCCACCTGAGAACAAGACAGACTAGCAATGCTCACACTAGAAAAACTTCAGTGGATGTTAGAAGCTGGAAGTGATGAGGGTTTGGCTTTAGAATTTGATGACATATCCCTGGCAGGTGTGGGTTCTGAGCATGAAATAGGCATGTTCCCCAGTCAAGGTCAGGCACTCTTACAAGCACTATCTATAGAAATTCCGACCAGGGTGTCTGCCCCATGACCAGACCTAGATGCGCAAGAGGAGGGTAAGACTCTTAGTACAAAGACATCTCCCTATGTCACGAGGTTTCAATATGTGCTGGAGAAACAGCTCCCTCTTCCTGGCTATTAGAGAAGCCCTCTACCTTTAGTGTGAAGTAGGTTTATTTTCCCTTTCACCAAGTTTCTCTCTTTCTAATGCATCTTTCATATTGCTGCTGAAGTGATCTTTCTAAAATATATGTTTAATTGTATATTCTTCTCTCAAGCCTTTTTTTTTAATGTTTATTTTCGAGAGAGACAGAGAGCGAGTGTCAGAGGGGCAGAGATAGAGGGAGACAGAGGACCCGAAGCAGTCTCTGTGCTGACAGCAGCAGATGCGGGGCTCAAACCCACAAACCATGAGATCATGACCTGAGCCGAAGTCGGACGCTTAACCAACTGAGTAACCCAGGCTCCCCTCTTGTCTCACGCCTTTCAATGGCTTCTTAACTTTCTCACTCAACTGAATCTACACTATCCTTTGTGATCTGGCTCCTGTCTTCTTCTCTAGCTTCCTTTCCAATTCTCTTAAGGCTCTATTGAAACACGTGTCATTCTCTGAACAGAACATGCAGAATTGGGGCCTCCATACCTTTGTGCATGCTGTTCTCTTTTTCTAGAATAACTTTCTCTTTCTTAATGCAAAAATCAGCTTAAGCATCCCTTTTCACTCTCCAGGTTAGTGAGTGCTCTATGCCTCCAATGCTCTAAGCTCCCTCCCCTTAGCACTGGTCACATGTGGCCCTACTTCTGTCTCCTAGAGTCCTTAGAGTCCTTGGGAGAGTACCAATCATTCGTCTTCGTGCCTCCAGTGCTCAGGATGGTGCCTGTCACGTAGTAGGCACTACAAATGTCTCATAGCAATTTTGTCTGAGGAATGGAGATGAAAGAAAGGAGCTGCATGTGTGGAGTTGTCTTCCTGTGGGAGAAGGAAGGTAGGAAGGCATCAAAATACTTTGCAACAACTTAAAGTTGTGGTGAGGGCTGAGCTCTAATTCAGCAATGGACAGATGGTCACAGTCCTCTGCCCCGTTGGTCTTTAGGTCCCCTAGGTCAGCTGTTCACACCACTCAAAGTCACCTCCCCGTTGCCCAGTCTCCCGTTGTATTTGGCCCTTGTGGATGAGGGCTTTGGATTTGACCTGTTTGGAGCTGCTTTCTAAACACTGGAACCTTGTCACTTCTTCTCCAACTTTTCTGTACCTCCCACCCCGCCCCCCTGTACACCTGTTCGTTTCTCTGTGATCAAGTTTTAAAATGCATCAGTAAAATATCCCCCAACCAGAGCTGATCCTTCTGCTAATACAAAGTGGCAGCTTTTAAATAGGGTAGCCTTCAATTGTCACTTTCAATCACAGGCTCTGCTGAGGGGGACTTAGAAAGACTTAATCGTCTTAAGAAAACAAACAGAAGCCCTCTGCCATGGAACAGCATGCCGGCAGATAGACAGATAGGAGAGAGGACAGACACTGGCAGGCCCAAGATCCTTCCTGGGATCCACCAGGGTTGCTCCAGCAGGCACAGACCAGGTCCCTGCGAGTGAAACTGACAACTCGACATGTCCCTTATCCTTTCCAATTAGCATCCAGCTCCCGTTCTTTCCCTCTTGCTGTCTGCCTCCCTCTGTGCATCTGGCCCTTATAAAGAAACAAGGTCTGTGCTGTTATTCCCCACCCAACCCTCCCTCTTCATCTGAGCTGACCCCAGATCATTAAAACTTAGAATGTGATAGCTGAAAATAGACTAGTCCATGAGAAATCCAGTCCAGCATCCTCATTGTACGGGTGTTAGGAAGCTCAGCCAGCGACAGCCATGTGTAAATGGTCACATAGGCTAGAGTGAACCCAGATATCCTTCCAATTCCTAGCCCAGTTCTCTTCTGCTACAGTAGTACTTCTCAATGGGCTACACATTCAATCACCTGGGGATCTTCAAACAAACAAAACTTTGCCAATATCCCTACAGAATTCTCATTTCATTGGACTTTGGGGGATGCAGGCATCAGTATATTTTAGGAACTCCCTATATGATGGTCATGTGGAGCTAGAGTTCAGGATCACTGTATTGCATGCGCCTTCTCAGCCTCTTTCCCAGCTTCTGTTCAAATTCATTGAGTCTATGTTTGGGGTGGGGTTGGGAAGGGTAATTAGGAAGAAGAAGGCTGGGTTGCTGTATATTGGGAGGCAGAAAAGAACTCAGGTAAGAACCTCCGTGGGCCAGGTCAGAGACCCCCAACTGGTGATTGCTTAATACCTTCTGAAGGAGGGATTTTCCCTTTTGTTCAAACCCATGCTATCAACCATTTTTACTAACTACGGAGCCAGGTACTAAGCATCATTAGTTTGTATGGGTTGTGTTTTAAAAACAGACAAAGGGGACTGGCTCTTGATTTCTGGGAAAACAGGTAACAGAAAAACATATGCAAAAAACTTAAAACCTCTACAAAGAAACATGCCTCCAGAACCTTGCATACACACAGCCAGCTCTGGACTATGAACACAGTCATTCCAGCGGCCTTAAGTTATTGGTCTCTTAGAGCAAGGGTGTCCTGCTCACAATAGGCACTCCATAAATATTTGATGTGTGGACTGAAACACTGAGTCTGAAGGTGAGGAAGGCACCAGAGATCAAAATGGCCCCAGAGGACAAGGAAGTAATGAATAAGCCATCTGCAAGGTCACTCTGGAGGGCAGCTGGGCATGTGTCCTAAAGCTGACTTCCCACACCTGGTTGATGACAAGACTCAACTGAGGATTGAAAAAATATAGATTTTTGGTCTCACCTAGACCTACAGAATCAGTCTCCAAGAGTGGTGCCTAGGAATCTACATTATTTTATAAGCACCCTGGACAATTCTGATGACCAGTCAGGTTTGGTCATTTCTGCTTGAGGGAACCTTAAACCTGAACTTGATTCACCACGTGGTGAAGCAATTTAAAGTTCTACTTGGGATCACCCTGACTTAACTGATTTCAGTCATGACGTCACAACTTGCTAGCTATCCCCTTTGAGTAAGTCACCCCACCTCTCTGAGCCTGCCCCATCATTTGTAACATCCACAAAGGACAGCAGTCGTGTGGGTAAAATGTTTAGCAAGATCCCAGGCAAAAAGCAAGCCCTCAATAACCGGAAGCTGTTAGGATTTCAGCATCCTTTCTATGCTAAAGAAGAGAGAGGAGTAGCCAAGTGTCAGAGGCCTCACATCTACGGAGTGGGAGGCTGGCTGCTTCCCTCTCCAGCCCTGGTCAGTTCAGGCTGAATAACTGGGTGCTGGGAAAGGAAGTGAGGACTTCCATTTTATGCCACGTTGCCCAGTGTCTAAGGGGCGAGGTAAAAGGCTGCAATGTTTGTGTTCTTAGAACTCACTGGCCTCTATTCCTACGTCCTTCATTGTGTGGCTGGCAAGACCTAGAACCTAGAATCTCTTTGGGTTCCAGTATTCTCTTTGCGAAATGGGGATGATAACATCCAAAGTCCCGCCAGCCTCACTGAGAGCCTGGGAAGATCAAAACACACTGAATCACAGTCTACCCCGTTCGAGCTGGTAGTTAGCGCATGTCTGTGACGATCAGGTGCCACGCTAAGTGGCTTACGTGCACTATCTCGTCTGACCATCATAAGGGCATTAGAGGTAAGTTTTATCTTATACCCACTTTGCAGTTAGAAAAGGAAGGCTTGATGAAGACTAGTGACTCTAAGTCTCACAGCTGGTAGAAGGTGGAGTGAGCAACCAAACTCAGGCCGGTAGGACTTCCAAGTATAAAGTCATATCCATGACAGTGTCTCATGTCACCACAGTCTGTCACTGACATCTCAATCCTCTCCTCGGCCAAAAGGGCTAAATGATCTTTCTCTCTGAGTGTCTGGGTGTCCTATTTGGAGCCCAGTTTTTGACTCTGAGGCCTGAGTTTTACAACTATCCCCATGCTTTCCCCCAAACCAAACGTGGTAGTTAGGGGAGAGCTGGCTACATCCGACTGCACTTTTAAGAATCTATTCATCATAAAAATCAAACTTGCTGAATTTAGTTCTGTACTTTCATTAAAAAATAAAACCATCCGGCTGTTTTGATTTGCTAGGGTGCTTTACCGTGGACGGACCTCTATTTGGGAAAACTTGGCATCTAAAAGCCCATAGTGACAAAATCGATATATTAAGGGTGAATATTCACACGTTGTAAAAGGATTCGTTTCAATGTTCGTTTCAACTGCTCTTTCCTAAATTGGTTTCTTTTTCTCTTACTAAGTATTTGGCAGAGTGACTGGGGTGGGGAGAGGGAGGCAGAAAAAGTTCACATGGTACAGAAAGAGCAACCCGGAAAGTCTCTAAATGAGTCACTGGAAACACAGGATCACGTTTACCCAAAGAAATGATTATCTACAACTTGTCAGGAACACGACAGTTGCACAAAGTACACGTGAAGCTTCTTGATGTTTAATCGAAGGTTACAACTAAGACTCAAAGGGCTGGATTTGTGCCTAGTAAGTGAAAAACGGCACGAGATGTGAGTCAGTCGACATCCCTCTCGTGCTGAATGCTACCTTCTGAGTCCCAGTCTGGCTCTCCTGGTCCAGAGATCTGTTTCACAGGAACCTGAAAACCTGCCAAATCCATCACCGGTGATGAGCAGGTGAGCTGAGGAGCCCCTGATTTATGTCAAAGCATCCTAGGGGCAGAGCTGCCTTGCAAAGGACTGTCAGAACTGATCAATGAATAAACGAAGTCACTGACCAGGGGGACAGCTCACTCTCTTTCTTTTTTAGGGATTTTGTAATGAGAGAAATCACTAAGATTCATTTCGGGGCATGATGATATTAGCATACCCCCCCTCCCTTTTTTTAAATACTTTTCTTGGGGCTAGGGAGGAGAGAAAAGGGAAGGATGGAAGTCAAGGGATTTTTACCAAGGGAAAATCTATTCACCCAACTGGGGGGGGGGGGTGAGTTTGAGATGCTGCTCAGGGACTTTTTGAAGTTGTGAGGCCCTGATCTGCATGGGAAAAGACCAGACGTGTTGCACAGATACTCATTTGTCAACTTCCTCTGTGACTGGGCTCAAAATGGCTGTGTAAATAACTCAGCCGGGGAGGATGGCAGAGCAAAGCTCTGGCAGTTATTGTGCTATGAAATATGCATTAATTGCATTAAACATTCAGTCTGAAACTCAGCAGTGAGGCCCCTTTTGTCAGTTTTTATGGTGCACAGACAGAGACACCAGGATGCGGATGGCAATGGCCTTCTGTGTAGACCCCAATGCTGCAACAGCCCAAGCTTCTCCTCAGATGCTCCAGGAGAGGCGGGCAGCGCCCCGCTCAGCACCACGGTGCACACGAGGCCAGGGTCACCCGCTCTCACTCCCCAGGAGCCCCCCACCTCTGCTCTGCTCCCTAGACGCCACCCGCCCTGTCTTGAATTCCAGCCAGTGAGTCATTTCCTACTTGTCCGCCAGTGACAGAAGGGTTGGATGTGGAGGTGGAGGGCTCCGTGGCGTCTGTCCCCATGAGGGGTAAAGCGACTTCCCTCAAATAAGGGAAGGCAGTTCTCGTTTGCAGTTGATTACGACATTTGAAAATTCGAGGTGTGCTTTATCAGGGGGAGACATCATGTCAGGGCAAAAGAGCCGGAAGTGTAACAGATGCTTTTGAAGAGAGATATTGGAGAGAGAGAGAGAGAGAGAGAGAGAGAGAGAGATTTAATGTGTGCTAGAGGAGTCAAGCCTTAGGATGTAAAGTGCCTTTGGTCTTACCACTTGCACAAAATGAAGCACAAGAATCTCACTGGGGCATTCAAGGCCCTCTTCAGTTAGGCCCAACGGAACCTCCCTGACCTTGCTGTCTACGGTTTCCCTACGCTGAAGCCACTCTCTAACCAAAGTGGATGACATGTTTCTTAACTTGGCTTTTCTATCTGCCTGCCTTTGATTACACGATTCTGCCAAGCAACCAGTCAATCACGGTTTGCCGAGGACTGATAGGATTTTAACCCCGAAACGCCCAAGTCGCTGGAACCCCTTCAGTGCTAAGCACACCAGGTCAGTTGGTTCCCCCTGCTGTTCCCTCTGCCTGGAATCAGTGGCCTTCCACTCTGCATTTTCGCTCAGATAAATCCTTCCAAGTCATGTCAAATACCATCTCCTCCATAACCCATTCCATGCTTTTCCACATCGACTTCTCTCCCGCCACAGACCTCTAACAAACCTACCTCATTAACGCCTGTCGCTCTGTCAGAGCATTCAGTCCCCAACGTTTACAGAGAACCTTGTCCTTTTCCGCCTGCCCACTCACCACGTCCTCTTCAGGCGCCTGCCCACAAGGAGCCGGGCCCGGTCTGTGGAGGCCGCAGAGAGGTCAGCACTCGTAACACGGTGGAATAAACCTTTAACAAGTGGATGTGCAAATTCCATGGTCTAAGGATGAAAGAGTCGTCAAGACTGTCAAAGATCAGAGATTCAGGACTAGGGAAATTGCTAAAAGGAAATACAAAGTTCTGAAAATTCTGCAGACTCCCTTCCAGAACAGTTAATTCCTGGGAGATCTAAGGTCTTTGTTAATTTTTTCCCTTCACCAGAATTCTTGGTGCAGTGAGTGGGGATTCTTTTGCATTTATACATCTAATCTTTATGGGGGGGGGGAATAGAATCTCCTAATTCTATGTTTAAAGAAAAAATAACATGTTTTTTAAAAAATTTTTTTAAGTGTTTATTTTTGAGAGAGAGAGAGACAGAGACACAGAGAGCAAGGAGGGTAGGGGCAGAGAAAGAGGGAGACACAGAATCCAAAGCAGGCTCCAGGCCCTGTGCACAGAGCCTGACATGGGGCTGGAACTCATGAACGGTGTAATCATGAGCCGAAGTCAGACGCTTAACCAACCGAGCCACCCGGGAACTCAACATATTTTTCTTAAGTGCAATAAAATCAATGGTCATTTTGTTATACACACACACACACACACACACACACACACACATTGTGTGTGTGTGTGTGTGTGTGTGTGTGTGTGTTTGTGTTTATCCTATGTCATCATCCAAGGATAACCACCATTCACGTTTTGACGTATAATCTTCTAGACTTTGTATAGAAGTGAAGATAGAGATTTTAAAGCAGAATGAGATTTTACTACACATACTGTTTTCCACCCCAGTTTTAACAACAAAATACCTCTCCACATATTTGTGTATGTGCATGTGTGTGAATGTATACACACATCTGCCACATCATTGCTAATAGTCGTATATATTGTATTGGGTAGATGTGCCTTCATTTATTTAAACAATCCTGTAATAGGATCTAGTAAGATCATTTTTTATTTTTACCATTATAAATAATACTGTAATAAACCTCCTTAAAAATGCACATTTTCATAATTATCCAATATGATCAGACAGATAAAACCCTCCCAGTGGAATTACTGGGACAAAGGATGGGCATAATTTAAGGCATTTGACGCATATTGCCGTTTACCCATCTAACTTACATTTCGTAAAAATCTGTTTTTCCGTACATTTTTGCCAGCCAACATATATTTTGTCCAGCTACAATAGCTAGAGATCCCAAAGAGCATTTTTTCTCAGCGAATGCCAACTTCCGTGATCGCCACCACACAAAGTAAAGGAGAAATCAATCCAGGGGTGGCGTAAGTGAAGGAAAACCCCAAACAAGCCTACTCGCAAGGCAAAGTAGTTAAGCTGTCTTCTTAAGCTCACTCCATCAGAGTTATTGCCACTTATTCATAAGGGCATCCAGCAACAGCTGTTCACCTGGCCAAGCAACCTCTCCAAAGAAAGATCCCCATATGTTGCAGGGAGATGCACGTGAGCTGGTTCTTAGAGAGAAAATGACCTTGTTTCCTGGTTCTGTGTGATGATGCTTCAATCAGAGAGAAGGGGGCGGCGGGGGGGGGGGGGGGGGGGGAAGAGCCCAAATTCAAGGCTTGTGGAGGAGAAACTTGTCATCTTCATTATTTTATTGGGTTCAAAGGGCTCGCCCACGCTTTGTTTCATCTGGAGGTGGACAAACAAAGCAGGTCTGTTAGTGACACTTTTATCACTGGGCTTGCCCAGAGCCCACAGGCAGCAAGTGGCAGAACCAGGCCTGGAACCCAGGGCTTCTCGAACAATCTTGTCACTGTAAATCTCAAAAAAAAAAAAAAAAAAAAAAAAAGTTCCGTGAAGTTACAACAGAGAGAAAACAGGAGTAGAATTCTGACATTTTTGCAAATATTTATATACGTAATCACAATATGTTTGTGCTACTTTTAATTTCTTTTTTAAATGTCAAAGGTGGTGCGGGACCTCTGCTGCAAGGGACAGGTGGGTATGGAAGTTGTACAATTGTGGTTGTCTAAGGGCTATGGGGAAATGATTGGCCATGTACTTAGCCCCACCTTGTGTTGCTAGAAAAGTCTCAGTTTGGTCATCTGAAAAATGGGGATCTACCTCCCAGGGTTTCTGTGAACATGAAAATGCCTCAGAGCCAGTAAGTACCCAATGACACTCTATCCTGTGCTTTTTATTCTTTGAAGCAATTTCATCCCCTCTCCTGGACTCTAAGCTCTTTAAGAGCAGGAATAACGTCTTGTGGCTCCACTGCTGAGACCAGGGTCCTGGATGACATTCCTCCTACACACCCACAGGCGTATGCAGACTACATGCTATCTTCTGAAATTGTACTGGAACATTATTTTATGTTATACACAATGTTTAATGGACATTAAGTAACATTTCATAGTAATATATAGAAGTTTTTAAATACATGAGTTCATAATATGGATATTTTTTCTTTAACTTTTTTTTCCCATTTAACACTACAATTTGGACATCTTTTTATGTAGGTGCATGTAAATCTTCCTTATTCTTTGTATTGGCTACATAATATTTCATCAAAATATTGGACTAAAATATCCAATGGACTAAAATATCATAAGTTTATTTTAACTTTTTTTTGGTAGATTGTTGGATATTTCAAATTTGTCACTTTCACAAGTATTGTCATGAAACATTCCATATATATGCCATTGTCTACATATGTAAGTGCTTCTTGGAGTCAAACCTGGAAGTCAAAATTTAGGGTCAGAATTCTTGTATCTTTCACATTTTCATCAATATTGTCAAACTGACCTTCACAAGGCTGCTCTGAAATATTCTCCTATGCATCTGAATATTCCTGTTTCCCTGGGTTTATAGACCAGCCCTGGGTTTTATAATCTTGGACAATTGGGAGAAAAATTCTATCTGTTGTCATTTTAATTTCTTTTTTAAATAGTGAAGCTGAACATTTTACTGGCAATTTGTACACTCTTTTGTTTAATTGTCTGCTCCTGCTTGTCAGTTTTTCTATTGATTTTTTTCCTTATTGATTTATTTGAATGCTTTGTGTACTAAGGATATTAACTCTTTTATCTGCAAGTTTTAGGTACTTTTGTTATATTTTTAAATTATTTTTAATTTTGACATAGGGATTGTCTCTTTACTCTCTCTGGCTTGGTATTATGCTATAATTGTCTTATTTTGTCCTGACCTAATTAATGCATTCTCCATTTGTAAAATGATAGGACTTGAGCAAGGTAATTTTTAAAGATGTTCTATAGAGTCAGGATTTTACATGATCTAGAACTGCATTGATTCAGACAAATATATGGCAGCCAGTGTAACTTTCAGAAAACACTGTATTGAAAAGATATATCTTAATAAAACATTTAGTCCTTCCATATGTAAAATGTAACCATAATGTTGGCCAGAAAATATTGCACACGAGGGGCCTTCAATGGATATTTTTAATTTAAAAAATAAAATTAATTCATTCAAAATTCAACATATTTGATGAACTCCAAACTAACGATTTAATCATGACTTGCTTTCCGCAGTTCCACGAGGTGGCATCCCAGGAGTCGACGTTTTATGCTGAGCGGCTGTGTCCTCTAAAGCTCCAAACGATTGGACCCGAATGGACACCTGACCCAGAAGCAGCCAATCCATTGGCTGGACAGCAACGAACGACCTATGTGACTTATTTATTTATTTTTAATTTATTTTTGAGAGAGAGACACCCCCTCCCCCGCCACAAGTGGCGGAGGAGCGGGGGGGGGGGGGTGTACAGAGCATCTGAAACAGGTTCTGTGGGACAGCCCCAGAGCCCGATGTGGGGCTTGAACTCACTAACCCACTAGCTATGAGACAACGACCTCAGCCAAAGGCAGACCCTTAACCAACTGAGCCACCCAGGTGTTCTCATGTGATTTATTTTTTTTAAAAAGAATAAAGAAAAACAGTGGGGCAGTCAGATTTCTATTTCGGCAAATTAATTTTGGGAAACTGAAAGAATAAACCAGCTTGCAGTAGAAGGTGCAACCCCAAGAGTCGTCAGACAGAACTATGCTCTTCCGTATGTATGTTGACCCCTTTAAACTCCGAAAAGGGCCAGCTTCGTGGACAGGCAGCCAGTGGTCAAACAGGGCCCCATGCTTGGATTTAGTGCTGAATTTTATTTTTTTGAGTTTGGGTTTTGTTGGTGAAGTGGATGGGACAATGGAACATGGACCAGGCGCTCGGCTTCCCGAGGCTGCGTCCCAGCCCTGAGTTCTCAGACCTGCTCCCCCTCGTCCGTCCCACCTTCTCCTTCCTTCCTCCTCCCTACACTGCCCAGCAGGGAGCCGAGTCTGGGCCGGGGAGGGCTGGACCCCTGTGCCCTGTGGCATCTGGAAATGGGGTGCGGTGACAGCTGTCCTTGCCCCAGGCTGGCACACCATGGTTCATTTGGTGTGATTCATTTGGTGATTCAGTGGAGCAATCTCTCAGCCTCCCCCAACCCAGGTACTTAGTGCATCATCACCCGCAGAGATTGGGTGTTGGGGATGGCCGTCTGCCTTGGGTTGGGGCAGTGGACTTGTGGGAAGGGATGATGCCTGGCTCAACTCCTCCACTCCTCCCTTAGGCATGGTGCTCATCTGGTGGATGGCAAGGAAGGGGAACCCAGCCGTGGGTGCCAAGTTTCAGGCTTGGGCTCCTAGACACCAAGAGAGTCTGCACTGCCCTGCCAGTGTCTCCGTGCCTGGGGAAGGTGGTGTTAAATAGCAAATATAAAACACCAAGGAAGTGGAGACAGAAAGAGACAGAGAAGAGAGACAAAGGGCCGCTGAAGAAAGAAGTGTTACATTTTAGTTTGCATTTTTTCCTCCGTTTTAAACAAGGGACCCTTCATTTATTTTGCAACGGACCTACCAAATTATGAATAGGTCCTGACTCTAAGTCAGCTGCAGAAGCCATTAGTGAGGAAGAGAGAACAAAATGGATGTAGAGAGAGGAGCTGACACATAGAGAACAAGAGCTACCTCTGGAATGTGATGAGGCTTCACTTCCAGTCTAGACACTTGTAATCAACCCTCTTCTCCTGAGGTAACAGAGAAGAGCTCTGTGTCTTGCAAGTAAATAAAACTGATTAAAAGATGAAGGCAAAGACCCCCTGCAAGGTTCTAGAGAGTCCCAGCCCTTGTCTCAAGGAGAACGAAATGAGATATAATAACACAATAAATAATAATAGTAAGGACAATAACATATCACATTTAATCCCCACAACAACCCGACTACCCCATGAGGGAGGAACTATACGTTCACAGATGGGGGAACAGAGATGTAGACAGTCCAGAAGGCAGAGCCGGGACCTGACTTGCTGCCTAGGAGAAATTTTTCTCAGAGTGGTAGAAAACACCAAAATATCAGTGAGAGGGGAGCAGGCTGCTTCCAGCTGGGGAAATCAGGGGATGCTTTTTTCAGAGGCTGTGCCCAACATTTAGCATATACTTGGTAAAGGTTTGCTAAAAGAACCGAATGAATGAATGAATGAATTTGTATTGGATTTAAAAGGAAAGCTTTGGGGATGGGGGAGAAATGAATGAATGAATGAATGAATGAACTTGGATTGGATTTAAAAGGAAAGCTTTGGGGATGGGGGACAAAAACAGGTGGGCAGATCATTAGCAAAGGTCTAGAACAGAAAATGGCAAAGTGAGCTTGCACATGGGCAAGCAGGCCAGCTTGGCCGGAGTTTAGGGCACTTAAAGGGAGCAAGAAGGATGTTTGGACCAGTAGAGTCTCCAGGCCGAGAAGTGTGTGCTGTATTTGGTAGGTAATCTTGAACCACTGAACATTTATAAGCAGAAGAGATATGATCAAAGTCATGCCGTAGGAAAGTTAATTAGTTGATAGTGAGTAGAATGAATCAGAGGAAACAGAAACAGAGAGCAAGGAGATATCAATAATGTGTGAGAATAGACCAGGCAGGAGGTAAGGAAGGCTCCAAGAAGATGGAGGGAAAGGATCTGATAAGATACTCGTCACAGGAACAGACAGGAGTTGTCATGTAGTTGTCATGTAGGTGTGTGAGCAGGGGTGATCAAAAAAGGTGGTTCTCGGGGTGCCTGAGTGGCTCAGTCGGTTAGGTGTCTGACTTCAGCTCAGGTCATGATCTCACAGTCTGTGAGTTCAAGCCCCGTGTCGGGCTCTGTGACGATAGGTCAGAGCCCAGAGCCTGCTTCAGATTCTGTGTCTTTCTCTGTCTCTGCCCCTCCCCTGCTCATGTTCTGTCTCTCTCTGTCTCGAAAATAAATAAAAACATTAAAAAAAAATTTTTTTTAAAAAAGGTGGTTCTTGGGTGTGTAGCCTGTGTGCCTGGGAAAAAGGAAGCCAAACCAGTAATCCCAAAGTCAGACGGTGGATCTTTTTCTTATGTTGACAAGGAGGGAAGGGAAGGAAAGGCCCTGAAAACACCGGGTTCTTCCTGCGTTTAACTTCACCCTGGGGATGGATATGGTAAGTGCTTTCTTCAAAATTTCAGTCCAGTTCCAATCACATGAACATGAATTCGGTGGGATCTATATTTCAGGGTTTTATGAATATAGATAGTTAGAATCTTAACATGAAAACAGAGGTATGGCACTAATTCCAGCTCCACGAATTTAGAATTTGTGACTCTTCTAACTGGCTAGGCAAAACTTTACCTTCATTTAAGCCAATTCATGCTTCATAAACCAGGACACATGGCACGTTTAAATATTTCAGGGGGGGCATCTACCACATTTGAGAGAGTCAAACGTTTTCACGTTATTCTCCCACATCCTGACGAGCATCGTTCACGTAAAATGGCGGAGGCGATGTTCTTTATAAATCCCTCTTGTCGTTTCATTAAAGAGGATCCTTTGGCTCCTCAACAAGACCCGGTCCGGGTGCTTGAGCTATCATCTGCCCTCATAAGAAGTAAAAGTGCATTTCTTAAACTCCTCCTCCATTTCAGGCTTCTTCCTGATTCAGGCTGACCTTTACCATACATCACTGCAAAGAAATCCCCGAGGGGTTGGTTATCACGGTGAGCTGCTAGTCATCTGAAAGGCGAGGTCACTGCCTCTTTGTAAGGTCTGCTCACACTGTGAAAAGGGCCATTGGAGGCATGACAAGGAGGCTCGCCCAGGCCGTTCCACTCCGCCGACTTCCAGATCTGGGCCGAGTCGATTGCTTTTCATTTCCCAGTACCTGAGATCCTGCCATCACATCGGCCTCCTTGACACTGGCCCCGGGTTTCCAGACTAGGACATGGCTCCAGCTCACCCAGTTCACGCGCCAGTAATTGGGTCAGTCCTGTAGTTATCGACTTATTTGTAATTTCAAAAAGGCTGCATGTCGGGGAAGGGAGTTCCCATTTGCCAGGGTAAAGAGAGGGGGGTGGCCTCAGCTCTGGGATCTGGAAGCGGGGACAAGATTAACCAGTCGTCGGAGCGACTTCAGCCATACCTTAAAGCATTTCCCTTCAGATGAAAATGTTCCAGACTAGAAGAGGCTCCCAGAGAAGGCTGGGAAAACAGCCCTCAAGGTTCAAACTGACAGAATGGAGCCTCGCTGCTCAGAGTTGGTTTCTAAAGGCAGAATGACCTCTGAAATCTTGCCGCAGGACTTACAGGCTGCTAATTGGCACAATGGGTAAATATGCCGCATGACCGTAATCGATGAGAACGATTTCTCCAGACCCTGGATGAAGCCGGTGGTGTTAGCGCAGCGCCCTACTGTGCACGCTTTCGGGGAGGGGGAGGCCGGCCTGCACGGTTACCCCCTGATTTCTCCGGGCCACAGAAGGCAGTGTGAACAAAGGGAGGCATAAACCACAATCAGAGGACATGATTCTTCATTCCTTCTCTTTTACTAAAGTCACGATGCCAGCCTTCTAAGCGTTTGTGTTATTTGTATAGGCAACAGGCTTCCTAAGCGGCTTAAAAATGAACCGCTGAGGGTCACCTGGGTGGCTCAGTCGGTTAAGCTACCGACTTGATTTTGGCTCAGGTCTGATCTCCCGGTTGATGGGATCCAGCCTCCGGTCTGGCTTCCTGCTGACAGCAGGGGTCTGCTTGGGATTCTTTTTCTTTCTCTCTCTGCCCCTCCCCCATGCATGCTCTGTCTCTCTCAAAATAAATAAATAAATACACATCTAAAAAGAAATGAGCCACTTACAATCTTCTTTGCGGGTTGGCTTTGCCCACAGTAGGTACTCAATAAATGTGTGATTAATTAAATTGAGTCAGTGAGCAATGACGGCTTTTGTTTTGTTTTGTTTTGTTTCCAAATGGGTCTCCTTTTTCTAAATGGAAATCCTGGGGCTGCCCTCGTAGGTGAAGATCACTTTCTTCCCTTCCGCATTCCAGGCATGTGCCCAGAGGCCTTGGGCGGGTGAGGCAGAGGAGGGTCTAAAATGAGCTCACTGACATCAAAATCCCCTAAGGCTTCAGAACCTGGCACTTGACATTTTTCACATTCTCTAGAGATACTGGCTTACGTTTAAACTTCATTCCCTTTCCCGTTTCTTCTCCCTGTCCCCCCCCAACGAAATGAATTATCTTTGCCTGTCCCTTATACAGTCAACCATTTCAAAACAAACTCGCCTCCTGGACAGAGGGTAGCTTTAGGGACCCTTGTAACCAGGCTGAGGCACCCGGAGCTAATATTAAACCAGTGACCTCGGATCTCCCCGAGAGCACATGGGGGCCACCACACCTGAGAAGCTTGTTCTTTGACCCAAGACACACACCTGCTGTAGGAATAAAGTGGATTTCCCATGTGAAATTGTCCCTGACGCCCCAACTTGAATTGACCCCTTTGCAACCTGACCTTAAAGAAATCAGTTAAATGCTTAATTGGTGGACATATCAGGTGTAAACAAGGGATGGGGGAGATAGTTTCCCTGAAGTCAGATAAACTACTTCCCCTTTCCCTATCGTTTTCTTTTTTAAAACTCGATAGACTCCAAGGTATACGAAGGTATTTATTTCTGAGAGATGTTGTGGACGATATGCCTTTACAGACATTTATGTGCCTCTGGCATGGTCACAGGTAATAACCTTCTCGAGAATAAATGTTGAGAAAGCTGCATTGTAACAGACAGAAACTTGAACATTTGTGTCAGTGAGAAGTTAACCCCCCACCCCCCAAAGGAAGCAAGATTCTTAAATCAGTAACGTGATCTGTTTCTGTTTGAATTTAAAGATTGTAGCAACTTTCCTTCCGACCACTAGTAATATAATAATTGTACCCGATTATAACTCATTTCTTTCTGAGAGAATATTCTTTGGTACCTCGTAGTCATAGAAGACAGTCTGAGAAGCAGAAATGACTAATTGGTTTTTTGAATCTGTATTTTGTATTGTTGGAAAGAGGTCTAAAGGAAGGATTCTCAGACAGCATAGGGCACCTCGCCCCTAGCAAAGCTTGGAGGAGGACGAAAATGTTATGTTTCCCCACATCCCACTCCCACCCAGTCCTACTTGTCTATAAGAATATCATCTGGATGAACGACTGTTACTAATGCAACTTTGTTCTCGCTGCGTAGGGCCAGCAACAACATACAGAACCAAAGTCAAGGTGAAATGTGAACACAAGCAACGAGAAGAGCTGGGTGGAAAGAGCCAGGGAATGGAGACATCCTAGCAGGTATCTCCCCCAGTTTCCTTGGTCAAACACCACCATTCCCTTTTATTGCTGAGTTAATCGCCTTTGACTTCTTCACAGTCCCTCTATTTATGCAATCCAGAATAACGTTTGATTTCTTTTATTGCTCCAGATCCTGGTGCCAAAGGCATTAAAATTTTATCTTCCTCTGCCCTCGGATTCCTCCTCTCAAGTCTACTGCCTGTGGCCGTGGAGGGTCTGTTTGACCTCTGAATTTCTTGTCCCTAGTCTCGTTGCCTTCTTTGTCACTACACTGAATTGGATAATCAAATTACCCATCTCTCCTGGTGGACCGCTTAGAGTTTTATTGTCCTTCCTGACCGCCTTTGTTCCTGCCTCAGGCACTTCCGTGCTCTTCAGCTCCCGCCGGGGCTTCCCTCACTCTGTGTGGGGGACTGGGGGTCCCCTAGACGAGTATGCCCAGCTCAGCCCCTATACCTTTTCCCTGTGGGTCGAACACTCACCCCTGCTCTAGTCCCCAGGTTCAGCGACACAGTCATCACTCACCAGCCTCATCCAGGAATGGATTCCCCAAGCTTTTGCAGAAATTACCGCATATAATGTGATGGAAGGGGCTCCTCGAATATCTACCCCCCAGATAACCCTTACCGCCAGCACCTGACTTCATTGAAACCTTTCAACTCTATACAAAACTAAACAAAACCCAACACTCTGGGGCCATTATTATTTACTGTGATTCTAAGAAGTATTAATGTGATCCATTTCCTCCTTCAGGTGGAATTTGATGGCCTCAATCCAAAATGACCACCCAGCTCTCTTTTCCTACCCAAAATGACCACCCATAGTTCCGTGGCTTCTGGCTACATCCTACAGCTGCACACTGAGCATGTGCACTCCGCTGAAATGTACACTCCCTGAGGCAGGGACCACAGACATCTTATTCGTCTACGCACCTCCCCAAATAGAAAGCATAATGCCGAGCATGTAGCAAATCTTCAATATATATGAAAGTTATATATATTCCAATATATATGGAATTCCAATATATATATTCCATATATATTCCAATATATATGGAAGGAACATAGGTAAGGAGAAGAGAGAGGACTCAAATATGAGGTGGGTCTAATGATGTAAGACAGCTAGGAGCCATCACTGACCATTTGCTGATGGGATTCCCCCCCTCCCCCACCAAAAAAAAAAAAAAAAAAACCTTTTGCTTTTCAAACTCTCCCTTCTTAAGTTCCTGTTATTTATTATTCAGGTGTGATAGTGTATGTTCTTCCTTGGACTGAAGTCTCTAAAGGTTCTTTCCATTTTCCGTGCTTCATTTCTGAATCTGTCAAAGTGACATTTCCTCGCTAGTCTTCGATCTTTCTTTGGTTTCCCCTAGAAAATGTATGTCAGTTTCCAACGTTTGTTCCCCATCTTCCTGAAAGTTCCAGGGCAAAAAATTTATTTAAACCTTTTTAGTCACCTCTACCGCTTTTTTTTTCCTTTCAATAAATTACCCTTCCCGTGTCTTCGCCACCCAGCTGTCTAGCTCAATGACCCCTGTGTTCCTTACGCACTAGGGAAATTTTCCCATGATTTCTCTTAACCTTCAGTGCAATCTTTTTCATTCGCTACCTTTGCCTTTCTTATCTTTTTTTACACTCTCTGGACTTTGTTCGGTAATCCTCCCCGGCCGCCTCTGTACCTGATGCTTAATGCCTCACATACGCCTCTTTCTTACCTTTGATTACTTTTTTTTAACTTGTTCATCCACATTGTGGATTCTCTTATTGCCAGGACTGCATGCAAGATGACCCCTGGGTTTATATTAATTTATATTTGAATACTTTTCATTTCCAACCGTGTTCTCCATTTCTTCCCTCACCTCAGCCCCTGTGCTTTTACCTGGCCCCTCCGATGCTCCTCAGAAATGCAGGGGCGTCTTCATGAAATGGCATAGTGACAATGAACTCTGCTTCTAGTCTCAGCTACATCACCCGCTCCCGAAAAGTAACGCGAGGGAGAGAAGAGGGTGCTCCCAGGAAATGTGTCCGTAAGGAAATAATCCTTGTAGACGTAGGACAAAAATTCTCCTCCATGAGTCATTGTCTACCCAGATGCCACCCGGGGAGCAAACATTTCATGAGAAGAACCACAGACAGAAGAAGGCTTCTTTGCACTGAGCTTCCTCCCGCTCCCTCAGTGATAAGGAGCCCACAAGGTTACTTTCAGAGGAGAGGGCCCCGGATCTAGAATCAGGGCAATGGCGCCCCAGTCCTGGTTTTGCCACTAACCGGCTGTGAAGTCTCAGTACCTTCTTTTCCCTTGTCCTAAGTCTGTTCTCCCAGCCTCAGTTTTCCTTGGCTGTAAAATGAGGGATTGAACTCCACAATTAAGGGTCCTGCCTACAGTTGCAAGGGCATCCACTGTGACAATTTTCTTTCAGCTGCTGCCATAATGAAGACATAAGCAGACTTTGTCCTCATTATTCACACCTTCCCTTTTGTTCTTTTTGCTCTCTTTTAGGCTTCCCTTCCTCCCCAGTGTACTTGGTGCACCTGTTTCCCCCCAGTGCTACCCTGTTCTGTAAGATGTAACTCCATTCATCCTCCCGGCCTTTCCCTAAGGAGGAAGCCTCCTGAAGCATGCAGACCAAGGGGCCAACAAGGCGGCATGGTGCAGAAAGAAAGCCAGGAGTCAGACTTCTTGATTTCACACATGACCCTGGGGCTTCTGACGTCCTCATCTGCAAAATGGGGACAACATTCGCACTTAAGTCAGAAGGTTCCTGAGAGGATTCCGTAAATTACTCCTCATAAAGCCTTAGAAGAGTACCTAGCAGGAAGTAAGCACCATATGAATGTTAGCCAAAGGGAAAAGAAGTATTTGTGTTACAGAAGTCTCCAAATCTTAAAACAAGAGACTGAATTCTAATGCATCAAGTTTCAAGAAACAGTAAACTAAATGAAAGGTTTGGAAGCTAGAGAGGACTATTGTGTTTCCCTAAAATCACAACACACAGGTTGGCATCCCCAACACACACACACACACACACACACACACACACATACACACATACACACACACACGGCAGTATTCCAGGGACTGATTTTGGAGCTCAGATTTCGGATTTTAACCTAGCTGTATTACTTTATATCAAAACTTCAGTTTCCACAGAGATATTCAGTATATATTTTTTTATTTTGAATGTAACAAACCAATTAAAGAATGTTTCACAGTAGGCCCCTTTTGGGCTCCCAACCAAAGACCGCGTATGATCTCCGAGACCTTTTAGTTTCTGTTATAGATACAACTTGTAACCATGAGGTGACCTAATTTTAAATTTCTCTCTGCCACCAGAACCTGAAATGTATCTTCTCCAGCAGGTAAACTCAGTCAACTCATACAATCTAACATGTTTTAGAATATCCTTCTCTACGGGTAAGAGGATAATGGGTGAGGGAGATGCCTTCAAATAATAAAAAGCTCATGACTCCCAGCCACTTTATTGTCAGATGTCTGGACACAGGACGGATACAGCAACTGTTGGGGTCTCTGGTGCCATGATTCTAGATTTCAGGGACACTTGGGAAACATATCATCGTCCTCAAAAGCAAGTCACGCTATACTGCAAGACTGCAAGACTCAGGCAGTTTATTGGAGATTTAGCCCCATGAAAAGTGATTTTTTTGTAGGACTTGGCTCTAACGTACCCAGTGGGTGAAAACTGTCTCTTGAAATGAAGTTGATGTAAATGCCAAAGTCATAGTGGAGGCACCTCAATGACCTTGTTCTTCTAATATCTAAATACTAATGTGTGGAAAACTACAGACTGATAATTTGGAAGGAGAGAGCTCTTACTTGAGGAAATAATAATGAGAAAGATGAGAGAGGCAGCAAAGATTGAGGACACATTTTAAGGCTCACTGTTATTAGAAATATGACTTTTCTCAAATATTAAAAATAAACCTTTAATTCCCCTCATGCCATCCAGAGTCTTTTCTACAAACATCTGGATAAAGGAATCACATCAAATCCATGGCGTTTTGAGACATTCCTGGAGCATAGATGTTCTTGAGATTATGTTTTTGGATTACTTGACTAGAAATAATAAATACTTTCAGTACTTAAAGCTGTAATGCTTTGGGTTGGATTTGGATTTTTGTTTCATTTTAGTAAAAGGTGGAGATTCAAAGTCAGCTCCTTAACCAGAATGATATATTGGATGTGAATATAGTTTATTGCTTTCTGACCTACATTTCCCCCTTTTTTCATCATTTGAAAAGTTACTTGACAAGTTGAACGCCTGCAGCTCAGCATTTCCAAACATCTGCCTTGAAGGAAGCACTTTGCTTCAGATTTTCACATGATGATCAAAAGTGGGTTTAACTTTCTCAGGTTAAATGGGAACAAGGGGGATGGTCTGACGAGGATAGAAATATATTTGAGAGCAACATGAAAGAGAAAAAAAAAACACTTGGAGCTGGCAGAAGCTTAACCCTAGAGCCAGCTTGGACTCATGAAGACAGATTTCAGCTGAGAGATGAGTCATCTGTGGTCCGGCACTGGCTCTGGCCCAGTTTGCCCATCTGTACGATGGGGACTTCAGAGTCTACCCTTTGGAAGAATGTAAAGTCAGTGGATGACGACCATGTGACCTAATGTCCCGACTCTGCTGTAAACCAGCTGTGTGACCACGGGACATCCTGCTATCCTTTGAATGTCCTTTTCCTATTAAAAAAAGGCCCCCTGCCCCCACTAGCATTCTGTAATTGAGAATTTGAAAAGGAAAGCTCAAACATGTAGATGAGGGCTTAATACCAGCCTAAGGAAACCGGAAGTTAAGATAAATTAAAATTCACATTTTTAATTCAGGCCATGGAATAGTACGTACTGGACTCCTGATATGAGCCAGAACAAGGGCTACAACCATGAGCAAAACGAGACAGGGTCCCTGACCTGTCTGAGTTCATAGGAAGACCAACATCAATCAAATAATCATACAAACAAATGTAAAATGTCAAGGTATGGGTTGGAGAGCCTTTAAAAAAGAAGAGAACACAAAGAATAAAAAGTTAAAATGTTGGGGCGCCTGGGTGGGTCAGTCGGTTAAGCGTCTGACTTTGGCTCAGGTCACGATCTCACAGCTTGTGGGTTCCAGCCCCATGTAGGGCTGTATGCTGACAGCTCAGAGCCTGGAGCCTGCTTCGGATCCTGTGTCTCCATTCCTCTCTGCTCCTTCCCTGCTCAAGCGCGCTCTCGCTCTCTCGCTCTCTCTCTCAAAAATAAATAAAAACATTAAAATTTTTTTTAAATGTTAAAATGTCAACAAGTGACTTTATAACCTATTCTCAAACTGGGTCAATAAGGACTTGAAAACAAGTACAGAAAACTAAGGGTGCCAGTGTTTTGAAATTATCATCTGTTCTGGTATTCCACAGTGCATCACGTGGAATGGATTCCATAACGTATTGTATAGCCAGCCACCATCTTTCAGGGGTCTCCCTGGTTCAATTCCACTTCTGTTTATTCACTAAGTCGACACATTTTTGCCACGAAAGCACAATGAACCAGACATCTCGCCAGGCACGAGGCATACAATATTAGCAAGACAGTTCTCGCCCAGTTAGCCTTTGCTGTGCGACAGAACTTCTCAAAACTTAGTGGCTGAGCACAACCACGATTTATTAATTTTCATGATTCTGTGGGCTGGCTGGCTGGTTCCCCTGCTGACTGCCTGGCTGGGTCGTGTGCTTGCCTTCAGCTGGAAGCTTGGCTGGGCCACAAGGTCCGAGATAGCCTCACTCTAGCGACAAGTCCAGCGGTGGGTGCAGGCTGTTGGCTGGAGTGTCTCTGTTCTCCTCCAGCTTCTTTATGCAGTAGTCCCAGGGCAGCATTCTGAGACACACACACACACACACACACACACACAGAGCGCAGAAGCTGCAAAGTCAAGCCCTAGCCTTGGAAGTCATATAGTATCGCTTTTATGGCATTTTGCTGGTCAAAGCAAATCACGTGAGCATCCCAGATTCGAGGTAGAGAAACAGAATTCACCTCTAAGGAGTGTACAGACCGAGACGGGAGGACTCTGTGGCCATCATCATGATTAAGAGCACTTGGGTGGCTCCCTTAGTTAAGCATCCAACTCTTGATTTCAGCTCATATCATGATCTCACAGTGAGGTCATGAGATCAAGCCCCTCATGGGGCTCTGCACTGGCCATGGAACCTGCTTAAGATTTTCTCTCTCTCTTTCTCCTTCTCCCTCTGCCCCTTCCCTGCTTGCGTGCACATGTACAGGCTCTCTATCTAAAAGAGAGAGAGTGTGCAGGCGCGCATGCGAGAGAGAGAGAGAGAGAGAGAGAGAGAGGGCATGCGTGGATTCTGGAACCAAAGACCCCCTGAGTTCATATCCTGCTCTGTCACTCGCTCAAGCGCTAGTGAAGTAGCATCGGACAAGTTCCTTTATGTCTCATTTATCTGTAAAATGGGAACACTAACAGTTACTATTGCAGAGCCCTTGAGAAGATTAAATGAGTTAACATATGTAAAACCATTAAGAGAGTGCCAGGATTGTAGGAACCAGTGAATAGAGGTTAGGTATCAGTATTAGTATTAATCCAGTCTATGTGGGACACAGAGATTCATCAATAAATTGCACGTGAAGATTAGCATTGGTGCAGAGGGCTCTGAAGGAAGGATGGAAACTAACAAGAACAAATAGCACAGAGCGAGCCGGGGAGCTGCGCCATGAAGTGGCTGTCGGCTGAAGCCTGAATGGTATGCACACGAGTCCAGATGAAGGCAGGAAGGCATCTTCAGGAGACAGGAGCTGTGTCTACACAAGTTAAGGTGGAAGGAGCACAGGACACAAGGAATTGAAAACCCACTCTGTCCTACTTCTATTCCCTCAGCACTTAAATAAAAGAGTTGAATATTAGTAACTCCACGTTTTGTTGACCCTTCCTTTAAAGCGCGGTAAAACCTTGGTTTGCGAATGCCATCCGTTCCGGAAACACGCTTGTCATCCCAAGCACTTGTGCATCGAAGTGAATTTTAAGAACCATTGGCTCGGTTGTGATCAGATGACATTCGGCGTCACGTGCTACCCGTATTGCAAGCCATCGCTCGTTTATCAAGTTAAATTTTTTTAGAAACACTTGCTCGTCTTGTGGAGCACTCGCAGAACAAGTCACTTGCAATCCAAGGCTTTACTGTATTCTTAAAACTATCATGGAAGCAGTGGAAATGAGCCAGAAATGGTTTGTCTTCAGAGTCAGACAGACCTAGTTCCCAATTCTGCCCCTACCACTTACCAGCTGGGCAAACTTGAGCAAGCTGCTTCACCTCTCTGAATCTCAGGCTCCTCACCTATAAATGAAAACCAAAGTACTTTACCCGTAGATTGCCGTGCGTAGAGTACGATGTGCAAAATATTGAGCCGTCAGAGCAGACAGCGGCGGGCTTGTGTACCCGTGCTCGCCACAGCTCAGGCCTGGGTGGGAGGATGAAGTGATGGAGACTGGGAGCCTTCCTATAACTTAGGCACCAGTAAACAGTTGCTCTTACTATTATTATGGTCAGTGTTCCCTTTGTCTCCCAGCTCCCCAGTGGGGCTCTCTAAGCGCCGTGTCCCCTCCCTTCTCCCAAGCCCCCTAGGTGTGACCAGCCCAGGGCTCTGCGGCCAGCTGCTGGTCCCCGAGTGGGGTTAGCATGCTGAGACTCAACCCGCTCCAGTGCCGTGGAGACGGCTAAAGATGAATCACACAGACCAGTGCTGAAAGGAGAGGGAGGTTTAAAGCTGGAAGGTTTTAAGGGGCTGGGGCTCCCCTTCCTGGGGGCTCCTCGGTGCGCCCTACCCTTCTCCCCGCTCTGTGCCCCTCACTCCCAAAAGCACCCCCTCCCAGGGCAGTGCAACGTCAAGGATGCAGCCAGCCTTTTTCTTTACCCCCTACCACTGTTCTCTCTCTCTCTCTCTCTCTCTCTCTCTCTCTCTCCCTCCCTCCCCACCCCCTCTTTTTTTTTAACATGCAAGTTGCCATGAAAAATTTGTTAATGAAATATTTGCTCAGAAGTCTGCTCTGGTCTAGACTGATAACCTATCTGTGTTTGAGTTTGGCTTCCCATATTCTAAATACTCATCTTCTGTCTGTTTAGCTTATTGATTGGTTTGGCAGGAAAAGAAGCCTTGTCATCAGTGACCAAGGTCAAACTAAACAAAAAGGGAAGGGTGGGGAGGAGGACGAGAGCTGAGGGGCTCTGAGGAGCTAGGAGACTTCTCCAAGTTTCCCTGAAGGGCCGACCCCCTCCCGTCGCCCCACCCCAGCCCCGGGGTTCAGTTCCACAGGCCACTGGGAAGCCCTGCAAATGCTTCAAGGTGGGAGTCGGCAGCTGGTGTCCACCAAGGGGACTTCTTGGACTGTCCCAGGCAGGAGTGTTAAGAGGGATGTTCACGCATACCTTGATGAACAGAGCTGAGGGCTTCTCAGGGTGCCATTGCTGATAGTTCTGGTAAAGTCTAATTTCTCAGTAAGGTGCACTTGTTAATTAAAGGAACGAGAGTTGCTAAATTAGCAAAAATAAAGCACAAATTCATGCCCCCAAACAAACATTGATAACCCACAGCACTTAGGACTCTCTTGGGATCTGAATGTACTACTTACCGGTTTTGCTTCTGCCCCGCCGTCTTAATCATGTCTCTGGAGGCTGACGACTGAGGTGGCGGTCCAGGAGCCTAGACAGGCTGGGCCATGGAGGGGTGCCTGGGTGTGTGGAAAGGCGCCGGGGTGGGGCCGGAATCCTGCTTCCACCGCTATCAGCGGTGTGACCAGGGCAAGCTTACTTCGACTCCCTGCGCCTCAGTTTCTTCATCTGTCAAACATAGGTCATACTACCTACCTGAGAGTTGCTATGAGGAAGAATGAGATAGCTTCTAGAAAGTGCCATGCGTGCTCAGAGATCTAGAGGAAACTCTCTGGGATCATGTATCTCCTACAGGGACGTCACGAGGCAGACCCTCCACCCCACCACTGCCGTGTGGGGAGACTGAGTTACGCCGACCCAAACCTCATTCCCTGGCTCGCTGCCTGGGGGTCATGGAGATGCACCAGGTATTCTGGGCACTGGAAATGCAGGTACAATTAAGGCACAATCCTAGTTCTCCAGGAGCTTCTGATATTTGCGGGGGGGGGGGGGGGGGAAGCACAGACACATGGAAAGTAAATGGTCACAGACACTGGGACTCGAAGGACAGCTGAAAACACAATGGAGGAGTGACCATGTCTCCCTGGTGGGCGGAGGAGGGAGGGAGAGTCCGGAAAGGCTTCTCAGAGGATGTTTTGAATTAAGTGGTGCTTACCAGGTGGACCAGGGAGAAAGTGAGCGTGGGGAACAATGACATCAAAAAGTGGCCTGCACAGCCTGTTCTGAGATGGCAGGTGGCTCCTGCGGCTGGAGGGCTGGGTGGGGACAAGTGAAGTGACAGGCTGAGGCTGGAGAGGGTAGTGAGGGACTGGGGCTGCCTGCAGGGAGTGCAGGAGTGTGTGGGGGTCAAGAAATAGAGGCAGTGAGTACGGACTCCTCGCCAGAAATGCATCTGCTACTGCAAGGAGGATGGGCAGGCACCAGTTATCGAAAGGATGCTGTCAGAGACTTTTTTTTTTTCAAGTATGAGACTTAAAACACACTCATAGGCTACCTGGAAGGAACCGGAAAAGAAGGGGAAGTTGAAAACATCACAGGGAGAGGAATGACTCAGTCAGTGGAGCCAGATGCAGGGCCAGGAGTCACGGGAAGGGAGGGGATCAAGGCCCCAGAGCGAGGGTCTGGCGCAGGGGCGATACCTCTTCCTCGAGCCTGGAGGGACAAAATGAGAAGGTGGGTTGCAGGAGGGAAGGCCTCGCGGAGAAGGCCTCGCAGAGAGGCCGGAGCTTTGGTGCTTGCTTCTCAGAGCTCTGCATTGCTCTGAGCTACAAGGTTATCTGCTGAGCAAGAGAGGCTGGGATGAGGGAGGAGAGTGGAGAAACCAGGCAGTGTTCTACTGGGAGCTGGGGGGGCAGACGGGAAGGGGCTTATCTGGTTGCATTAAAATGTGCCCTGGAACCTAAGGGCCCAGCTGAGGCCACAGATCACCACCCGCCGTGGCCCCAAGGCACCCGTTTGGGGGACTACTTCCTCTGAACTCAGTTGAGAGAAGGCGTGATGCAAATGATTCGTTGGACTGAAGCAAGGAGGAGCTTCTGCAGGATTGTAAGCCACTGAGGGTGCTGGGGAGAAGATGGCAGAAGGGATAGATCCTAGGGCTGGCCAGAGAAGTGAAGCCCCCTCGGGAGATTAACAAGAAAAGTCAGGAGACAGCGGGTCTCCATGACTTCAAACAGCAAGTGGGCCGGCAGCAGGGACGGAGCCCAGTGGTGGGCAGGAAGACGGGACAGCAGAGTCATATCCTGGGCTTTCAGAGGAGGGCGGAGAGTTCCAAGGGCTGACAAAGCCCAGTGTGTGCCCTGAGAGCAAGCAGGGGCCACAGTGGAGTCAGAATGAAACTTGCCCATCTCTGGAATGTCAATGCCCAGCGCTGGGACGCGGGGAAGATCACCCTGCGTGATTCATTATTTAACAGGGCAGGATTCAGAGAGGGAGTGCACTCAAGTTTTGAAAAACATCTCATTCTGTGCTTAGCCCACGGATTCCAAAAATGTCTGCCACGGGGAGGTGCCCGCGGTACCATTGAAAGTGAGAGGGAGACCTTGTACACTGATTAAGGCCATGGTTCCCAAACCGTGCACCCAGGCACCCCAGGGCGATGCCGCAAACTCACCAGGGTTTTGAGGTTGTTCACAGTTTCAAGATAGATGGTGCTATGCTCCTTTCGGTGACATCATAGCTGTGAAAAGCTAGACTTTAGTGGTTGCTGCGATAAAAAGCAAATACTGAGTAAACAGCAATGCAGAACAGGAAATGACAGTGCTGTGGTCCAGTCTGCCTTGAAGATTTGAGAAGTTGGGCAGTAGTCGAAAGTCACAAGCACCTGCGAGTAAGTGTGGTTATGTAGGCGTGAAATAGCTTCCAATTCATGTCACTTCAACTCATGTGTATTATTTTTTCAAATGGCTACTAAATGATTAGGACATAGCTATTTATTATTTGGGCCATTGAACAGATGGAACTTTGGGGTATTTATTTCGACCTCAGGACACCATGAACCATATCACTGAGGCCCTAAGGATGCTGTGAACCTTCAGGTTAATGGATTACCCACACTTGGGTTTCCGATGCAACTTTCTTAAATCACAGAAAGTTAGAGTTGCAAGGAACCTGAGAGCTGATTTAGAACAATCTCTCACAGAGGACGCAGCCAAGCAAGGATAAGGAGTGTTGTCAAAGGTGATCAGTTTCGGGTATACTTAGAATAAGAACTCCAACGCAGGTCTCCTCCTTCCCTGTCTGACGTGCCTTCTGCTGAAAACAAGTAGCTTAATCCACTCATACCATTTGTGCAATAATAATCACTCGTTCATTTTCTCTCGAAACCCGATTTATAGACGTGAAAAGTGCCAACTCAGGAACGTGCAGATTGTTCCTCGCTGGTGTGAGCCATTACTGATACCCGTTCTTATTAACAGGGACACGTCTTCCCTTGCTGACACCCTTCAGGACCCTGTAAGTTGAAAGCAACCCCTTTTGATGGAGTGAGACTGAATTCTGGAAATGAAATCGGTAGACTCTGTAGATTCTAGAGGGCCACCTTCCCAAAACTTTTCTAATCTTCCCAGTTTGGGATATTGTTGAAAACAAAACCTGCCCAAGCACGTAGAGAACAATGAAGCTGCTCAGGACACGAATGTAGGCAGTCAGCGGGGCTCAATCACTAGGTCCTGCGCAGAAACTTCGATGGCTCTCGGATTCAAATTGTGCTTCAGAAATATTATGAATGTGTGGCTCGTGGGTGGCTCAGTAGGTTAAGCATTCGACTTGGGCTCAGGTCATGATCCCACGGTTCCTGGTTTCGAGCCCCTCAGTGGGCTCTCCCCTGTCAACACAGAGCCTGCTTTGGATTCTCTGTCCCCTTCTCTCTTTCTCTGTCTCTTCCCTGCTCATGCTCTCTCTCTCTCAAAAATAAATAAACATTTTTTTTAAAGAGGGGTGCGTGGGGGGCCCAGTTGGTTAAGCATCTGACTCTTGGTTTTGTCTCAGGTCCTGATCTCAAGTTTGCGAGTTCAAGCCCCACATCAGGCTCTGCACCGATAGTGCGGAGCCTGCTTGGGATTCTCTCTCTCTCTCTCTCTCTCTCTCTCTCTGCTCCTCTCCTGCTCGTTCTCTCTCTCCCTCTCTCTCTGTGTCTCTCTGTCAAAAATGAATAAATAAACTTTTAAAAAATCTTAAAAAAAAAAAAAAAGAAATACTATGAATGTGAACACATTATTCTGAGTCACATTGTCTAAGCCGATGAACTAGCTGAAGTCCCTCTCCCATGAACCGAGGGAGATTGGTTGCTTTCTCCAGGATCCCTGATGACTCCTGGGAGAGTTCAGGCAGGCACCGGGGGTGGGCTCGGTTTCCGTCCTCTCCCCCCTTCCTCCTGCCCGGGGCAAGGGTTGTGTGCCCGCTGCACCTTGCCTCCCCTCCTGCTTCTCTCTGTTGTGTCATCTGCCTGATAGCCCCGCCTGGAAGACACCCCTTCTAATTAGCTCCCCAAGGCAATGCCTGTATCAGACCCAGACTAACAGTAAGGGGCCGGGGGCCCACACAGAACAGGAACCAGCTGAAATGTGTATGTTCGGAATCACTGGCTGGAAAAGTCACCAGCCATTCCTCCCCACAAGGCTTTCTCGCTGGCCTGGTCCCCAGCCTCCAGCTTTCTACCACCTTCCACATCTTCCCCTGGTCTGCAGGCCCCTTCTGCTACCTTCTCGTCCCCAGTGCAATCTCTCGTCCCGCGCAGAAAATTCCACGTTGCTCTCACTTTGATAATTAGAGAATGTATTCCTTTTGTCACTAAAGTAGCTCGGGTCCTGGGTTCCCACAACCAAGTGGTTGCATCCAACAAAGTAAGGTATCGACACTGCTTCCTGGAGTTGTTGTTCTTCTTCCTTTTTTCTTTAAATCTTTTAATGTTTATTTATTTTTGAGAGAGAGAGAGAGACAGAGTGTGAGTGGGGGAGGGGCAGAGAGAGAGGGAGAGAGAGAGACACACAGAATCCGAAGCAGGCTCCAGGCTCCGAACTGTCAGCACAGATCCCGATGTGGGACTTGAACTCACAGACCACGAGATCATGACCTGAGCCGAAGCCGGACGCTCAACCGACTGAGCCACCCAGGTGCTCCTGGAGTGGCTCTTCCTTAGCATTTACCGCAAATCATGCAACAGGGTTGCTTTAAAATATTCAAAATTTCCCGGGTTAGAGGCTATACTTCGCAGGCTAAAAGCAGCCATATGAGAAACACAGGGATTTTCAAAACCCCAGCTTCGGGGGCCGCTGCCTTTGTTTCTCCCTCAAGCTACCGGAGCCCCTGTTTGCGAAGACCGACTGAGTCGTCTCTGACAGTCTCAGACCTAGAACCGACCCCCAGGAGTGTGGGCTCATTTCTTTCCAGTTCAAGATCGTGGGAGGTGTGAACCGGAGGCTGCAGCGGCCGGCCAGGCATCTGGGAGCTTTATTTCGATAAGTCGGTGCTGCTGTTGACACATGAAGCTTCAGTGGCCTGGCCAAATTGCTCAAATATAAACCCAATTTCCGATTTGCAGGGTTGGGTGGGCTAACAAATTGTATCAGAGGCTTTGCACCGAAGCCTTTAAGAAAACGGAGCTATTGCCACGAACCCGTGACTCCCTACCCCTCCCTCTGCCTCTTCTACCTCCTTGCTGTTATTAATACACAACCTGGCGAGCAACAAACCTTACCCCGGGCAAGTGGATGACACAGAGGCGGCGCGACTACTCGGGGACAAAAGCTAATGATAGCAATACTGGATACATTTTGAGGATGCTCTCTCTTTGGTCCCGGCACCCTTCTGCACACGGTCTCAGTGAATTCTCACAACAGGCCTAAAAGGTAACTACTGTCATTATCCCCGTGTGTCAAGATAATTTTGTGAAATGCCATTTACCACTGGAGTTTTCGCCCGTTAATGGCTTTTGTTTAGCTGGTCAGCCTCCACTTGCTGCTAAAATACACCTTGCAGGGGCGCACGGTGGCTCAGTTGGTTAAGTGTCTGCCTTCGGCTCAGGTCATGATTTCGCAGTTCGTGAGTTCGAGCCCCGTGTCGGGCTCTGTGCTGACAGCTCAGAGCCTGGGGCTTGCTTTGGATTCTGTGTCTCTCTCTGTCCCTCCCCCGTTCACGCTCTCTCTCTCTCTCTTTCTCAAAAATAAAATAAACATTAAAAAAATTTTAATACACTTTCCCATGCAAAGCCCTTGGAATAAGATTGCTAGAGCAAAACAAAAACAAAAACAAAACAAAACAAAAGGAAAAGCAAACAAGAGAATGTTCTTAGCATCTGAACTTTATAACTTATGTCTACTCCGAACATAAGATTTGGAATTTAGATATGACTACTTTCCCTTGTAGTTTGAGAGGAACTCAGGACAGAGGGAGGTCTAAGGGACCAGAAGTGGCCTCACAGCTGGCTTGTGAAGGATGGAGAATGGCAGGTGTAGACCGTCGACCAGTGAAGACTGTGGGTGTCCCTGCAGCTACCAGTAGGATGGATGCTAATGTGTTGGGTCCATGTATCTTCCTGGTTTACTACTCACCGGGTAAAAGTTCAGGGTTTTTTTTTTTTAATTTATTCTAAAATTTGCTTCACGAGCAAACCCCTCTGCAGCCTTGCTACTCAAAGCGTGGTCCGGGTATCAGCGTGGGCATCACCTTGTATTTCGTTCAAAATGCCAAGTCTGTGGCCCAACCCCAGACCCACAGGACCAGAGTCTGCAATTTAACAGGCTCCCCGGGTAATTTCAAGTGCACATTCAAGTTGATGAGTCACCTCCACGGTTTTCAATTCTCTACCAGAAACAAAACCCAGTGTGCCAGCCTCAGCCCAAGAGACTCTGCTTAGTTAGTGGAAGAATGGCTGGAGAATTCTGATGTGCCCTCAGATCTGAACACCGCCTCTCTTTCTCTCTTTGCCCTTAGTCAGTTTAGTTATTATTCTTTGTGTTATGCTGGTTAAGAGAAGAAACTTGGAATAGAACACCGTTGAGTATGAATGTTGGCTAAAGTGGAATTTCTGGTCCTGACACTTTCTCTGCTTCTGGGCTCAGCACCCACCCTCTTCTTCTGGGGAGCCGTTTCCTTGCCCCATTCACACCGTTTGCTTTCAGTGGAAGCTGCCAATCACAGTGCCATTCAAAGAAGATGATATTAGTTCCTCTCTGAAAGCAAGGCTATGAGATGTAAGGCCTGAGCAACTGGCTGCCCTGAGCCCTGATAAGCAGAGAAAGCTGGGCTGAGAAATGAGGCTGACCCTCTGGAGGAGCAAGGAAACCTCCAAAGCAGTTTCTGCTTGTTCTGGAGGCCAGCCGCTTCTCTGCCTCCCCCGAGTTCTGCTGGCCTAACTACTGAATTCCTTGTCCAATTTAAGTCTTTCGGGTTTTTACCACTTACAATCATGATAATACCCAGTCTGTGATCTTCAACAGTTAATGAGGTACAAGCCCCAGTTTCCCCATCTGCATAACATGGACACAGAGTATTCTCAAGGTTAAGTAAGATATTTACACGAAATACTTTGAACAGAGGAGACACGCACATTGTGAGCTTTTACTTTTCTCGATTCTCCTTGAGATGTATTTCCAATGTAAGTTCTATGAGTTTACTAATGGAATAATGGATGCTTTTTCATTTGTTTTCAATTTTCTTCTTAATGCCCAGAATTTACATATGTAAAAAAAATATATATATATATATAAACATTTGGCCAAGAATATGGAGGGTATGGACTGTGGGAGGAGGTGAAGGATATATCTTTCTTATGTTGCTTTGAATGTTGCTTTCTTATGTTGCTTTCTTATGTTGCACTATTGAATGGACCTCATCTGATAAGTTCATCATGTGACAAATAGAGGTTGGATTCTTGTCCTCTGAAAAGGCTTATGTATAATTGCTTATACTGGCACTCTCCTGTTTTTTTCTGTGCCCCCCTCTCCTTCCTATAAACCCAGCTTCATGAGACCTTTCTGAAAACTACCCGTCTAATCTTAGGGCTTGGGGCAAGGGAGTGAGCATTGGCTGTTTTAGTGACAGCACCATTAAGCCACCTCACGTTTCTAAATCTCAGTGGCCCCATCTGTAAAAGGGAGGCATTGGATTGGCTGAGTTTCATGGTTACTTCCTACTCGAACTTTCTGTGACCCGGCTACTTACTTGGTATCGGTGAGATCCCTTGTGCTTACGACGTCCTCCCTGCCACACTGAGTAATCGT
This sequence comes from Panthera uncia, assembly GCF_023721935.1. Taxonomy (NCBI): domain Eukaryota; kingdom Metazoa; phylum Chordata; class Mammalia; order Carnivora; family Felidae; genus Panthera; species Panthera uncia. The sequence continues at coordinate 29,098,027 of NC_064813.1, forward strand.
CTTCTCTTTCAGTTCAGTCATCTTAAGCATGTGCTCTTAAGCATCCAGACAGGAAAAAGGGAAGAGGTTAAAGGTCTAAGAAAATAAAAAACAAAAAACAAAAAAACAAAACAAAACAAAAAAAGGGCAGTGGCTAGCTGAGTCTACACCCACCTCCCTCTTAAACTGCTTTCTTGGAAGCCATACTCCATGACTTGTTTTCACATCTCATTGGCAGAAACATGTCACATTGTCACCCTTGTCCATAAGGGATTCTGGAAAACGTAACTAGTCACAATTCTCTTTGATAAGAAGACTACAAATGAAAACTGTAGTAAAGTACCTGTTTTCTCACCCATCAGAGTGCCAAAAATCAAAATGTTTGATAACACTGTGTTGGAAAACAGTGTGAGTAGAAAGGAAACCTCAAGAATTGTTGTGGGCATGTAAATTTGTACCATTTCTATGGAGGTCAATTTAGCAACATTTATCCAAATCACAAGTGTCTTTTGACCCACTTCTAAGAACTTATCCTACAGATATCCTCACCTGTATGTAAAATTATATATGTAAGTACGCCTTATAGAAATACTTGCAGTTGTCCACCAGGAGTAGACTGATTAAATAAATTATGCTCATTCATACAATGGAGTAGCATGAGGCCGTTTAAAAACTCCAAATGAGGGGTCCCCGGGTGGCTCAGTCAGTTGAACATCCAACTTCGGCTCAGGCTATGATCTCACCATTTGTGGGCTCAAGCCCCGCATTAGGCTCTGTGCTGACAGCTCAGAGCCTGGAGCCTGCTTTGGATTCTGTGTCTCCCTCTCCCTCTGCCCCTCCCCCACTTGTGCTTTGTCTCTCTCTGTCTCTCTCTCTCTGTCTCTGAAAAATAAAGAAAAATGTTAAAAAAATTTTTTAAAAACTCACATGGAGGAAATTCTTTTTCTACTGAATATGAAATGCTATGACAAATATATTTTAAGAAAAATCAGTAAATTAAAGCACACATACATAGGAGACATGTATGTACATAGAACATGTAAGGGACATATATGCACACATATATACATCTGTTTATAAAAGCAGAGAAGATAAAATTATATGTGTGTGTGCATTTGCTTGTGTATGCTTAAAGTATCTCTAGACGGATACATAAGAAACTGATAATATTTATTCCCTGTGGAAATAGAAATTTTGATATCGATACTAGACAAAAACACTACAAGAAAAATGTTATAAGCAATTTCATTTATAAATATAGGTGTCAAACTTCTAAATAATTTATTAGCAAATTAACTCTTTGTTCAATTCAATATTTCTGTGTAAAAAAGAAAAAAAATCACCACGGCACAGTAACCTAAGAGAGCAAAGATGGTTCCATTTTAGAAAACAATTAATAGGTTTATGCAATCTGAATAAATGCTGAACAATCGTTTGATAAAATTCAATATCCATTTGTAATTAAAAAAAAAAAATTATTGGCTCAGTCAGTTGAGCGTCCTACTTTGGCTCAGGTCACGATCTCGCAGTCCATGGGTTCGAGCCTCGTGTCGGGCTGTGCTGACAGCTCAGAGCCTGGAGCCTGCTTCAGATTCTGTGTCTCCCTCTCTCTTTGCCCCTCCCCTACTCTCTCTCTCTCTCTCTCTCTTTCAAAAATAAATAAACATTAAAAAAAATTTTTTAACTATTACCCAACATAAATAAAATCACCTTCCTGAACTTGATTAATACTATTTACTGGAAATCTATAGCAAGCATTACACTTGATGGTGAAACATTAAAAGAATTCCTAATGAAATTGAAATAAAACAAAGATTGTTTCTCTCTTCTCTACATTTAACATTATACTGGGACTCCTAGTTAACACAAAACACACACACACACATGCACTAAGGAGGAAAAGAGAGAGATATGGAATAAAAGAAATAAAAAGTCATTATTTATGGAAAATATGATCATATACCCCATAAATATATAAAGGTTTAATTAAAAAACTGCTGGAACTAATAAATACATTTAGTAAAACCCTGGATACAAGATAAGTATAAAAAATCAATAGTATTCTCATATATCTACAATAATCAAGGATAAAATAAAAATAGAGAGGCACCTGGGTGACTCAGTCAGTTAAGCGTTGAACTCTTGGTTTCAGCTCATGTCATGATCTCACAGTTCATAAGATCGAGTCCCACATTGGGCTCTGTGCTAACAGCACAGAACCTACTTAAGATTCTCTCCCTCCCTCTCTCTCTGCCCCTCTCCCACTTATCCTCTCTCTCTCTCTCTCTCTCTCAAAATAATTTAACTTAAAAAAACTAAAAATATTGGAAATAATACCCTTTAAAATATCTATAAAATTATACAATATCTGGGAATATATTTCATAAAATGCCCACACATCTCCATGGAGAAAAAGCTATAAAGCTTTCCAGGAGAACATAAAAGGAGACTTGAATAAATTAAGGTATACACCATGTTCATAAATAAGATGACTCAAATACAGTATTTATAAAAATTCTCCCCAAATTAACCTATAAATTTAATGCACTTCAATATCCCCCAAATTGGTTGATTCTATAATTTATATGAAAGAATATAAATGCCAGGAATATTAAGGGCAATTTTGAGAAAGAAAAATGGTTAGGAAAGTCACTGGCTTATTACTTACTAAAGCATATTATAAAACCACATTCATTAAAATAATATAATATTTTGAAAGAACAAATGAATAGGTCAGTGGAACTGAATATAATTCTAAAACAAAGCACTGTTGGGGTGCCTGTGTGGCTCAGTCAGTTAAGTGTCGATTTTGACTTAGGTCACGATCTCCCAGTTTGTGAGTTCGAGCCCCACATCAGGCTCTGTGCTAACAGCTGAGAGCCTGGATCCTGCTTTAAATTCTGTGTTTCCCTCTCTCTGCCCCTCCCCCACTCGTGCTCTGTCTCTCTCTCTCTCAAAAATAAACATTAGAAAGTTTTTTAAACAAAGCATTGTGTATATGGAAACTTAGTAGTTGATAAAATCAGCAGATAAAATAAAGTATAATAAATGGTGTTGGAAAAAATGGCAACATATTTAGGAAAAAATACTAAGCTACATCCCTAACATATATCATTCACAAAAAATAATTCTAGTGAATAACATGTATAAATATAAGAAAGCAAACATATGAGTATTAGAAATAATAGGTGAATATAATAGCGACCTTGGAGTTAAAAAGCCCATCCTAAAAAAAAAAAAAAAGTTACCAAAAACAGAAGTCAAAGGAAAAGGTTAATAAATTTGACTAATTTATCAAATTTATATTCTTGATTACATTAAAAACATTAGCTATGAACAATTTAAAACCAAACGCAGGAGGAACTCAAGGGTAAAATGTATTTGTCACATAGAAAATAATCAAATCCTTCCGATTCAGGATAAAAATCTCCTACGATTAATAAGGGGGAAAAACGTAGGAATTAAGATAGTCATAAGATATGAATATTATTCACACAAGAAAATACGTGATGGGAATTGATAACGTGAAAAGGCACTCAATCTCACAAATACCCATAGAAATGTGCATTCAAACAACAGTGAGGCAGCCAGTTCCAGATAAGATGAAGTGAGCACACACCATACTTTCGCTTCCATTGAATGCAAGTATAAAACCTGGACAGAATACATGGCCAACTACTAGAAGACTCTAAAAAGTAAATAGCAGTCAACAGCCGAGGTGGAACACCAAAAATAAAGTATCTTCAAACTAACAGTCACCTTACTAATTTTTTCCCTTCTGTGTCCTTCTAGCCCAAGTTCATTGGAAAACCTACACTGAGCACCGTGGTAGACAAGGAAAACTCTAGGAGAAACCCTCTAGTGCAGGTTTCAGAAGTGCTAAAGGGAAGTTCTAAAGCTCAGAGAGACTGGGGGAAATTATCCAGCTTTCCCTCTCCTTTTGCTTCATTCTCTTGCTCCCTCCCAGGCAATTCTGTGATGGTAGCCTTCAGGAGCCAAAATTCCAAGGGAGGAGAACTTTCCTCACCATTCAGTGAAGCCAGTGCTTCCATGGAGGTGAGGCCAAATCTCACTGCTTTTTTTTTCTTTCTTTCTTTCTGTCCTCCTACCACTTGGCCACAGACAAACTGCAATTATATGGGAGATGGAAAAAAAAAAGTGAGTCCTAGGGAGCGGAGATGTACCGGGGAGATCACAGAGATGGCAGAGCTTAGGACAGTGACCCAGTGAATTTCTGGGCTCACCCCCCAACCTGCATATGTGTGCACTTGTGTAGATCTAATCCTAATAAGCATATCAAAGACATTAAGAACTATACTAACAAATATATTTCCACCCAGGTCCTGGAATGACTACTTGGTGGTTACTCATGAGACAGATCTGGATAGTATTACAAAGACTGAAAGCGAAACTGACATTGTAGCCTCAGCCTACAGAAGGCAAGTAGAAACTTGTGGTCTAAATATAATCATCAATTGTCCATTGAAACAAAAATATCAGCAATACTCATGTGATTCAAGCAAGACCCAAAATCTCATAACCTAATAATCATAATGTCAAGAATACAATCCAAAATTACTTCCTATGAAGAATCACAGAATTCTCAACTCAAGTGGAAAAAAACAGGTAATAGACACCAACAAGGAAATGATGGAGATATTGCAATTACCTGACAAAGATCCTAAAGCATTAAAAAAAAATTCTTGAAAGGGCAATACAAATGCTCTCAAAATAAATCTTAAAGAGAAAGAATCAGCAAAGAAATACAAGATAAAAAGAAAAACTAAGTGGAAATTTTGGAACTGAAAAGTACCATAACTGAAATTTAAAAACCAACTGAGTGGACTTATTAGCAGATTGGAGACGATAAAGGAGTCCATGAACTTGAAGATAGGTCAATAGAAATATTCCAATGTGAACAACAGAAAGAAAAAAAATTGATAAACAACAACACAGCCTCATTGATCTGTAGGAGAGCAACAAAATGTCTACTGTTTGTGTTATCACACTTCTAGAAAGGGATAGGAAAGAGGGAAGTTTTGAGGGGCGCCTGAGTGGCTCAGTCAGTTAAGTGTCTGGCCTCGATTCAGGTCGTGATGTCACAGTTCGTGTGTTCGAGCCCCTCGTCAGGCTCTGTGCTGACAGCTTAGAGCCTGAAGCCTGCTTCAGATTCTGTGTCTCCCCCTCTCTCTGCTTCTCCCCTTCTCACATTCTGCCTCTCTCTCTCTCTCAAAAATAAATAAACATTTAAAAAAATTTTAAAAAGAAAAAAGAAAAAGTACTTGGAGAAATAATGGCTGGAAACCTCTCAATTTTGGCAAAAGACAAAACCTAAAGTTTCAAGAAACGAAATGCATCCCAAACAGGATCAGTCTAAAAAAATCCATACCCAGACAAATCATATTCAAATTGCATGAGCCAATTCCTATAATAAATTTCCTCTTAAATCTGTTTATATCCTATTGGTTCTATTTCTCTGGAGAGTCCTGAGAGATATAGTTGTTGTCAGGATACAAATCTTTGATGGTAGCTGGACCGATGGCTTCACTTCCTTTTAGACTATTGGCTCAAGGACATCTCAGTTGTTTGTAATAAAACCTTTCCAACATAGCAACTTGCTTCATCAATGCTAGAAAGGGAGGGAGGCACTCTGCTAGCAAGACTAATCTTCTGTAATCTAATCATGAATATGACATCCCATCACCTTTGCTATGTTCTATTGGTTGGGAGCAAGTAACTAGGGTCAACCCATACTCAAGAGGAGGGAATTACATAAAGGCATGACCACCAGAAAGTGAACTTCACTGGGAGTCATTTTAGAGTTTGCTTAACCACAAAGGTTATATTAATATCAAAGTAGGTTTCAGAGCAAAGAAAGTTCTCAAAGGTAAAGAGAGATATTACATATTACTAAAAGTGTCGATTAACCCCAAAGGCATAATAATCCTAAATGTGTGTACACCTAAGGAACAGGCTTTGAAAATACATGAAACAGGGGCGCCTGGGTGGCTCATTTGGTTAAGCGTCCGACTTCAGCTCAGGTCATGATCTCACAGTCTGTGAGTCCAAGCCCCGTGTCGGGTTCTGTGCTGACAGCTCAGAGCCTGGAGCCTGCTTCAGATTCTGTGACTCCTTCTCTCTCTGCCCCTCCGCCTCTCACGCTCTGTCTCTCTCTGCCTCTCTCTCAAAAATAAATAAACATTAAAAAAAGAAAATACATGAAACTAACATGGACCAAAATGAAAGAAAAGGTAGACAAACACATAATTATAGTTGCAAACTTCAACACCCTTCTCTCAGTAATAGTACTAGTGAGTAGAAAAAAATCAGCAAGAATATACAAGAATTGATTGATATCATCAACCAACTGAACCTAATTATTAACCCAAAACAGTAGAATACACATTTTTTCCAAGTGAACAACAGGAAAGTCTCCAAACACTTGAAAATTTTAAAAACTTAAATATAATCCATGGATCAAGGAAAAAGTTTCCGTGAAACTGAACAAAAAAGAAAATGCAATATCTGAAAATCTGTGGGACACAGCTAAAGCAGTGCTTGGAGGGAAATTTATAGCACTAAAAACGCCTATACTAGAAAAGGAAAAAGGTATCAAATAAATAAGCTAAGCTTCTACCCTAAGAAACTAGAAAAAGGAGAGCAAAATAAGCATAAATCAAGAAGAAGAAAGTAGGGTGCCTGGGTGGCTCAGTCAGTTGGGCATCTGACCTTGGCTCAGATCATGACCTCACAGTTCGTGGATTTGAGTCCCGCATGGGGCTCTGTGCTGACAGCTCAGAGCCTGGAGCCTGCTTCTCCCTTTCTCTCTGCCCCTTCCCTGCTCACACTGCTTCTCTCTCTCTCTCTGTCTCTGAAAAACAAATAAACATGAAAAAAATTTTTTTAATAAAAAAAGAAGAAAGTAAGTAATAAAGATAAAGGCAGATATCAATGAAATTGAAGAAAAAATAATAGAGGAAAATCACTAAAACTAAAAGCTGGTTCTTAGAGAAAAAATCAATTAACTTGATAAGTCTCTAGAAAGACTGACAAAATAAGAAAGAAAACACAAATTACTGCTATCAGGAATGAAAGAGGCAGTATCATTGCAGAAGCCACAGACATTACAAGGACAGTAATAATAAAAAATACTACAACCAACTCTGTGCACAGCTATCAACAACTTAGATTAAATAGACCAATTCCTTATAAACCACAAACTAGTAAATGTCATTCCAGGTAGAGTAGATAACTTGAATAATTCTATAACTATTAAAGAAATTAAATTTGTAGTTAAAATCTTCCCCAAAAAGAATCTCCAGTTCCAGATTGTAGCCTTTGTAAAATTCTACCAAACATATAAAGAAGAAGCAACACCAATTTCTACATACTTTCTTTCAGAAAACAGAGGGGAATAATTTTGAACTCATTTTATAAGGCCAACATTTTACTGCTACCAAGCCATAAAAATACAGTATAGAAAAAAGAAAACTACAGATCAATATTTTTCATGACCATAAATGAAATAAAAATCCTCAACAAAATATTAGCAAATGAAATACAGCAATATACAAAAAGAAATACTCACCATAATTAACAGAGATTCATCTCAAGAGTGCAAGGCTGATTCAATATTCAAAAATCAATAATACAATTTACCATGTTAATCATCTAAAGATGGAAAACTAAGTGATCTTATCAAGACATGCAAAAAAGCATCTGACAAAATATAACATCCATTCATGATAAGCACTCATAGCAAGTTAGGAAGAGGGGAATTTTTTCAAAAAACTTTCAGCTAACATTATACTGAATGGTAAAAGATTTCTCCCTAAAATGTTTTCATCCTAGGATCAGAAAGAGGGCTAGGATATCCATTATCAATACTCTTAATTCCACATAATACTGGAAGTCTTAGCCAGTGCAATAGTGCAAGAAAAAGAAATTAAAAGCAATCAATCTTAAAGAAGAAATAAAACCATCCCTATTCACACATGACATGATCATCTATATAGAAGATTCCACAGCTCTACTAAAAACCTTCTAGAACAAAGTGTGGCTAGCAAAGTTGCAGGATCCAATGTTGACATACAAAAATTTATTGTATCTCTATATACTAGTGATATGCAATTGGAAACTAAAATTACAAAAACCATTCCATTTATAACAGCTAAAAAGAATGAAATACTTACAAGGGCATAAATCTTAGAAAACATGGACATGTTACAAATGCATGCATAAATCTTATAAAACATGCTAAAAGCTATAAAATGATGATTAAAAAGTCAGAAGACCTAAATAAATGGAGACACATCATATTCATAGAATGGAAGTCTCAGTGTAATTAAGTTGTCAATTCTCCCTAAATCTATGTATGGCTTTAGTGCAATACAAACCAAAATCTCAGTAGGCCTTTTTGCATATATTAATGAGAAGATTTCAAGTTCATATAGAAATGCAAAGGACTCAGAACATCCAAAGTAACTTTGAAAAGAATAGGTTAGAGGAATCTAACTACATGATATTAAAACTTACTATAAAGTTACAGGACTCAAAACGGTATGGTATTGGTGAAGAGGTAAGAAAATAGATCAGGGGAACATAATAAACTCCAAAAATAGACGCATTAAAATGTGCATTTAATCTTTGGCAGCCATGCAAAAGCCATTCAGCAAAGAAAAGAGAGTCTTTTTAACAAATGATTTTGAAACAATTGGCCATCCATATGCAAAACGATAAACCCTGCCTTATACCTCAAACCTTATACAAAAATTAACTGAAAATAAATCATAGATCTAAGTGTAAAATGTAAAACTTTTAGGAAAAAAAAACATAGGAGAAAATCATAATGACCTGGATTATGCAAAGAGTTCTCAGACATGACACCAAAAGCATATTCCGTAAAAGAAAAACATATAGATTGAAGCCTATCAAAATTAGAAACTTTTGCTCTGAAAATGAAAAGGCTACAGCCTGAGAGAAAATACTTGCAAATACTGTGATTGCAAGTCACAATTCCAACCATGGACCTGTTCCCACAATATCTAAAGAATACTCAAAACTCAACAATAAGGGGGCGCCTTGGTGGCGTAGTCGGTTAAGCGTCCGACTTCAGCCAGGTCATGATCTCGCGGTCTGTGAGTTCGAGCCCCGCGTCAGGCTCTGGGCTGATGGCTCAGAGCCTGGAGCCTGTTTCCGATTCTGTGTCTCCCTCTCTCTCTGCCCCTCCCCCGTTCATGCTCTGTCTCTCTCTGTCCCAAAAATAAATAAAAAAACGTTGAAAAAAAAAAACTCAACAATAAGAAGCCAAACAATCCAGTTAAAAAGTGAGAAAAATATTTGGATAGATCACCGAAGAGGATATATAAGGACGGCCAATAAAAGATGCCCAGCATCATGAGCTATTAGGAAAATGCAAATTGAAATCACAATGAGATATCCCTACACACTTCTCAGAATAGCTAAAGTAAAAATACACTGACAATATCAAGGGCTGGCTGATGAGGACGGGAAGCAACTGAAACTCTCGAGTACCTGTGGGTGGGAGTGCAAACTGGTATAGCGACTCTGGAAAACAGTTGGACAGTTTTTTTAGAGTTAAACGTACACTTACCATTCGACCCGGACATCCCACTCTGAGTATTGACTCTAGAGAACTGAAAATGTATACTGACATAATGACTTGTGCACCAACGTCCAGAGTAGCTGTATTGATAATTCCCCCAAATTAGACATGCCACACGTCCTTCATTCAGTGAATGTATAAACAAAACGTGGTACAACCGTATGGTAGAACACTCCTCAGCAATAATAAAGGCAAAATGATCACTGTTAGGTAACAACTCTTGTGAATCTGAAAAGCATTGCGCTAAGTAAAAGAGAAAGAAGGCGGTGGACATCACCATAGGAACAGGTGGTCACGGGCTCCAGGAAGGCTCAGCTACTGTAGATCTGAGAAGTCAGGCCTTGGCTGGGGAAGTCCTGGACGAACTGGATCTGCCCCATGTCTGCAGTAATCGGGGAAGCCCCGACTTTTCTCCCAGCCCCAGAAACCTCAGTGAGGAGCCCTGAAAAGACTTCATAGAAGCCAGGCGAGAACGGGTAGGGAAACAGACCAGTCTCCCGGGCCTTTCCTTATTCTGGTCCTTGCAGCTTCCCCACACCCTGCTGCCTGCACCCTGCTCCCTGACTGACCTTCACCGTTGTTAGGAACGTTCACACGCTCTTAACACCATCAGGGGCCTCTGACTCCCTGCCCAGCACCCCCTGTGGCTCCTCTGTGTTGCTCCAAACTTACAAATGACAGCGCACAGAGCAGAAAGCCCTCAAGCCTCCCTTTGCTTTTGCTGGCATGTTTTCTCCACCTGGAATTCCCTCTCAGGAATCAGGACAAGCACTGCTTTCTTGGGAAAGCGCTTCCTGGCTCTCTATCCACTCCAGCCTCCTCCCGTGTTCCTCCGGCATCCTAAGGGACCTCCGTCAAAGCCCTTGCCGGTTGACTTTGCCGTCGATTGGTGCCCTTTTTCCTTGCCGCTGCGTCACACTCATCTTCGGCTCCCTGGTGCCGGCAGCACAGCCTCTAGGTAGGGAATGAAAAGTGCCTGTTTTTGGAAATGAACTCTTGAACTCTGTGTTGGCATGTGAGATAAAAATAAAATCTGAATTAGATCCAGGTTGAAAATGCTCCTCCCGGAAGTGGTGATTTGGTTCTCTCCTTTCCCCAGGGGAAAACGGGTCAGGGGCAAAGCGTAGCTGATACGTCAGAAATCCCGGGGGAAAGAAATTCCCAGGTAAGAAGCATTTACGGATGTCTGCGGTGTAAACGGTGCCGTTTGGGTCCATTTCAAGCTACCCGCATGATGTCACGGGAAAGCAAGTTGAGAAGAGATACACAAAGTCGGCTCTCCCAAGCGTGTGCGAGCCAGCTCCAGAGCACCACTGGCTCAGACCAAACCCGTACCAAGGACAACAGGTGGCTGGGGCTAATAGCAACCTACAGGCTGAGGCAGAGGTCCCCTGCCTGCCCATATCGGACTGGCCAGCCTCTCTCTCTCTCTCTCTCTCTCTCTCTCTCTCTCTCTAGCGAACCAATGTTTTATTTCTAAAGCTCTGCCACATATTTCTAGTGGTGCTGATGGTCACCTGTCGCACTCACACCAGGTTATCTGTTGAAGCCAGCAAACAGAGTCTGGCCATCAGCAGACCAGGCCAGACAGGGACACTGGGGTGACTCCGCCTTGCTGCTGGTACTGATTACTTCCTGCTTCAGTTCCTCTACAGTGACCTTGCCTTCCGTGTCCCAGATCTTGATGCTGGGGCCCGTGGCAGCCCAGAGGCAGCATCCATTAGACTGAAGCACAGGGCATTGATGATGTCCCCACCATCTAGTGTATAAAGGTGCTTGTCTTCGTTGAGGTCCCACAACATGGCCCGGCCATCCTTCCCTCCAGAAGCACGGAGAGATCCATGGAGAGACGGTCACAGTGTTCGGGCAGCCTGTGTGGCCGATGTGACTGGTCTTCAGCTTAAAGTTAGCCAGGCCCCATACCTGGACCAGCTTGTCCCAGCCGCAGGAGAGAATGATGGGATTGTTGCCATGGGGTGAAACGCAGACACAAGACACCCAGTCCGAATGGCTCTCATCCTGGACAGTATATTTGCATACACACCAGCTTGATGGTTCTATCTCAGGAGCCAGAAACAATGTGGCAGTTGTCAGAGGAGAAAGCCACACTCAGCACATCCTTGGTATGCCTTACAAATCTGCGTGTGGTGGTACCCATTGTGAGATCCCAGAGACGAGGGGGCCAGGAGGCTCCCAGGAGCCTGAGAGGGCAAACTGGCCAGCTGAGGAGATGACCACCACATCACTAACAGAGTGGGAATGACCCCTAAGAGCACTCTGTGGGATGCCAGAGCTGTTCTCAGCCCTGGTCAGCTTCCACACGATGACGGGCAGACTGTAAGTACCACGTCCGGGAACTGGGGAGCGGTGGCGATCTGAGTCACCCAGCCAGTGTGGCCCTTGAGGGCGTCACCCAGTGTCATCTGCTCAGTCATGGCAGCCGTGAGTGCAGGTGTCGCTGCGGCGACAAGGATGGAGTCGGATAGACTATCACCACAGCCGCGGCCCCGCGGACGAGAAGAGTCCGACTGGCCACTCTTGGAGGTCTTGTTCAAAACTCCCCTCCTGGGCACGCTTCCCGTGACTTCCTAGCGCAACCAGGCACCCTTCCGTACCAATGAGGTGAGTCTAGACTGCAGTTAACCTCTTCCCATTGCCACGACTCATTCACACTTTACATGCACACTCTCACAATTGTTCTCGTATCACGACCCACTTGTTTCTTTTCCATTTTTCCTCCTTTGCTCAGCTGGATTATAAGCTCTGTCAGGACAGAGACCCTCTCATATACTTCTCTTGATTCTTTCTCTCACCCGGCACAAGGCTGTGCATACAAGTAGTCCTTGCTACAGAATTCGTGCCTGGCCTAAATGCCCCTCTGGAGGTTGCATCACAGAGACTCAGTGAGCACATCTGGGGGGCCTGCACGTGGTCACCTCATCTGCTTGCCCCGTCTCTGGCCCCTGGCCCAGGCTTTGGGTTCTACCTCTGCCTCCTTCCCCATCTGCCACCGAACATCAGGCCCCCGTTCCACCGGTCCCCCCTGTGATCCCACTTCCTACTCTGCAAATGCTTTCTAGCTCCTACTCGCTGCTTCTGCAATGTCAGTCGTTCCCCCTGGTTTGTCCCTCACTGCCAGTGTGACGTCATGGATGGATGACTAGATGGAGAGGATGGTGATGGATGAAGAAACGGAACGGCTGGCTGCCCCCCTAGACTCACCAGACCGGCTGCGAGTGGCAACTGTCACCCACCATGCCTGCTCCTTGCCGTCGCTTCTGCCTGTGAATTCTTAAACCAGCCTTCCCAGGCCTGCACCCATGCCCACCTTACTTAGCAGTTCCCAGCAGGTACCTATTGAATACCTAAAGTGTCTGGTAATGAGTTCCTAATCAAAAACCGCATTTTGTCATTTTTCCGACTCAGCAGGACAGGTCCCTTTGCAGAATCCCTGGCACACCTCCGGTCAGCTTCCCTTGTTGCATTTATCACAGTTCCCCTGGCCGAATCTATTCGTGCCTTTGCCTTTGCCGCTTCCTCTGTCAGGTGGGAGGCTCTCGGGAGTGACTTTTTATACATTACTCCCTCTGTATTTCCGGCATCCCTCGAAGGCAGGGTTTGTGGTTAGTAAAGCTCAGTGGGTAGTTCTGATTTGGTCTGATTCACGAAATTGAATTAAATGGCTAGATAAAGATGGATGAATGAGCTATTAATACACGGTCCTGCAAATTTCCCCGCAGTGCCCCGTCCACACTTCTTCACAGAATAGACCTTCAGTCAATGCTGTTGACACACCTTTTGATGTGTTTGAAAACGAAGAGTGAAGATTCCTGGTGAGTGAGAGGTTTTCATTTGCTCGATATGTTTTGGCTTCAAACCCTAAAACAGTCCTAGCCCCCGAGGTTTCAAAACCAGAACTGAAACCATCTTCCTTCTAGAGCCAGGTCGCCACAGAGAAGGGCCTAGAGAATAAAGTGCTTCTGAATGGCTCCATCCGAGGCATATCTGAAGACAGAAAATTCCAAAGGCTTTCCCGGACGGCCTCTAGGATGGGCTCTATTATTAACCTCCTGCGCGAGGCCGAGCTTCTCTCTGGCCTTGCGTGACTGAAATGAGCTTCTCCCGGGCTCACGCCGTGGCTTTGTGGGCCACAACCACTTCCTAGAAGCCAAGTTCATCTGAGAAATGAGGGAGGCCCTGGTGGTTTGTGGTTACAGAAGGCGTTTCCTTTGACACTCAGCTGGGGGAAGGACAAGCAATCCACAGCAGGCCCGAGAGAAGGGGAGCAGAGCCTGCTTTGGGATGTCCAGAGGGCGTCCAACCCTTCTAGCAAGAAGAGCCCTCCCCTGCATCAAGTGCTTATTGGGGGGTAGGGGGGCAAATGCCCTGAGACACCGGCAGCCACCTCGGGGGTGTCCCCGGTATTCAGAGGGTGTCAGAGAAAGGACAGTGCAGGCCTGCTGAGAAGTGAGCTGGGTCCTCTGGAATTGCTGAGTGGTCATGGAGGGGTAGGGGTGGGTGGGGGAGAGACAGACGACAGGTGTGTAACCAAAATGCACCTCAGCCTGTAGGCAATTCCCAGCCTGTGGACAGTGTCTAAGCATGTCTTACCATCCACCCTTTCGAGAAGGGTCCTCCCAGCCCCGTTCACAAAAGACGAGGCTGACACTCGCACCCTCCAGGATAAACGCTCCTGACAGCAGAGAGCCACAGGCCTCCACGACTGCCAGAGTGACTGGAGGCCTCTCACAGCGTGATCTCAAGGGCTCTGGGCAAACCTCCCAGCTTATAAAAAAAAAAAAAAAAAAAAAAAAAAAAAAAAAATTAATTTTCCCATGAATCAGATAATACCTGAAATTCCATCATCACTTTGCCTGAGGCTTAAACGTCTGGAAAAATACAAACACGTAGGGGGAGCACTCCAAATAGTATCATTTACACCTCAATGTCTGGAACCCTTCTGGATCCTTTCCTGCCCGCAGGTTTCCTGAGGGGCGGGGCTGGAGCAGGGGAGAGAGCCAGAGAGTAATGGGTGACTGAGGTAGGAGGAGGCCTGGAGGGGCGGAGGAAGAGGCAGAGGCTGGAAACCAGCTCCTAAACAAACTGGCCCTGCACAGTTTTGCCTGGGGCCACCCCGCAAGTCACTGTCGGATTCACTCACTGTTGCTGCGCTCTAGAGAAATTGGGCACCGGCCTCTCCCAGGAGGGCCCGCGTCTTGGGCACAGACTCGCATCGTGGCTCAGGGCCTCCGCACTCAGAAGGGCCCTGCGCTTGTGTGGTTTAATGCTTTGTTATCACCTTCTTGAAGATTGTATTAAATGTTTTTTTTATTTTTCATTTTGGAGAGAGAGAGTGCACAAGCGGGCGAGGGGTGGAGACACAGGGGGACAGCGGATCCCAAGCGGCCTGTGCACTGACAGCAGAGAGCCCGTTGGGGGACTTGAACTCAGGAACCGTGAGATCGTGACCTGAGCCGAAGTCGGACGCTCAACCGACTGAGCCACCCAGGCACCCTTTAATTTAGAGATTTTTAAACAAGGGACCCCACGTCGGCATTTCACACTGCGCCCCACAAATTATGTAGCCAGTCCTGCTTTGCAAATCGCAAAAGCCCTCTGAAGGGAGGTCAGCCTAACCTCGCCATACCCCTTCATCACACACATTATTTCCTTGGGTCTATTTTTACACATCAGGGGATATTTGAAGAAATGTCCTTAATTCTGAGCACTTTAATTCACCTCCACCAACTAAGCCTCTTTCGAGGTGACTTAGGTGTCATGTGATCCGTCCTATTATTAGCCCATGCCCAGCCTTTCCCAACCCCCAAACTCCTGTTTCCCTTGCCCTTATATATATCTCTCTCTCTTAGCAGAAAAGTGGCACATGACCTCGTAGCCTCAAGAATACTTGGCACAGGTCCCTGTTTCTCAGCCGTATCTATTGTCCTCGTCCAGAATGACACTGGCTTCTAAGAGTCTCGCTGACATTTCTGACTTTTAGTGGGGAATGCCATTAATCAATCGGCTGCATCTGTTTTGGAAAAATTAAATAGCTCAAGTCAAGGCAAACACAGTAAATAATCCGTCAACAATCCAGGGGAGGAGTGGGGGCAGCGAAGGCTGGGTTTTGTCTTCTCATTATTTGAAATGCATTTAATCTGCTGCTGGATCCTCCACACCCAGGCTAGGGTTACTGGACACAGAAAGAAGAGATCAAAAGCGTTTTAAAAATGTGGGGCCCCAACCAGGGCATTAAAAGTATAAGTGGGCTATTCAACACGTGTGTCGTGGAGAATGAGTTCGCCAACAGGAGGGCCATGAAATGGTTCTTCAGAGAAAAGGAGCTGTAACCTTCCTTGTGGCTTAAAAATATAGAAACATACTCTGTCTAATTCTTGGTAAGTGTGGCCTTCCTTAGGGGAAACAGTCAGGGGGCAGTGGTTAAGTACGGGTGCTGGAGCCAGACTGATTGAGTTCCAATCTTGACACTTTCCCTTACTAAGCACTGACCTTGGGCAAGTTACTTAACCACATCGTGCCTCCATTTCCTTATCTGTAAACTAATAATAACCACCTCAGGGTTATTGGGGAAATAATGAATTAGTGTCTGGTAGGTTAAAGGTTGCCCGTAAATTCTTTGACATTCTTCCCGTTACAAAGCGGGATCTTGTCCCCCTTCCCCTGGATTCCGGACTGGTCTATTACGACTTTAACTCAGAGCATAGGGCAGAAATGAAACTTGCCAGTTCCGGGCTTAACCTTTACAAGAACTGGTAGCTTCCACCTTTAGCTCTAGCTGATTACCTCACTGGAGAAGCCACACAAAGAGGCAATAAGACTACAAGGAGAGGGAGGGGGGGATTGCCAGGCGGAACCTTCTAGCCACTCTACCAAGCCACCAAGCACGTGAGCCCAGCCATCTTGGACCCTGAAGCCCAGCCCAGCCACCAGCTTGAGCACCATTGTGCTGACACCGTGTGAAGCCGAACAATCGCCCAGCAGAACCCTGCCCGGATTTCTGACCCATAAAATTGTGAGAAACAATAAAGTGATTGTGGTTTCAGTTTTCTAAGTTTTAAAGCAGTTTGTTGAGCAGCCATACAAAAATGGCACAATCTACACACTGTCCAGGACAACCGATCTAGAGAAACAGGACGACACCTGCAGCGGAACCTGTAAGCTCTTACAAATTCTTCAGGGACATCACTTTTCCTCTACTACCTTTGTTCGTGAGGTCACCTCTCCCATCTCCTAGTCCAATTCCATTTCCATACACTTTTGCTCGGCCACCTCCTGTTCATGCCTCCTGTTTATATTGGGTTTCTCAAACCTCAGTGTGTATGCTGTTCACCTGGGCATTTCTTACAAAGGCAGATGCTGATTCCGTAAGTCTGGGACAGACCTGAAATTCTGCATCTCTAACAAGCCCCAGGCCATGTCCACGATGCTTGTCCATAGTCCCCACTTACAGTAGCAAGGCTTTAGTCTCAGCCGAGGAATCACCTCCTCCAGAAAGCCCTCCTGCTTCCTAATCTCTCACCCTAAGGCTGTCAGGTGCTGTTGAGGACTCCTTTGGCTGCCTACCTCAACTTTTCTTTAGGGCTGGCCAAGCCTGTTTTATTTCAACGTCTATTCCTTCCCTCTCCCCCCATGGCTTGGGTAAATTTTGACTGATCTAAATGTCATTTTGGCATTGCCCTCCTTCTCTTTATTGTGATTTTTCACAGGTGTCTGTCTGGTGACTTGGTTAGACAAGGTTAGGAGAAGTCTGCTATGGGGAAGGAGGGACTTTTCAGAAAGTTTTCTTCATTTTTTTTTCAATTTTTTAAATGTTTTTATTTATTTTTGAGAGAGAGAGAAACAGAGCACGAGCAGGGGAGGGGCAGAGAGAGAGAGGGAGACACAGAATCCGAAGCAGGCTCCAGGCTCCGAGCTGTGGGCACAGAGCCTGATGCGGGGCTTAAGCTCGTGAACCGTGAGATCATGACCTGAGCCGAAGTCGGACACTCCACTGACTGAGCCCCCCAGGCACCCCAATTTTTCTTCATTCTTAAAAGGAGGTGCATGTGGGGATGCCTGGGTGATGCAGTCACTTAAGCGTCCAACTCTGGATTTCAGCTCAGGTCATGATCTCATGGTCATGAGACTGAGCCCCTCATTGGGCTCTGAGCTGAGCACAGAGCCTGCTTGGGATTCTGTCTCTCCCTCTCTCTCTGCCCCTCCCCAGCTCATACTCTCTCTCTCTCTCTCTCTCTCTCTCAAAATAAATAAATAAACATTTTTTTTTTTTAAAAAAGACAGAGATGCATGTAGAAGAAACCAACCCGTATCTGTCCCCAGGTGTTAGTCTGTTGATACACGGTGCCTGTGGCTACTGCAGCCACCTTGCGATCATGAGGGGATCTGCACAGCAGGCTGAGTGACAATGGCAGTGGGGGAAGGTGAAAAGCACCTGGGTCTGCATCCAGTCAGTAAACGAACCAACTCTGGCCTCTCCTCCATTAGGACTTCTTTTTATGGAAGATAACGAACGCATCTCTTTATTGTTTAAGCTATTTGTAATCAAGCTTTCTGTCACCGGCGGCCAAGAGCATCCTATGGCGGATTCCTATGGCCCCCTCGATTCCACTCTCAAGCTGCATACATCATCTGGGTATCACTGCACTTCTCGCGTTATCCTGTGAGTACACATCTGCCTCCTCTGGTCGGGCACCTGTTGAGGTTTATTCCTCGCATTCCCAGGACCCGGTATGGAGTAAATGATATGAACTAAAGTGAACTCACCTAAGGGTCTTCAATTAGAGAGAAAGCAAGTGTTTGCCACTCCAGGTATTTTCCCCTGTCAAGGTTTAACCTTGAAGAACTGCCTCTTGGTGCTCTGCACTCCTTGGCCTTACCTCCCACCAACATGGGTAGTTCTGGAACACAATCTCATTTTGATATTAACCCGAATGAAATATCATTAAGAAGGTTGCAGAGAGGCCACATGACTCATTCTAAGGCTGAAAATAATAAAAAGAATCATTATAATGATTATAGTAATGCCTCGCTTTTGCATAATAATAATGGTTACCATTAGCTGAGTCCACCATATCCCAAATGCTCCTGGATACGCATAACCTCCAACTGACAGGGATAAATAACTTGTTAAAGGTCACAGGGCCAGTAAATAATGAACTCAGGATCTGAACCCAGGTGTCTGACCCCTGAGCCTGGGCTCTTCCCTTTTAGCTCCCAGAAAATGCCTCTCTGAGCACAGCAGACTCATCAAAGTGCTTTCACGCACATGATCTCATCCAGTGTTCTCGAAGGAACTGCGGGGACGATCAGCCGCGTTGTTTTGATATTATTCATGCTGCTAAACTAAATAGAAGTTACAGTGCGGTCACTATCGAGCTCCCCCAGCCATTCTCTAGCGTATTGGTTTAAAACTCCACTTCAAATAAAGAACCACTTTTTAGAACAGAAAGTAACCTAATGTGACCGAATTGGGGGAACTTTTTTCTAGTGCTAAAGGCAAAAAAAAAAAAAAAAAAAAATTAAGTTGGCCCAGTTTTTCATAGTGGCATGTTGATGAAATGCCATGAATGAATTGTGGGATGAATGAATGAAATATTTCAAAGTGGAAAAATAAATCACGAGGAAGAACCAATTCCCCAAAGAAACAAGGCTGCAGATAGCAATTCCCTAATTTCCAGCCCCTCTACATTTTTCATTCCCAGGAGACCTCCCTGTCAAAACGTCTCTGATGGAGACACGGAACTGGAGCAGTAAGGGAAATCTCATTCTGTAGAGCATCTCTTTGCTTCCACCCCAGGCCTTAGGGCGGTGGACTTTCTTTGTTCCAGGGAGCCAAGCAGTCAGCACTCATCATCAGCCGGCCACTCAACAGGTCCTTTGGAAGTGAAGACAGAGCAGGTATCTCCCGGGGCTTGTGGGTAAGGCAATCATGGGGACGTGGTTTTATCTCTCCCAAGGGCACGTGAGTTTCCCCACTCACCACTCCCTTAAAACTAAAACCCTCCCTTCACGAATTACCTGAAGGATAATATTAATGCGTTCTTAACTCATAACCTCCAATATGTCATTATTGGAATCAGTGTTTGAGTGGCTCTTTCCCCAGTACAGTGGCACATGGTAGCACCGGGCGAAGCACAGAGAAGGCACTTGATGTATTTTTTTTTTTTTTTAACTCAACAGAATGAGATCAGACTGATTTTCTTCCTTCTGTCTCCCCATCCAGGTCACTGCCTTTCCCTGCCCCCTCTTACCCTCTGGTATCAGTTGCATACGTTTGGTTGGCACAGACTCAGTTTATTTTAGTGGGAAGCCTGGAGGCGACACCCAGCGAATCACAGCTGTCATTCTCACTAGATGTGGTGATCCCCACCCCCCGGCACAGAAGGGGAATGGTGCCAGGCGGTCACCACGTGATGAGCTCCTGGGACGCAAACCTGGGTGACCCCTGGATATAGGGTGAACTTTGCAGCAGCCTGCCATTTTGCATTAAGAGGCAGCGGCCAGCCTAGAGAAACGGAAATGGAGGAATAAGAATAACCATCTTTATTGAGGGTTTCTCCGCCCATTGGGCTGCGGAAACAGAATACCACACACAGTGGCTTCTACGCTGCAGAAATGTACTTCTCACGGGTTCTGGGGGCTGAAGTCCAAGATCGGGTTGCCAGCATGGTCTGCTTCCGGTGAGAGCCGTCTTCTGGACCGCAGATAGACTGGCTTCTTACTGTGTCCTCACAAGGTGGAAGGAGCAAGGGGTTCCGTGGGGGTCTCTTTTATAAGGGCACTAACCCCATTCGTGAGGGCCCCACCCTCATGACCTAATCACCTCCCAAAGACCCCACCTTCAAACGCCATCACATTAGGATCTCAACATATGAATCTGGGGGTGGGGGGGAGGGTGGCCATAAACATTCAGACCAAAGCATGCATTTGGTCCGAATGATTCCCCCCCTCCGAATTCATATGTGGCTTATGAGTATGCCAGACTCGGCACACTGATGTCTGATGGGTGACCTACAGGGACTACTGTGCTACCTCCCTTATTACCAACAAGGACACTGAGGCCCACAAAGGTTACCATCATCTCATGGTGCCAGGTTGGCAGAGCAAGGGTATGAACACAGGCCTGTCTGCTTCTGGAACCACGCCCTGCCACCACTCACAGATCTGTCCTCCTGGGGTCGGGGACGCTCAGTGGCCTCAGCCTCTGGCAGTTTAGCCCAGTCCCAGCAGATATCCTACAGTGGCTGCCTTGCCACAGGTACCCACTTCCCGCACTGGTGTCCACCTCGTGGTACATGTACCTGCTGCGTGGGTTGTATATGCCACCAAAGGATAAAGGATCTAGATCGGGACATTTATTAGCCAAGCATCCAGGGTCTGCAGTGACTGCTTCACCCTCCAACCTGACGCCTCTGTCCTCCCTCCCCGCCCAGGCACCTGCAGAGTGCATCACCCTGGTCTCCCTTCTTCCCAGCTCCAGGCCTCTCCCCTGCTGCCTCCCCCGCCCCCCTTGGATTGTCTCCTTCCCTCCTCCTTCCCACCCTGGCCTGTATGAGAGCCTCCTGGTGGCCCAGCCCCCACGTGCCACACACCTCCCCTTCCCTGAACCCCTGCAGGTACGCCCCGCCCCACTCAGCATTTGCTTACATTCTCTCATGTGCACTAATAGCTTTCTGGTTTTAATATCCTTTTTCTGATTGGATTGTAAGCTCCTTAAAAGCCAGGACCATGCTCGCACTTTGCTTATGCTGCTTTTCCAATCCTGTCCTTTCCAAAGTCTCCCCGCCCCCTGCACCAGGCGGGGGTGGGGGGGGTGGGGGGGGTGGGGGGGGTGGAGAGGACACATAATGTAACAGGATTCCTTTAAGCACCTGACCCCAGAGGCACTTTGCTCACTTCGGGTGTGGAACTAGAGTTGGTCGAATAACCAGCTAATTTTGCTTCATCCCGTGACCTCCCCCATCCCAGAACCGTCTCTGCAGCCTTCTGCGCCCACCTCCAAGTTGCCCCTTGCAGAGAGTGGCCGTCTCTCCCCACAGTCCCCATGGAGATTGGCAGAGCCCGGCTCAAAGGGAGGCAGGCTGGATGCCTCCCCTGGACTCAGTGTACATTCTCGCAGGGACACATTCTGTCTTAGCAGCAGCTCAGCCGCCTCCCAGAGTCCCAGCCATCTCCTGCAGCAAGGCCCCCAGATGGCACGTTCTGTGGAGCATGCGGCGATGGAAGGAGCCACCAGCTAGGGAGGAGAGCAGCCTGGGGGCTCAGTGCCACCAAATCATTTGTCCCTTCGTCCTAGCCCTTCCACAAGGTGTCTTGCTCTTAACAGGCATCCCGGTGATGAGAGAAAGCCTTGGCCACATCCCGCCTGTGAGTGCTGGAGGCATTTTGGGCAGAGGGGGCTGCTTTCTTCCTTCTAATCAAGCCTGCCTCCCTTCCTCTCTCAGGCTGAGTTGGAAAGCTCTTGAAAGGTAGCAGATTGCAGGCACTGGAGGCTCGTGTCTTCTGTTTATCCACAGAACGAGGACATTGGCCGATGCAAGAGCCCCGGTACTGTTCCTTCCATGTGCTCCTGGCTCCAGAGCCCCCCAGAGCAGCCCGCCTGGGCTGCATAAGACTCCAGGTCCCCTACCCCCAGCCTCCCATCCCCCATGATGTTTCAGAGGGAGCTGTGTTCTCGGAGGCGGCGGTTTTCATATCGTGGGGTCGTGACCCATCCGTGGAACACAGTATCAGTTTACCAGGTCACAACTAGCCATTGTTTTCACGGAATAAAATGGAATGGAACATATCAGTGCATCACACATAGGGGTGGTACCGTTTCACCAGGTTTTTGTCAAACGCACACAAACACACACACACACACACACACACACACACATACACACATGCATGATATAAAATGCACTTCCTCCTGTGAGTCACAATCCCAAAGGTTTGTGAGTCCTTGTTCTGCGGGCTGGATAATCCAAGTCTTGTCCCTGACCCTGGTTCTCACATGGTGAATTTTCTAGGAGAGTGGGGGATGCTTTCTCCAAGCTGACCAGCCCTCTCCCCTCACCACCAACCGAAAGGAAACATCTACTGACGGAGAAATGATTAAGAAGTGATTTCTGCCCTCTGAGAGTATGAATTGGGAATAATGCTTGAAATGAAGCTGGGGGGAGTAAGATATACAAAACATCGGGTAATAGGGTGGAGGGAGATATTAATTCCCACTGCCAAAGAGACCCTCAGACTTCTGGTTTGACCAAAAGCAGTAAAGAAGCTTCGTGGTTGAGGAGCACTGCTGTCTACGGGGTGGTAACTTGCCTCTACATACCTAAATTTCCTTAAGCTGGGTTATTAGCCCTCAATGGCCCACCCTCTGGAAAAGCAAAACTGGTGCACAGGGCTCTCAAAAGATACCCCTAAGGGAGTATCTTTCCCCTTCTGGGTATCTCTATGCCCATCTAATTCCTGGAAACACTAGCATGGGGATCAGGAGACCAGACTTTACGCCTGGGACCGACGTATTTTGCTCCGTGACTTTGGGTGAGCCATTTCACCTCTCCGGGAGGCAGATCTTCAGCTACTATAGTGGAATGTGCACAAAAATGGCCAGGCTCAGTCAGTGACTTTGTGACCCGGTGAACTTGGCTGGGGACAGCACATGTCCAGAAAGGATGAGGGTTAAACAGACCCACACTGGTCTTTACATAAGAGAAGATCTTTCCTCTACGCAGTCCCAGCCAATTCCCTGCCGTCTTGGACATGTGTACCTTGCAGCTGTGAAAAATGCCTGTTTATCTAGTGAATCACAAAGGATAATTGAGCACAACTGTCTTGCATGTGAACTGATGTTCACAAGTGAACCAACCACACTGGCTTCAGGAATGGCTTTGCTGGGTGAGAGCAATCCCACCTGGGAAAGTGGGGTGGTGTCCACCGTCTGGCCTTCTCGTGCTTTGCCCAGACGTGTGGTTCCAATACAGAGACGCTGAGGCACTCGGGCTCCACAGGCAGCAAGCTTAAAGCTATCCCTCAAGCCCTTGTTTGCAAATAGAGCTTCCCTGCCTTTAAGGTCACCATTAGGGAATCTATACAAAAGCAAGGGGAAGCCAATAGATACATCGTTTTACTGCATCGCTGTCCCACTGCCAATTATCATATCGGTTCTAAAGCCAAAGATAGTCTTTCACGACTATCTAGCTAGGGTCTAGAGCTCGCTACTTTCCATTTCTGGACAATTCCCCCATGCTTTTGTCCCAATTCGTCTTAACTAGAGCCTGCACCCTGATCCAGGACTCTGAACTCTGACCCTTCCTGTCGCTCTAAGCCCAAAGTCCAACTCCCTCGCGGAGGTAAGGTCATGACTATGCTGTTTTCATAATGGACAGTAAGGAGTGACAAAGGTGAGCCTGTAGGATGAGGGGTCTGGTGGCGGAGAGCCCAGCACAGTGATGGTGGTGCAATTTGGGACAGAGAGGATCATCTCAAAAGTTCTGCCCAGGGACCACCGAGGCAACTTGGCTAATTCTGCCATTCATAATTATGACTAGCTGAGTGAAAATGTGCTGATACCCTGATGAAGTCAAAAAAGGCTTTCTTGGGTAGTTGGGGACAGTGGGGTGGGAGAGAATGAGTTATAACTGCTGAGGACATGGGCAATCTATGCAATGGCAGAAAATACAGAAGTGATGGACGGTCACCGTCCCGGAGGAAAGGCGTGCTGATTTCCTCAACCCGCTTGCAGAGGGCTCCGTTTGGAAAATGACATTGAAAAGTGGAAATTTCTTTTGTTTGTTTGTTTGTTGTCGTTGTTCCCTAAAGGAGAAGCTAAGATTCCATCACGAGTAACTTGATAAAAATACTACACACCTTCCCTCTCCAAAGCAAACAGACCCCTTGATGTTGTGTTGGAGGAAGAGGCTCTCCCAACATGGTCCCTAAACCCCAAGTGGTTATTCGAGGGTGAAATCTTGGAGTAAAGGCCAGGCCTGAATCCAAAACGGCTTTGGATTGGCGCTGAGACTGTAATTATTGCCAAAACCGGATTCAAAGACTCTCGACCCACTACTGGCCTCTACACATGTGAAACACCTTAACTTTTGTGTAGCAACTTTAGTTACATGTTTCAATTACTGTGTATGCAGCACCCTGAGCCCCGCAGGGCGTTCTTAGTCCCTCTGTTTTACCGCGGAGGAAAACAAAATGAATTTTTGGAGGATCCTCAGCAGAGGTTCTAGTCGGATCTCCTACCTCAGCCATGAAGTTTCCCCAGTTTCCGAGGTTTGTTCATTCACACAATTCATCCGGACCCTGGTAGTGACCAGAGTAACTGATTACAGAAATGTCTGATGCTGACGCTCTTAATCAGAATGCAGACGTGGGTATTACATAAAGGGGTTCTGAAACTTGAGCGTGCATCAGAATCCCCTGGGGGCTTGTTAAATCACTAAGCCCCAGCCGGGAGTGTCTGATTCAGTAAGTCTGGGGTGGGCCTCATCTCCCAGCACCTCTGCTGCTGAGGTTTCTGCAGGAAGGAGCCTGTACTGGGAATGCCGTGGGCCTCCTTCCCTCCCCACATTTCCAGTCTACACCAGGGATGACTTTTTCCCATTCCAGCTTGACGGCCACAACTATAGATCCTTCCCTTTCACTGTGGGTTCTGGGAAACATCAAAGGCGTTAAGACGGAAATAAGGAACTCAAGCTTCAGCCTCGGGAGCAACTTTGTTCCAAAGGCTAAATACCATCGCATGTCACACAGTCCCCCAGCACCCCCGTAAGATCCAAGATGCACATTAGTACACTCAGCACTCTCGGGAAGTCCTGAAGGGTGTAAACCAGTGTAACCTTGTTTAACGTGGTTCTTCCCGATTTTACGTGACTACAGACCCCTTGACTTTCCCTGATAATATCACACTTCTCATTTCATGGAGTAAAAGCGTTCTGATAAGTACTGGTTAGGAAACATTCCATTAAGGTCCTATGGCGTTGGCTGGATAATTCCAGTTTCGAGTTTAGTCCTCAACCACCTCTCCCCCGACGGGCCTGTCCTGTGAAACCCAAAGCGTGGAGGGTCAGAGCAAAACCTGTGTTTCCTGTGGGCAGCTGAACCCCAAGAAGGAGGAAGGAATTTCTCTCAAGTTGACCAGGCAGATGGGTCATTTCCTCTTTTCTGGAAAGGAGCGCGTGAGGAGGCAGGGAGAGGCCAGGGAGTGACACAGATGGAACCTGCATGGAACGAAAGAAAACAAGGCAGGGAGGGAGCATTCCCTGTGGCCCCACCACCAGCAGAGCTGAGCAAGAATCAGACAGACAGAGACCAGCCCCTAAGGAGCCTTCAGTATGATCAGGGAAGCTTCCTGAAGAAAGCAATACTAGACATTATAATATGAGCGTTTCTGGTGTCACTGCCTTCAGGCAACCCAAGAAGAGTGTTATCATTCACGGACATGCTTCAGACATTGGGATGTCACTTGTGTCAGTGCAGCTGGCAGATGGGCCCCAAACAGGAAAGAGGTTAAGTCGCTTCTGATGGCCAGTGCAGGTGACTCCAGCTGACTTGATCTGTTGAGTCCTTGCACAAACAGATCTGTTCCACGGAAGCAAATTAACCCTCAGGGGATGACGTTTTCCTACCTGAACTGTCTGCACGTGTTAGCCGACAAATGTCATGTATTGTTTTCCTGCAATCCAGGATGAGGGGAGCACTTAATTCCTGTCCTGGGGAGCGTGTTTCAGACCACAGTCACCCTCCACGATCAGAACACACGTCAAGGTCACAAGCCAAATTGTATTTTCCTGCGGGAGAAGGACTGAATCATTATATAGGAAGCCCTAAGATGGCCAGGGGTCAGGAAACAAGTCCACGGCGTTTCCTCTGTGGAGACAGATCTCATATCTCTGACAGTGGGGGCGTCCACCCCATATCCTCTTGGCTCTTCTGGGGCCCCTCTGGGGACTCCTCCGTGTCTCAGTGCCCTGGGGATGGGGCGCCCCCGGCTCTTCGTCCGTCACCGGCCCACCCCCATCCCTCCTGTCTTCAGGCCTCCCAAAGCACTGTTCCAGCACCTTCAGTAAACAGGCCAACGATGTGAAGGGACGACGCACCCAAGAGAAAACAAGCTGGCTCAGAACGTATGGAGACACGGTCAACCTCACGAAGAATCAACAGTAAATGTCACCTTTTGCTCATCGCATCGACAATTAGACAAACGTTAAGATGCTCCCTCGGGGCAGGGTGTGGTTTCAAAATAAGGTACTGACAGTGAGAATGTAAAACCTTACCGGAAGCCACGTCACAAGATCTTAACGAAAGTGTTCGCGCCTCTGCGTTTATTAATTTGGAAATACGCTCACCACACCTCTGGGTTGTCTTAAAGAAGGTTATAAAATAGCTCAGACAGAATAATCTTATTTGGGGGGGGGGGGGTGTGGGTGTGAATGTGAGTGTAGAAAAGTGTCTAAAAGGATAAGTTCCCAACTTTTATTTCTGATTTTCTTGGAATCTATACCACCCATAAGCCTGCGCTTTCCTAGAGCCCCATCATCTGGAGGGTCTCGCCCTGGCCCTTCTCCAGCCTGCTTCTCTCCCATGGGACAAGGACTCTCAAGGCCAAAGCAATGAACTCCCCTGAAGGTCTGGCCCATCCTCCTTCTACTACACAGTCCAGGACCCAGGACATTGGAATTCTCATGCCTAGGACCCCACAGGTTTCTCCCCGGTTCCCTCTCCCTGGGGGTAGATTGTGAGGCTGGTGTGCATGCCCAGGGCCCGAAGAGGTGGCCAGAAGGAAGCTGTTTGCAGGGGTGTGGATGGCGTTTGCACATGGGACAGGATTGTCCACACGTGCACACAAGGGACCCTCAAGGTGAAGGCTGGAGTCATGGCCGAGACAAGAAAGGAGGTGGCCGGGCCCTGAGGTCAACTCTCCCCATGCTACTGCACTCTGGCCCAGAATTTCAGGGAGTCCCAGAATTCAAAATTTGGGCCTAAACTTTCAGATTGTCACAAAAGGATGCACAGGACATATTTCATGTAGCAGTCAGCTGGACTTATTTCTTCTAAATATGTAGATATAAAGGAGGTGGGCCTTTGCTTATACTATTGCTACAGACCATAAAAATGCTAGGAATGGACCCACTTTGGGGAGAATTAAGGATCATTTTATTTCTCTTTATTTCTCTCTGCCTCCCCTCCCCTCTTTCTCCTTTTCTCTCCCTCTTTCTCTCCTTCCTCTTTCTCTCTCTCTCTCTATCACTTTTAATCCCTCCCCATGTTCTTTTTTTTTTTTTGCCATATACTAACAAATTGATGTTCTTTGTTTTAATAGTTCCAGGCCTACGAATCTAATCTTAAAAAAAAAAAAAATTAGAAATGTTGACAAATATCTGTGCACCTAGAAATGAAAATAACCTAAATGCTAAACAATGGGAAAACAGTCAAATGAATTATGATATATTCATACCATGTGGATAAACATTTTAAGATTTCATTAGTGAAACCATTTTACATTAATAAAAAGATTTAATGAAAAAATGCTCAATATGAATTGAAAAGCAGGGTACAAAATTATATAATATAGAATCAATATAAATTTAAAAATATAAATATGTGAGATTTGATACACACACGTAGTAGAAAACCATAAAGATATTCACTATGTGTATGTGGGATGAAATTTTTAAAAACATTTTTGGCTTTTTTCTACAATGGTTAAGGATTACATTTGTAATCAGGAAGAACATGTTTAAAAGTCTAAACATGTGCCTTTGTCCAGTTTGTGTTTCCATGAGGAAGCCATACCCCGGTGGCCTTTGACGTAATCCACAAATGGGCCCTCCGTCCTGTCGCCACTGTGGAATCCTGATTTCCAACTGCTGCTTCCCTTCGGTGCCTTCTGACATTTGGGTTCCTAGAGCAGCTCTGGAGGCCTCATGCTAACCGTGAGGCTGCCTCCTTGATGGGCCACCGGGAGGGTAGCTTCTACGGCAAAGCAACACGGACGCTCTTACAAAAGGAGACCCACCTGCCTTCTCTCCGCAGGGCCCTGGCCTCTGTGGGCTGTGAGGTCCTCGCTGCCTTCACCCTACACACGCTGTCATCACCGCCCCCTGGCCGTGCTCCATGCTGCAGCACCTTTCATTATTTCTCGCCTCTTGCAAAAAGGTCTGCTCAGTTAGGTCACACAAACATTTCCCCTTCTAAAGGTCTTCACTTTAACAGGGAGATGACAAACTCAGCCCAGGGAGGAATCCCCAAAGGCAACATGTCTGCCACATGTAGAAGATGTTTGGGGACAGCAGCGAGAAGCAAGCTTTCTGGTGTCCCGGAAATCCAACCTTGTCCATTACCTCCTTTCAGCAAAGCCCACCAAGACCAGAGGATGGAAGGACTGAGAAAACCTTCCAGAACTAAGCATTAGAAAATGCGAACCGGAAGGAAAGCCGGAGGAGCCCAGATATCTCCTACTCAAGCCGGACATAAAGCATACAGATTAAGATGAGAAACTTCTGTGAGCCACCAACCCTCAACATGTACCCAACGTTTCTACGAGTTGAGAGAAGACAGCTATTTTTATTGTTACTGCTATTGCATTGTTCTTGAAACTCTTTCAAGTCACAGACTGCCTGCCACCTTAAATGCTCCCTCCTGCCTGGTGCCCCCATATCACACACAGAGCCTTGGCTGAGGGTGGTGGGAGAGGGCTTTGTTGGTCCCATGATCGCCAGTGCTAGGCAGGCAGGCGGGGAGCCATTCATTAGTTTAGAAGTTCATCGTCATTGCTGGAATACAGACCACTAGAGACAGGGGTCTACCAAAAAAACTATATAACAACCATAAGGGCCTTAATTTTCTTTTTTTTTTTAAAAAAAAAGGAGGATTATATTAAATTTCCAAATCCTTTATTCTCCTAAGACTATGTAGTTCCATGTAAATTTATGTGCATTTTTTTTCTAAAATCTAACGTACTTTTCCAATTTGTAATGCTATTGCCACACCCCCAAACTTTCCTGAAATTGTACTTATTTCCAACTTGGCTTGCAGAGGGCAGCACATCTTACTCTTTTGCACAAGGCCTCTTTGATGCTGAAAACACTGCTCAGCACATAATTCAGGTTCTGGAAGACTAACTGGACAGACTGGATGGTCTCAGCATCACTTCCTGGCAAAAACCTAGGCTTTGCAACCAAGCTGGCCCCGGAGTGAATCCTGCTCGTTTCCTCATCTATAAACAGAGATAATTGCGCCCCCCCTGCCCCCCGCATTGTTGTTTAGTGAGCTTTATTTTTTTTTCAACGTTTATTTACTTTTGAGACAGAGAGAGACAGAGCATGAACGGAGGAGGGTCAGAGTGAGAGAGGGAGACACAGAATCTGAAGCAGGCTCCAGGCTCTGAGCTGTCAGCCCAGAGCCCGACGCGGGGCTCAAACTCACGAACCGTGAGATCATGACCTGAGCTGAAGTCGGACACTTAACCGACTGAGCCACCCAGGTGCCCCTGTTTAGTGAGTTTTAAATGAGATTATACACAAAGCGTTTATTACAATGCCTAGCACAGAATAAGGGCTCGGTAACACCAGCTCTTATGTTGGATGATCATCGTGAGAATTTCTTTTACTCTCCTGGAAGTACAGAGTTTAAAAAGCATCATCCCCACGATGAGGAAAACAGTTGGTGTCAAATATACCTCTGACGGCTCCAGCGTCTCTGGGAGGCTTCCCTTCTTGGTTTGGATTTCCACCTTGGCGTGTCAGCAGGGGCTCCTTGGGAGTAAGAACAGCTTGGCTGCTTGCCTTGAAACTTATTGGCACAATAATAAGAGATAATGATTTCCCTGTATGCACTCCCTCAGAGCACTTATTGTTTAAGTATTTCCCTTATTCCTCCTTTGCCGGAAAACAATACCTTATAGAAATCAGCTGAGGAAGACACTATTCGCAACTTCAAAAGTGCAGCCTTCTCCCTGCCCGGACTTGGCGAGGAAACCTGTTTGGAGCAGTTCACCTCAGACCCAGGAACAGAATGTGACAAAATGAGTCCCCGAGGACTGATGTGGGCACCAAACACTTGGCAGCTTTGGGGCCAGCGAGGCCAGCGATAAGAGATTGGTTTCCTCAATTGATGTCCCATTTGGACCATTTGCCAGTCCCAGAAGGTCACAGCCATGCTATGAAAATAAGAGGTTTTTTTTTCTCTTTTCCACTCACCCTCCATGCCTTCCACGATATTTCTTCTCCGTCCCTCGGGAAATTTGTGTCTTTGCGGGATCTGTCCTCTGCCCTGCTTTTGTGAACATACCAAGGCAGAGATCCATTTAATTTTCAGAAACTGTGTCTGTCAATAAATTGCTTTTGCTCTATCTTGGAGGGGGGGCTGCCACCGTCTTCCCCGAGCGGACATTCCTTATGTACGGGAAACGTTTCTCATTATCTGTCTTGACCCCTTGTGCAATCTTCTTTTCATCCTCTCCTTGAGCTTTTCTTATCATGGTTCACACTCCCTCCACCTCATTCTGTAATCGGCAGCATCCTTCTTAGCACCTGGCGGCGTATCCCTCGCATATGTCCTCCGCCACAACCTTGATTATTCCCCCTCATCATCCGCCGGAGCCTCTCGAACCGGGAGCGCCGTCCTTGATCTCACCAAACCCAGCACTTCAGCTCCTTTGCTTCTGAATCCTCCAGACCTGCCTCGTGAAGGAGATCGGGCGTGAGAAATTGGAGGGCTCTATGGGGGCGCCTGGGTGGCTCAGTCGGTTGTGCTTCCGACTTCGGCTCAGGTCATGATCTCACGGGTCCGTGAGTTCGAGCCCCGCGTCGGGCTCCGTGCTGACGGCGCGGAGCCTGGAGCCTGCTTGGATTCTGTGTCTCCCTCTCTGTCTGCCCCTCCCCCGTTCATGCTCCGTCTCTCTCTGTCTCAAAAATAAATAAATAAATAAATAAATAAGAAAAAAAAGAAAAGAAATTGGAGGGCTCTATTTCCCCACTCTGTGTTTACTGAGTGCCTCCTATGTGCCAAGCACTGTTGTCTATGAACAAGACAGATATGTTGCCATACTCACTGGGCTCACAATGAAATGAACAAGGAAAGAGACAAGTGAACAGACACCCGCGGGTGGGGAGCCCCAAGGAGCCCAGGCCACCACAACAAACTCACAGGCACTCTGTGGGGTATGTGAAGTCTGAGGGTCACATGGCAATACTTAGCGTCTGTCAGATACTACCGGCTTGAGGCGGTATAGGTGTCCACATTAGATCAAAGTGCGTTCCTTTCCACAATGTATCTGCGGTTGCCGTGATAACAAGAAATACTGTGTAAAAATCAGTGCGGTGTCTTATATGATTGCAAAGTTTTGGACAGTGGACAGTGTCCAACAGCTCCACGCATCCCAAGAGTATTTAAGAATGAATTTTAGGGGCTCCTGGGTGGCCCAGTCGGTTAAGCATCTGACTCTTGATTTCAGCTCAGGTCGTGACTTCACGGTTCCTGAGATTGAGCCTGGAGTTGGGCTCTGCACCGACAGCATGGACCCTGCTTGGGATTCTCTCTCTCCCTCTCTCTCTGTCCCTCCCCTGCTTGTGCTCTTTCTTTCTCAAAATAAATACAACTTTTTAGAAAAAAAAAAAAAAGAATGAATTTTAAATACCATATTTCCTTCAATTTGTGAGACTTATTTTTCAAATGGCTACTGAGTTCTTAGGGGTTCCTGGGTGGCTCAGTCAGTTAAGCGTTTGACTTTGGCCAGGTCATGATCTCATGGTTCATGAGTTCGAGCCCCGTGTCAGGCTCTGTGCTGATAGCTCAGAGCCTGGAGGCTGCTTCACATCCTGAGTCTCCCTCTCTCTCTGCCCCTCTCCCACTTGTACTCTCTCTCTCTCCCTGAGTCTCAAAAACTAAATAAACATTTAAAAAAATTTTTTTTTTAATGGCTACTGAGTTCTTAGGGCGTAAATACTACATTGTTCAGACCTAACTACTTAATCAAGTAACTGTTCAGGGCTTCTCTGGGCTTTGAAGCTCCATGAAAAATTAGAGACACTAAGAATACCGTGTGAGAGAAAATTTGGAAATCTCTGATCTAAGCTGAGACCTGCAGGGTGAGGATTTGTTCATTGGGCTGAAGGAAAGGGAAAGAAATCTCCAGGCCAAGTAACACTATATCCAAGTCCCAGCCGTGAGAAAGAACAGGGTGAGTTGGGGAACTGTAAATTGTCTCATAGTGCCAGCTTCTTGCTCCCCCGGAGGTGAGCGATCTGGCCCACCACTGCTGCACGCATGCACACTCATACTCTTGCACACCCCTCCCCTCCCCCAGACCCCTGCCCACCGCTTTCCCTCCTATTCTCAGGCCTCCAAGGCCTGGGATCACACTGCAGCAGGGAAAACAAAGACCTAAAGATTTGAGAAGACTACTGGGGTGGGGCCAGGCAGACGGTGGCCGCCCAGCAGTGTCAGCAGCCTTCATGGCAGGTCTGGCAGCAGGTGCCAGAGAGTCAGCCGGGGAGAGACTGGATTTCAGAGACAGGACTCCAGTCCCTGGAAGGAACTGAGGCCCTGAGCAGGAACCCAAGCAGGGACACAGTTCCCAGAAATGGGGCACAGGGTGGAGGTTCAATGACAAAGAACAAAGTAGGAGCCCAGTTACAAAAACGGTCACCAGAGCTGAGAGGGACCAGCCGAGAGGAAGTGGTCTATTCATAACAGGAGAAAATCAGAAACAGCTTTCATGTCCAAAGTAGGGGATTATTAAATAAATTATGGTAAACCTGCACTGTGGAATACTGTGTGATATGAAAAAAAAAAACAAAAAAACCAAAAAACCACGTTCTATAAGACCACGGACAATAGGGGAATAATCAGGTATATGAAGTTGGGACATTAGGTGACCGCCTAATTTGTAAAACAAAATGTCAGTGTGGGCTTAGAGACAGCAGAGGGGAAAGCAGATATGGAAAAATTACTGGAAGGAGATATAACCAAATGCTATCTAAATGGGTAGAGCGTAACTGATCTCAATTTTTTCTTTTTTCTGCTTCTCTGTAATTTCCAAATTTTCTCAAGTGGGAAAACAAAAACTATCACATCGATTTCTTTAATGAAAAAGAAGCAAAAGCAGAAGCCGCTTGGAGTAATGACGTGTCCCAACGCAGACCAAAGCCATTGGAGAAAGCCGTGTCCCCAAAGGGGTCAGTTCTCCGTACAAACATGGAAAATCAATAATTAGAAGGTGCAAGGTGGGGTTACCAGATGTTTGGTATAACACCAAGGCCAACCTGGGAATTGGAAAGGATGAAAAATAAAAACCCAACAAACTAGAAATGTCACTACTGCTACTTCTTTCCAAAGTTCCCTTTCCTTCACTTCTTTTTTATTTGTATTTAAATTCAAATTAACATACAGTGCAGTCTTGGCTTCAATGGTAGAACTCAGTGACTAGATATGACACCCAGTGCTCAACCCCAAAAGTGCCCTCCTCAGCGTCCATCCCCTCACCCATTGCCCCTCTAGCATCCCTCAGTCTGTACTCTGTGTTAAGAGTCTCTTATAGTTTGTCTCCTCTCCTATTTTTACATTATTTTTGCTTCCCTTCCCTTGTGGTCATCTATTTTGTATTTTTAATTCCACATATGAGTGAAATCGTATGATATCTGTCTTCCTCTGACTTATTTCACTTAGCATAATACATTCTACTTCCATAGACGTTGTTGCAAATGGCAAGATTTCACTCTTTCATTGCTGAGTAGTATTCCTTTGTATATATATACCACATCTTCTTACTCCATTCATCCATTGATGGACATTTGGGCTCTTTCCATAATTTGGCTATTGTTGATAATGCTGCTATAAACATTGGGGTGCATGTGCCCCTTTGAATCAGCATTTTTTTATCCTCTGGATAAGACAGTATGGTATTGGCACAAAAACAGACACATAGATGGATGGAATAGAATAGAGAACCCAGAAACGGATCCACAAATATATGGTCAACTCATCTTCGACAACACAGGAAAGAGTATCCAATGGAAAAAAGACAGTCTCTTTAGCAAATGGTGCTGGGAGAACTGGACAGCGACATGCAGAAGAATGAACCTGGACCCTTTCCTTCATTTCTGTTCATGACCAGGTATGATATCTGTTTCCAGTGACAGCTGTGGCTGTAACTGCTTTCAAAGCCCCGAGCGTCTGATGAGAGGAACCCAGGAGGTGAGGTGAAAAGTTACGGTGGTAGCATCAGGACAGCACTCTCTGGGCAAGTGACATAGCATGGCATCCAGGGCAGCAGCCCTTGCTCTGAAGCTGACCATGTCTTCTGCTGGCTGTACGACTTTGGACAACCCAGGTCTGAGTCCATTGCTTCATCTATCAAATAGGGAGAAGTAGGGCCAAATAATATTGGCCCTACTGGGCTATTGGGGCTTAAATCAGATTAATCTGCCTGGCTGTGCTCTGGGAACCACAAAGTGTCATGCGTGTGTCAAGTTTACTATTACTAACTGCTAGGTGGCGGGTCTACTCACACGGAAAGACACATTTCTAAAAGTGTTACAGACCTCACAAATTCCATAAAACCCATAAAACACAAACTCCATAAAACACATCATGTTTACATACTGCAGCGAAGTCATGGTGCTTATACGAAATCTCATCCAGACAGACCCGTGGCTCTGATCTTCGTGGGGAAAATGCAAATGAGCATTCTTCTATCTCCATTAGGGAAACCCCATAAAATAAAGGCCCCGAGCCTGGAAGGCTACAAGGGAGCTAGAGAAAAGTTAATGAGAAAAGTCTTTGTCAGTTTTGCTTGGCATGTAATTTTTCTAGCCAAGACATCAACATGTCTCTGCTTTCCAGTGACCCTAATCTTGATCGTAGCCTCAAGTCATGACCTAGGCAGTAGAGAGCTTCAGAATATTAATTGAAAAATCAAGTCTGATATAACCTCTTCTCCCAGAGATCCTAAGAGACCCTGAAGAAGGTCATAAAGTATTATTCTTTCATTGAATTCAGAGATTTTTACGTTGAAAGATGAATGAATGAATGAATGAATGAATGAATAAATGATGAGTGAGTAAAGACTCAAAGTTTTATTACAAGGAATGAAAATTATTCTCTAGCTTCTCAGGAAAAATACAGCGTTAAAAAGATATGCCCAGGGGAGCCTAGGTGGCTCAGTCAATTAAGTGTCCAACTTTGGATCAGGTCATGATATCGTGATTCATGAGTTCGAGCCCCACATTGGGCCCTGTGCTGACAGCTCGGAGCCTGTAGTCTGCTTCGGATTCCGTGTCTCCCTCCCTCTCTGCCCCTTCCCTGCTCATGCTCTGTCTCTCTTTCTCTCTCAAAAATAAACATTAAAAAATTAAAAAAAAAAAGGATATGACCATTTTAACAACCAAAGAACCATAGAGAAAGGACAGAGTCCGATGTGGACGCATGGAGTTCTAAGAATACTTTCAGAGAAACCACTCTGTTCTGAGACACCATTAAGTGTCCCATCCAAGGGAGCCCCAGACTCAGGGAATAAAACTGTCACTGACACAATAGACCAGAGTCCCTGTCCCCTCCCCCTCTCCTCCTGCCCCACCTTTCCTTCCCAGAAGACCCGCAATACCCATCCCTTTCCTCAAACTGCAACCTGTCAGATTGGGACTATCTTCTAAGCAGCCTCCTACCCATCCCCTGTCTTTTCCCACTTCTGCTGCACACCATGCTGCTGCCTGATCAGGGTACCCCGTGCTGCTGGCCGGAACCCTGCCCTGATACCCCAATCCCAGATCAGGCATGGGAGCAGCGCAGTCTCAGAGGTTCCTGCACCTGGAAGAAGAGGTACCTTGCCCTCAATCCTGGCTCCTACGTTTGGAGGAGTCAAGGTCCTGGAACCTGTGACTATCTTCTTAGTCCTTGACTATCTGACACCTTTTCATATGTCTTAAGGATGTTTTTTTCCCCTTACAAACATATTCAAGTCAAATAAAGAGAAATACGAACCGCTGCCTTGAATTGAATTCGTTTGGACTGAACCAGACGTTTGTTGTGGAAAAAGAAAATCAATTCATTTTGTGGATTTTTTTTCACCTGTTTCTGAGAACCCTGAATCTGGCTGCATGCCAGGGTGCGAGGGGTCAGGATGTGTCAGCCTTCTCTGTCTCTTTGTCCTTGCCTCCGGATTTCCTTCCGGCTCGCAAAACACCGCTTCACCAAGAGTGCTTCATGGGCAAGTCACAATGCCTCATCCACCCTCCAGCCTGAAAGGTCACGGATCTTTCTCCGGCTTCCCCCCAAATCAGCCAGTATTTGGGGCCACATAATGCCTTACCACTTACTCATTCATTACCAGTGATTCTATTTGAGACTATCTCATCAAGCAATTTTATCAAAAAGGTACCCATTATGACTGCTTATTTTTTTTTAATTTTTTTATTTCTATTTTTTATTCAAATTCAAGTTAGTTAACATACCCTGTAGTCTTGGCTCCAGGAGTAGAACCCAGTGATTCACCATCTCTATGATTGCTTTTTAAAAAAAAAAAAATTTTTTTAACATTTATTTATTATTGAGAAACAGAGAAAGAAAGAGCATGAGCAGGGGAGGAGCAGAGAGAGAGGGAGACCCACAATCTGAAGCAGGCTCCAGGCTCTGAGCTGTCAGCACAGAGCCCGATGCGGGACCCGAACTCACAAACCACGAGATCCTGGCCTGAGCTGAAGTCAGGCGCTTAACCGACTGAGCCACCCAGGCGCCCCTGATTGCTTATTTTTAACACATAAAAATTTCAAGTCAAAATGGGGGTGAGTCTCTTGTTAACGGGGAGACGTGGAGGTGGTGGGGATTGAGGGCTGACTCCCAGTGATCTTAAGGTGCAGACGGATAGGGAAAGCTCTTGCTTCGACATCTCTCCAAACAGACATCTCCCTCATCGCTTTGGGCTTTGTAGGAAAGGAGAGGCAAAGAGGAGACTCAAGAGTTCTACAGACCTGGGTTAAGAGAAGGAATTCAAGTGCACTCAACCTTAACCATGGGCTTGAATAGAAAAATAAGCTATCTTCCCAGAGGAGAATCACCAAAATGA
This sequence comes from Panthera uncia, assembly GCF_023721935.1. Classification (NCBI taxonomy): domain Eukaryota; kingdom Metazoa; phylum Chordata; class Mammalia; order Carnivora; family Felidae; genus Panthera; species Panthera uncia. The sequence goes on from NC_064813.1 coordinate 29,135,709, forward strand.
TAATGATACCTCATGGCTCTCTGTTTCAAAAGTGATGGTCACAAAAGCAAAGCGGGTGGAGAGGGGCCTGCTAGGTGGTCCTGTGGTGCCTCCTGTTGTGAGTCCTGTGCCCCAAACAGACAGGAGTGACTGAGATGTGTCTTAGCATCCTACACCACCACCGCCGAAATCCTTGGCACCCACACCGGTCCTAGGCTTCCCCAGCCTCTGCTGTGGAGAGGAGGCGATGAAGGAGGGGACAAAAAGCCAAAAGTTCTGATCTGTGTCGAGAGTCACAGCCCCTTTCGTTACCAGGCCCTTCAAATCCACGTTCGAGTCAAGAAATTCCACAATCGGTGCAAACAACAGATTTGAGGGGAAAAGTAATAATGCAGAACCGCCAGCTAGAACAGATTTTCCTGCATTTGAAGATGGCAATAATAAGACAGAAGACAGATTTTTGCCTTCAAGAAACTATCTCTTCATTGCAGCCAAAGCAGCACAAAATTCAAGGCAAACATTCTATTATTTTCCCCCCACTGTTTGGAAATATGGAAAAAGAAAATCTTGCCATGATTTTTTTTCCCCCTGGTTCTACCAGAAGTGACACTTTGGGTTTTTTGTTTTGTTTTGTTTTGTTTTGTTTTTTATCTCCAGCATTAACAAATGACTGGGGATGATTCTTCTGGTGCTTGGAACGGAGGACAGACCCGGCAAAGAACAGAGCCTGGATGGGAGACAGTCTGCAGGAAACTGTCGAGCCGCAAAGAAAACAGAGGCCCCCTCCACAGGCTGTCTTCACAACACTAGTCTTTTTGAATATGATGGAAATATGATCTGCCTTATTGATCCCCAGCTCCCTAAATAGAACAGAATTATTTGTAGCAAATGCAACCAGCAATCACAAATGTGCAAAACAGTAACACGCTACCCTCGTATCTTAGCTTCAGACCCACTGCCGAGTACCAAGCAGGGTGAGTGAAACTCCCATGCATTTTGTTCACGTGCAGTTTGGGGAATCACAAGAATCTAAAAATGTCACAAGATTAGTAAGTGAAAGAATATAGTCTGCTTCGAAAGATCGAAATACTAAGTCTCAACATTAGTTTTTTCCAGGAGAGTTTGGGTTTTTCCTCATCTTTTGACTTCCCTCATTGTGGATTGCTGAAGTAAAATAGGGAATAATTAGTTATCATTTCAGTGAACCCACCCACTCTACGGTTGGGAAAACTGAGGTCCCAAAGAGAGGAAGTAACTCCCCAAGGTCATATAGATAGCCAGTAGCAGAGCTGGGATTAGAATTTCGATACACCTCTAGAAGATTCACTCCCCTGGTTAGGTGAGTCCAAAGCTGGTTCCATTTCTGGACGGGCAGAGTAGCTTTGCCCAGAAAGGGTTCTCTCCGTTAACATGAGATCGTGTGCTCTGTAAGCTAGTTGGTGACTTCCCACAATTGTGCTATTGGATGGTGTGACTTCCTCAGCACCTTCTCGGATCCTTCTACCCATGTCTCGGGAACACAGAAGATGGGTCATAACAGTATCTGCAGCTCTGAAGGCAAAGATACCCTTCCTCTAACGGATATTCTCCTGCCACTGGTACCGTTGAATTTTCATTGGTAATTTGGGTAATTTTCTAGAAGTTCTGTTTTGTTTTGTTATGCATCTTGGGACAAGTTATGACTCTATGCTACTTTTTTTTTTAACAGCCCTGAGATTGATAGGTGACTTCTTAAAGCCTAGCTTCCTTTTAGAATTGGGCTTATAGTCATTACATTTCAGCCCATCTATGTGCTTAGCGGGGTAGGCATTACAGAGGTGCAAGTGTTTCTTTCAATGCCCCCTCGTTTCTTCTGACCGCTGTCTCAGCTCTGTCCTTTCTTTAGTCTTTACATTGTTCATTTCCTCCATTGTTCTATGTGTGTCTTTCCTAATTGACAGCAAAGCAACTGGGTCCTTCACTCAGAGCAGCCCTGGCTTTCTCAGTATTTAGAAGGTCCCGGAGAAACAGGCCAGTGGGCACCTAAAGCAGCTGACCCTCTGAGTACTCACTCCTGGAGCCTCGCTGAGCTTCGGTTTCCCCTTCCTACATCATCCCACGTGGACGACCTTGCTAAACTCGGCATGGGTTGGGGCGCCTGGGGGGATCAGTCGGTTAAGTGTCTGACTTCAACTCAGGTCATGATCTCACGGTCTGTGAGTTTGAGCCCCACGTCGGGCTCTGCGCTGACAGCCCGGAGCCTGGAGCCTGCCTCGGATTCTGTGTCCCCCTCCCTCACTGCCCCTCCCCTGCTTGCACTCTCTCTCCCTCTCTCAAAAATAAAGATTACAAAAAAAAAATTTTTAATAAATAAAAATAAACTTGGCATGGGTCTTTATCCCTCTTCCCTCAAACCTCTCCTTGGGGTTTCCGTGAGCTGTCTCCCTGGGTTTTCTTGCCCGGCCTGCCTCCGTTTTCTTCTTTGAGCCATCTTCCTCTTGATGCCTTGAAAGACCCCCTCTCCCAGACGTGTGGCCTTGGCCCTGCTTCACTCCCTCCTACACTGGCTGATGAGGCCCCAGCCTGAGAATCTGCATTTGCTTTGCATCTGAGCACCGACCTGCATCCCTCCCTGTCTCTGGAAGGGTATCACCTGGATGTTCCAATATCAAGTTTACTTTTCTTAAACTAGAAGAAAACACAGGTGAACACTCACAGGTGAATTTTCTACCTATATGGATGGCAAATAACTTTCTCAAACTAAAAGCAATAGAAGAAATCACAAAGGAAAATAGATTTAATTATAAAAAAATATTGAAACATCTATACGTTAAAGGAAAAAAGGACTCAACAAGCTTCCTTTCCTCTTGGGGAATATACCATCCTCCTTGGCCCTCGGTCTGTACAGCCTCTAATCAGTACCTCGGCTTTGAACTGTCTATCCTGACCCTGGCTTTGGCCCCCCTTTGAGCCACGCCCCTACCCAGCGCCCATCACTGTGATCCATCCACGGGGCTGCTCTGGCTGATACGGACAGGGTGTCAAACACGAGTGTCGAACCCTTAAAGCAATCACCTTCCTTGATAATTCTCTCGTTGTTTTACTCAATATGTATGTCAATATTTGACTTCACAAGGGCAAAAACTATCTTCTGCTCTGGGCATTGTGCTAGATTTGAGAAAGATGTGCTAACTACGTGACAGAATGAGAGAATGGTCATTTGAAGCCCAATTTGAGAGGAAGTTAATTTAAGGATTTGAATTCTTCAGAAGTAAGGTTTGAGGATCAGCTGTCAATTTTCAACGCTAAGCAATGATGAGCCAAAATAATTTAAAAGATCACACTCTGAATGACGGACTTCCCACCCAAAGGTCCCTTTCTGACGGAGGGGACCCATGTTGATACGTGGTGCACAGCTGAGCTTTGTTCTATCAGAGCCAAGCCCACGTAAAACCAGTTCCTTCGGTGGGGGGATTTACTCTGGCCCCTTCCTCACTTACAAGGCTGGTGGAGAAAGCCCTCGAAAGATAGGAAGACAACCACCTCTCACTGAGCTACTGGAACCAGCCCCTTGTGCAGCCATGGAGCCACCAGGCAGAAAAGCCGTGCTCAGCACCCATCAGCCCACGGGACAGGCCTCAAAGTATAAACCCAGAGCATGACCAAAGAGGAGGTGAGAACTCCTTCTTCCTTTTTACTAAGTTGCCCTAAACGTCTTCATTCCCTCTTCATAGCTTATCTGAATTGGCAAGGCTTTCCAGATTACTTTGTGAGATTTTCTTCGTCCTTCTGATCAAGTCAGCCTTTGTCAATTCCTACCATTTTCGTAACTCAGTCTTAAACCACTTGGCATTCAAAATTAATTTACCTCCTACAGTTATATTGCCATGTCCCTTTCTCTCTACACTTCTGCCTTTGTTTCCGGTATTTCAAGCACAACACAACACAACAAAAACCTTCAATATAACAAAATTCTTGGGGAACTGGGCATTTTGCCATTCGAGCATCACTGCAAAACGTGGAGGTTCCCACTAAGCTAAGGCACACACGGTTTCAGGCGTTATTAGGTTAAAAAACAATCTAAGAAATTACCATTTTGGCAGATCAAAAATGGTTGAATATTGAGACTCCCATGGTTTAACATCATATGATAAATGCTCCATTCAACTTTGGCCTCACTACGACTCTCCAGGTAAAGGCTTTTGGGAACACCCAGCAAAAAGCGAGCAGAGTGCTACGTGGTGTCCTGAGCAAGCCTCACACTGAGGGGCTACCAGGATAAAGCCGGTGGCTTCTGAAAGCAGCTGAGGAAGGTGTGGGGGGCTGACGGTCTATGTCCTGGACATTCATGGTCAGGAAGGGGACACCTGTGTACCTGTCTGCTCCCTTCTCCTGCCTGCCTTTTGCAGAGGAAATGCATTTGTAATGTCTTCTCACGACGACAAAGAGGAGAAATGGACAAGAGGCTGTCTCATCACCTTTTCCTCTGCCCTGACGCCCCATGGGGGGCTGGAGAGCAAGTATCAACTGTGTTTTGGAGGTTGTAAGAGGAAGTCACTGTCACTAACCCAAAACAGGTCATTCCATCCAGGGGACAATGGTTGGAGGTGGAAATTTTAGCAGGAAAGCAAAAGAAATTCTTTGACCCACAGGCTGTGCCTGGGTCCATGTGTGAGGACACAGTCGTGTCACCATGTATGATACAGACCACGGTGGAGCTTCACCTTGAAAGTGAAAATAAAGAAGAGGAAGAGTCTGGGGGCTGGGGTTGGTGGTGTCATCGCAGCTCCAGAATGCGGTCCAATTGTGTTTTCATAAACAGGAAACTTCTCTTTTCACAGCTTCAGTGGGAAATAAAGAAGCATTGTTCTGGGATGGCACTCCTCCTTCTACTTGATGTTTCTAATGTATTACCCTACCCGCCCTCCCATCCTCAAGGCCAAGAGAGACAAAATTTTTTTCAACAAAGTCTAGCATCGGGCCACTTTTCCAAGAGGAATGGGCTTCACTGTGACACCTTCCCCACCCTCCACTCACTTCTGTACTGCCTTCCAGTACCTTGCCTCTGGCACTGGGTGCATGCATGGCCCTTCCCACCAAGAGTCAGTCATCCTGCTTGGCCAACCACACCAAAGCATCCACACCTTAATGAGTCTATATGTTGCATGAGGATTAAATGTACATGTATCTCCATATATAGATATAGAGAATACTGGGAACAGCACTACATAAGTAAGCACTGTATAAATGCTCATAGTGTGGTAGGAGGTGATTAATTAATGGATTGTTATTATTATAAAGATGAGGGTGGTATAAGAAATCACTGCTTGAGGGGCGCCTGGGTGGCTCAGTCGGATTGAGCGCCGACTTCGGCTCAGGTCACGATCTCGCAGTCCGTGAGTTCGAGCCCCGCGTCGGGCCCCTGTGCTGACAGCTCAGAGCCCGGAGCCTGTTTCAGATTCTGTGTCTCCCTCTCTCTGACCCTCCCCCATTCATGCTCTGTCTCTCTCTGTCTCAAAAAATAAATAAAAACGTTAAAAAAAATTTTTTTAAAATAAATCACTGCTTGAGGATCTTGATTAAAAGTCAACTCTAGGGACACCTGGGTAGCTCAGCTGGCTAAATGTCTGACTCCTGATTTCAGCTCAGGTCATATCTAAAGGGTTCCTGAGTTAGAGTCACTCTCTCTCTCTGCCCCTCCCCCCTTCCCCCTCTCCAGTCGCTTAAGCACTCTCTCTCACGCAAAATAAATAAACTTAAAAAAAAAAGTCAACTTGTGTGTAATTTTCTAGCAATCACATTTTAAACAACAAAAGAAAACAATGAAATTAATGTTAACGTACTTTGTTTTACCCACACATCAAAAATATTATCATTTCAGCATGTAATCAATATAAAATTAATTAATGAGATATTCTAGTGTTTTTGTGTGCTATGTCTTTGAAATCTCTTCTGTAATTTACACCCACAGCACATCTCAGTTTGGATGCTAATTTTTCAACGGTTGAAGCCATATGAAATCCAAAACAGTGGAGTTTTGTTAAATGGAAAAAAATAATATGCATTGCTTCAGTTTTTAGCTTTAAGTTTAAACGAACTGAAACTTAAAATTCCATTCTTCAGGTGCACTGGCCACATCTCAAGTGCTCAATAGACACAGCTGGCTAGCAGCCACCATATTGGACCATGTAGGTTTAAGCTACGACTTCCTCCACTGACCTCATGCTAGGTCAGTGACCTTGCTAGGTCCTCATGCTAGGATGACCTCACTGACCTCATCCTATCTGGCCTACAGCACACCGTGGCCCTGCTACGCTCTCTTCACTCCCCCACACTAGCTCCTTCCTACACTAGACCTATGCGCGCACCTTTCCCTTTACCTGGAACGGCTCCCCCTCCTCTCTTCCAGGGCCCTTGCCCCCTTTAACTGCCAGCTCACCTCCTCCAGGACAGCCTTTCCCAGCATCTGCCCCCTGAGGACTTATTAGCATCCTTTACAATCTGGTGTGCCCAAGGCTCTGAATATGCGATCTGAACTATTTTATCTGTGTGTTTGCTCTGTGTAGGGCTGTGTGTGTGTGTGTGTGTGTGTATCCTACTTTCCTGACCTGATTATAAAACCTTCCAGGGAACTACCCCTGACTTTATGAACCATGTTCTGCTTGCCTGGACTATTGCAGTAGCCTTCTGCTCGGTCTCACTGCTTCCTCCCCTGGTCCCCATGAAAGTCCGTCCTCCACACAGCAGCCAGCATTACCCTGTTGAAAATACAAATTAGATCCTATGTCTCCCCAGCTAAAAGCCTTCTAGTGTCTTAACCATTTTTCTTAAAATGAAATGCACATTTCTCATCCAGGTCTTCGCAGCTCTCCGGGACAGGCCCTGCCTGCCTCCTGACTCCACCACCACCCCCACCCCCCTCACTGTGTCCAGCCACGCCGGCCATCCTCCTGCCTCTGGCTGCTCAAGCACCTTGAGCCCACGCCCACCTAAGCGTCAGTGCCCTTGTTGGACCCTCTGTCATTGCTTGGTTGGTTTCCTCTTGTCACACGGGAGGCCTTGCCTGACTCCACTCTTAACTCCTGGACCCACACTCTTACACGACACCCTGCCTGACTTTCTTCATCTGTTCTTACAACTTTGTTGACCTTCTAGTCATCTTTTCTTGCAACTGTTTGAAACCACTGTTCATCAATTGATTGGCTCAGTTGATGTCTGCCTACACAATAGAACGTAAGCAGGCAGCTTGCCCCTTTTGTATACCACTGTGCCCCGAGGCCTAGAGGCCCAGCAAAATGGAAATCCTTCACTAATACTTCCAGTTTATGAATCAACATAAAACTCCCGTGTAGCTCCTGCAGTTGGTAAAACCCCATGATATATTAAAGAAGTGTTAAATTGATATCACAGTTCACAAAGCACCAAAAAACAGTGGTTGCAAACGCAAATCCTGACAGACACTTGACAACTGTACGTGAGTAAGGCACAATAGGGAGGGGTGGGGACTGTGGCCACTGGAGAGTGCTCGCTTCATTCAGGAGAGGCAAAAATCACTTAGCTCAATCACTTAGTCCTTGTGCTGCCTCACAAGAAGATTGGCCGAATGTTACCTGAAACTCTGATTTTTTTAAAAAAAGGTATACATTCAAATTTTTAAATAAAATGTTCTAATTATTAAAACTGTTCAACAAAATAAGACTGTTAGATACATTTGGCTATCAGTTTGCGACTTTGGATTTGAATGCCTTTGGATGAATTTTTATTTCTTATTCAATTTCAACTGGACCTTTGATTAAAAAAAAAAAAAAACCCACACAACCCAAAATCCATAATTTTCTCTTTTTGCTTTTTCACATTCCTCTTATAGTGCTCCCTTCAATCCAGTAACTCAGAAGTCTTTGGGGTTTGAGGACCAAATCCAATGACTTTTTATCACAATCTTCATTGTCTTTAATCATTTCATACTTTGGGAATAAGTCATGCCCTGGGTGTTAAAATACACCACCCAAGACCCTCTTCAAGAATGAAAGTCTGGTACCCCCAAGCTGCTGGGAGTGTTACATTACCTGTGGACAACTCTTAGCTTTCAGCCCCTTTGGAGATAGTCTAAGCTGAAGAGAGCTGCCTTGTACAAGGTTATACCCCCTTCTTGGGGTGGCCCACGTCTGCTGACTGACACAGGGTAGAAAGTCCTTGCTCACCGCCCCAACTCAGGAAATCTCTGCAGGGGCACACCCATTTTGGACTATCCCAGAAATCCACTAGGGCATCAGCTAAAACTCTAGCAGAGCCCCTCTTCTCTCCTCTGCCCAAACCTGTTTCATTAACCTCTCTTTCAGAGACATTACTCCCAAGAGCATCCCCTAATAAACCCCCCACCCATGATCTTCATCTGAGTCTACTCCCCTGGGGACCCCAAGTGTAACTGTTGACATAAGAAGTGAGAATTCTGACTGGACCTCCTACAAGCTGGCTGGTGACAAGGACCCAATCCCTGGCGGTGGGCCAAGCACAGGTAGTCCTCCCCACAAGCTTGCAGGGTCATTATCACAACTTTCCCACCTGGCGAAATGGGATGATGTACTGGTAGAGGGGGGACGTGCCAGCTGGGGCAACTTATCAGGTATTTGGGAAACGTGGCAGAAGATATAGTTCTAAAAACAGTGGAATTTGGTGGTTTGGGGGAAGCTCAACTGAGATTTTGAAAACATAACAAAAGCCTGAGCATGAGTAACTGGCACTTTGGGGTCTTGTGTGCAAGGACAAGCAGTCAAGAAGAGGTCCCCATCTTGGCAACGGGAATGGACCCTGACCTTCAGGAGGAAGTAGGGCTGTTGTTACAGAATGGGGATAGAGAAAATATTGCCGGCACCCAAGTGATGCTCTTGGGCATCTCTTGGTTCTCTTTTGTGGAATTGACAATAAATGTACAAATATAGCAGCTCTGATCTGAAAACGGTATAGGGTCCAATGGCTCAAACCCTCAGGAATCGGAGTTTTGGTTATGGTACCTGCTAAGCCAGAAAGACCAGCAAAAGTACTAGCTAATAGCGATGGGAATCTAGAATAGAGGGACAGAGGAGAGGAGGAATGTCGATTATGTCTCTGAGACCAGCCACGCTGGTGGGGGCTCTAGCTTGTCCCACTAACTCACCTCTTCCGAGTTTTCCTCAGGAACAGATTCAATTCCCATTGAATCCTAGGGAAGCTGTTCCCAGAACATATATGAAGTGGTTCTGAGAGGCACAAGGGATGGACCCCAGGGGACACTACCTGGATTCCCCTTCAGGAGTGACCAACCACCACCACCACCGCCATCACACAACTGCCAGGAGTGTGGCCAGCCCTCCTGGGACATCAGTCACCTTTGGGAATAGCCTCAGGCAATAAGAGCCTTCTTGCCCAAGGTCGTATCTCCTTTCCAGAACAGCCCGCTTGCTATGTCTAATCAGCATGGGGGTATAAAGGCTCAGTCCCCTCACCCCGACTGAGGACATCTCTAAAGTGTGTCAACCCCATTTCAGACCTCCCATATGTCATCTGAGGCCTCAGTTGGGATTGCATCGTGGCTCAATGTCTCCTTCTTCCCAGCCCTGCTTCTTTCCCTTCTCTTCTATTGAGGTTGATTCCAGAAACATTCCCTAAAAATCTCTAGGACATTAATCTTCTTCTTAGGACCTTTATCCCTGAAAATGCAACTTCTGACATGCTGACTCTTCCTTCTTTCAGTGCCCCTCAATTCTCAGCTGCTGCATTTCTCCTGTCCCTCTGATGACTTTCACCTGCATCTCTGGATGCTCCCGTTCTTCCTCCCATCCCTTAAAGGTAAATGGAGGTAAACGTAGTCACCTTTCCTCAAAAGAGAGCATTTTCTGATGATAGGACGCTACCTGCTGGCAGAAGGTTTATGCCCACATCTGCATCAATGGGTAGCTGTGACATCATTAGCTCTCCTACTTTTCACATTTCTTAGAAGTAAAGCATCATTTCTTTTGTCTGCCCCTGGGATCTATAACAGAGGGCAATACACATGGTAAATGGTCTTCCCAAGTCAAGAAGCTACTAGAAGTTTCTCTAATCTTCCACACAAATTCACATTATGTAATGTTATCCTCTCTCCACCATTGCTGGTCTACACACACACACACACACACACCTCTTACCACAGAGACGAGACAAAAACATACCCACAAAAATACACATGAGTTCCATCCTACTGCCCATCTTTAACTCACTGCCTGATAACCTCCAGCCTCTGGGAAGCAGAGCCAATTCCTATTCTAAGTTCACAAAGATTCTCTGATTCCCTATGACCAACAGAATCTTTGTAGACTAACAGGTAGTATAATGTAATAGGAAACCCAAGGATTTGAACCAAAGACACCTGAGTGTTAGGCCACTTATTAGCTGTTCTTAAGCAAGTTCTTTGTTTTCCCACTTTAAAAAGTAAGGGAATAGTTCTTAACCAAACAACCTTCTTCCTTGGACCATCAAGAAGCTAAACTAGGGATGCCTGGATGGCTCAGTCAGTTTAGCATCCAACTCTTGGTTTTGGCTCAGGTCATGATCCTGAGGTCATGGGATCAAGCCCCACGTCAGGCTCTGTGCTGAGCATGGAGCCTGCTTGGGATTCTCTCTCTCTCTCTCTCTCTCTCTCTCTCTCTCTCTCCTCCCTCACTCGTTCACTCTCTCTTTCTACAAATAAAAATAATTTTGAAAAAAGAAGCTAAATTAAAAATTTATATGTGAAAATTCATAGGAATTGGAGACATATCTATAAGGACAAATTTAAATTCAAAATCTCTTTGAATTTTCTTTTCCGATATATATGCTGCCTAAAGGAAACATTTAGATTTAAGTAAGTGCGGGTGAGTACAGTTCAGGGGTCCCAGGCCTCCTAGAAGCCCCCAGACGACTCAGGTCCGGGTTCTTCGCTCAAGGCTGCTGACCCACTGGGGAAGGAGATCTCTGCAGACAGTAAGCTTCTGCTGAGACTTCCCATGTCTACTGTAAGAGGCCAAACTAGGGCCGTTCTTCCAGGAGCTGCTTCCCAATTCTGCTTATAGATTTATTTTTAAAAAGTTGCCTGCCTCCAAATCTCCTTCCCTTTTGTTTACTTTTGGGAGCCTACTCTGGGAAGCTCATTCTTTACAAGTCTCATCTGTGTCCCCCAACCTAGGAGCTCATGGAAATGACTACCTACCATGCTCTTCCCTATACTAAGCTGGTTTATGTGTACCTCCTGCAGAGGCACCTATCTTTTACCAACTTCCACTGAGGGGAAGAGAACCATAGAGGGCTGGTGACTAGGGCCAGGGAGATACAGTTTTGGGCACGGGACATGAGAGACACTGCCACCTACTTAGAAGAGAATTTCCCATCCTATCATTTGGCTGAGCTCAAGGTGGAAAGGAACACTCGACGGGACTTCCAGGGATTAACTTGCTTGGACTTTTGCTCTCTTGCAACAGGGCATCAAAACTCAGGCAAATAGGCACTTAATATTTTCTGGATGATCTTCGGAGATACGGTTTTCTCAGTATCCAATGTTTGAACATCTCAAAGAGCAGGAATTTCTACTGTATGGCCAGTCATAGTCTAGGCTGCTTTATCTTAAACCCATTTTATTCATCTATTCTTTTATCTATTGAATATTCCAATGCCTACAGTGGCCAAGCATTAGGTTAGCCCGTTTCTTTTTTTCTTTTAATTTTTTAATGTTTATTTACTTTTGAGATAGATAGAGGAGAGAGAGAGAAAGAGAGAGAGAGAGTGGGGGGTTGGGGGCAGAGAGAGAGGGAGACACAGAATCTGAAGCAGGCTCCAGTCTCTGAGCTGTCAGCACAGAGCCTGATGCGGGGCTCAAACCCACAAACTGTGAGATCGTGACCTGGGCCAAAGTTGGACGCTTAACCGACTGAGCCACCAGGCGCCCCTAGGTTAGCCCATTTCTTTTGCAGAGCTATCAGCAGCCATGGATGACAGCAGCTCCTGGTCTATCTCCTGAAAACCCATCATCTTCTTGAAGACAACTCTATGCCTTCGTCCTGCTCCATCTCTGGCCTTTCAATCTTCCCAATGTTTTGGAAGACCAGCAAGAGGCCATGGCAAGCTGGATGCTACCCTTGCTATTTCGAGCAGCAACCCAGAGCTGCCCACCCTCCTCCCCACCCCCACCCTATTGTGGAACTTTGACTTATTTTCCTTTGAGTCACTGGCACTCAGTAAAGAGTTGATATAAATAAAAACATCCCTGTTCCTCACACAACTTCTGTCCCTGCTTGGGGCACTGTTAATCCCTGGGAAGGTCCCAGGAGACATAAAGGTAAAGGGCGATCCTTAACATCAAAGGTCACAGACAATAAACGGGAGGGGAGAAAGGCGTGGGATGTGTGAATTCTTGTGAAACGTTTCCAGGGATACAGAGGAGTGCCCAAGAATTCAGCTTGGAAGTGAGTCACCCCAAAAGGGCTTGGGAGAATGAGGGCACACGTGGAGACAGATGACAACAAGGACAGCTGGGCACACACCTTCCTCCCTCCGCAGTCTGAAGCTGTGGGAATGCGGACTGGGTCAACAAGGCCGGGGTGGGAACCCCCCCCCACCGCCCGCTGGGAGCTGAGAACCCGGCCATGTGACCTCTCAAGGCCATCATCAGGACACTCTCACACTGTCACTTAGCACCCGAGTTCCTGGGATCTACATCACCTACTTCCTTGTTCTGAGGCCCAAGGAGGTGGGAGGGGAGAGGAACGAGCCACAAAGCCAGGGGAGTGAGCCCAGGGCCTTAGAGGGATGATGGCCTTCCCCTCATCTGTGTCACTCTTTTAAGTCAGAGTCTCTTCCTTCACTTTGCTAATAATGTAAAGTATCAGCTAAAAATTGCAATGCATGCATTTCATTTGAGTTTTATTGCCCTAACAGACAGCATTAGATTACAAAAGAGGACATTTTTCTTCTCAGTTTTAGCTTATTCTGATGATTTATGATTAGATACAGCAAGAGTTCATAAACTTCCCTGACCTGCTGACAGTTTTTACAGGCTCCCAGATTTATTTCCATCTCAAACTTAACAGCTTTCATGTGACTGATATTCCCAGCGTCGCAGCGTGGCCGAGCCAGGGGCTGAGAGAGCGCCTCTAATCTCCATGTTACTAATTTAAATGAAGTCTTGGTCTGTTGTTTAAAAAAGACATCAGTCATCCCGGGGAGGTTTACAGATCCTCTTGTAATGTAATGTCAGCCCCTTCTGAGATATGAGGTTTATAAAGCCTCACGATGTTGAGTGTTGGCAGACATGCCAAGGTCATTGTGTATGGCAAAGGGAGGGGAGGGGAGGGGAATGCACTTCAGAGCAGGAGCAAAGAATTCCAAAGGAAGATTGTTCTCCTGGAGACGCGAGATGGGACCGCAAGAAAGAAACCTGAGGGTTAGTGTCCGGGGGGAGCAGGAGAGAGGAAGACAGCGTCTCGTTCTGATGGGAGACCCTTTGCTCTCGGCATGCCCCGTCCCCGCCCAAGGGTGGGCAGCCCCGAGAAATCACAGCCACTGACCCCTAATCTGAAGACTGTTCTGGACACACACTCTTTGTTCGAGCGGCACCCTCTGCAAAGGGCGGGTTGAGCTGTGCCACAGGTCTGGGGAGAGAGACCTAGAAAAGGGTGCCCCGGCCTCCACCTACAGACACTCTCCCGGGGTTGGGAAGCCTCAGGAGGGAAGACTGATTCGTCCAGCTCTGGAGGCCCCCCAGAGGTGGCCAGAGAGGGGCAGGCTTCCAGCCAGGGAGTGAAGCAGAGCTGGGAGAAGACAGATTCCTTGCACCAGCCTGGGCTGTTCTCACACATTCACACGCCTGGGTGTCTGAAGGTCACTTGCAATCAGACCTTCACGGGGCAGGAGCTGCCTTTGTGTTATTTGGAGATCAGATAAGAAGTGACGAGTAGCAATAAGTTCTGGCTCCCTGGGGAAATGGGCTGGGGGCTGGGGGGAGGGGGCACCTTTCATTCCCCTGGGAGAAGAGGAAGGCGTGGAATAAATGCTTCGCCCAAGCACTCCCTCGTCGGCAGGGGAGAAAGGCCAGTGCCGTGTGTCCCTGAAGACCCAGGTTCCACAGAGGGAATGACGGCATGATGAGGAGTCACTGTTCACAGCCCCGGACCACGTGGGCCTGGGGAATGAGCACGGGGTGCGTCACTGCTCCTATTCACACTCACTGAGCGCTAACCGCACGCGAGGCTCCGGAGAGGACCTCGATCAGTCTTCGCAGCCACCGAAAATTAGGGAGGGTGACTAGACTGGAGGTTATTATTGCCATCTGACAGGTGAGGCAACGGAGGCTTCGGATACTAGAGAACTAGCCCAGGATCACACAGCCAGTAAGTGGCGGAGCTGAAGTTCAAGTTCACATCTGATTCTACAGCCCAGTTTCTTACCCCCTGCATCCTAACCCAACTAAGAAGACCACAAAATAAAAACTTACAGAAATACATATCCAGCTTCTGGTTGCTCGTCTATAATCCTTTGGAACACAGACATCGAACCGTCTTTTCTTGCCCTGGAGAGAGACTGAAAAATGGGTTTATTTCACGGTTTCTCAAAGGGAGGTTCGGGGCCCGCGACCATCATCGGCTATAACTGGGACGTTAACCAAATGCAGTTTCCCAGCGGGAGCCCTTTCAAAATCTGCATATTAACATATGCCCTAGGAGATGCTGATGCACATGACATTTGAGAGCCACGCATCCTTTCAAAGCATATAGCGGGCGTCCTGCAGGACTTGAGCAGCATGGGGAATCAGTCAGTTTCAGTCAGCAGCATTTCCTGCAATTCCAGCAATTCCTGACTGTTCTCCTCCAAATGCAGCCCGTTTATTTGTTTGACATGAATTCCTACAGCACAATATTAGAAAAAATAAGTATAAACACACATCTCAAAGTCACTTCCGAAAGATTTGGAAATTATCCACCATTCGGTGTCATTTATCTCTTTATCTAGAGCATCCATAGATAATGGTGATATAGAAACAGCTGGACCAGCCAGATGTTGGCATTTGTTAACTGCAGCCATTTCCCTGTTAGAATACCAGATGTCCCTGTTTGGGGGGATTTTCTCTGGAATATCCAGTGAACCACCCGGCATGGTTTCTCAAGAGGTGTTCTGGGGACCCTCAGCACCTGAAACTTCTGGAGGGCTTGTTAAAACTGCAAATTCCCGGGGCGCCTGGGTGGCTCAGTCAGTTAAGCATCCGACTTCGGCTCAGGTCATGATCTCACAGTTCGTGGGTTTGAGCCCCGCGTCGGGCTCTGTGCTGACAGCTAGGAGCCTGGAGCCTGCTTTGGAGTCTGTGTCTCCCTCTCTCTTTCTCTCTGCCTCTCCCCTGCTCATGCTCTGTCTCTCTCTGTCTCTCAAAAATAAATAAATGTAAAAAAAAAAAAAAAAAAAAAACCAAAAAACAAAACTGAAAATTCCCAAGCTCTACTGCAGGCCTACTTACTTAGATACTCTGTGGGTTGGGGTCCTGGAATCTGTATTTTTACCAAACTCCCTGGATGGTTCATATGTACACTCAGATTTGGAAATAGACATGGTACACAGGAGAGAGAAGACCTGAGCTTCACAATCAGATGGGCCTTAACTCAGAGCTCACATACACTGTCACTTGGGATGCAAATGGTCCAACCACTTGGAAAAGCAGTTGGACGGTTTCTCATAAAATTAAACCTAGCGATTCCACTCCGGGGTATTTACCCAAGGGAAATGGAAAATGGGTTCATGCAAATGCTCAGAGAAGCTTTATTCGGCTTCAGAGAAGCCCCCAATTTGGAGATAACCCAGAGCCCATCACCAGGTGAATGAATGAACAAATGTGGAACACCCACACAATGGGATACTACTCAGTAATAAAACCCAACAAATTAGTGATACGACAGAGGTGAATCCCAAAAACAACACATCAAGAAGAAAAATCCAGACATTGAAGACTACATACAGCATAACTCCTTTTAAATAAAATTCTAGAAAAAGGAAAGCCAATCTATAGTGACAGAAAGCAGATGACTAGATGCCTAGGCTAGGGACACAGGAGTTGCCTACAAAGGGGACTTGAGGGAACTTTTGGAGATGATGAAAATGTTCTGTATTTTCATTCTGGAGGTATTACAAGGCAAGTGTGTTTGTTAAAGCTCATCAAACTTGACACTCATCATCAGGGAAACTCACTGAGCTGTCGCCTCACACCCGCCAGAATGGTGAAAATCAACAACACAGGAAACAACAAGTGTTGGCGAGGATGTGGAGAAAAAGGAACCTCTGTGCGCTGTTGGTGGGAAAGCAAACTGGTGCAGCCACTGTGGAAAACGCTATGGAGGTTCCTCAAAAAATTAAAAATAGAACTACCCTACGACCCAGCAATTCCACTACTTGGCATTTACCCAAAGACTACAAAAACACTAATTTGAACAGATATATGTGCCTTTATATTTACTGCAGCATTATTTACGATAGTCTAATATGGAATCAGCCCAGGTGTTCACTGATAGATGAATGGATAAGGAAGATGTGGTGGAGGGGCGCCTGAGTGGCTTAGTCGGTTGAGCAGCCAACTCTTGATTTTGGCTCAGATCATGGTCTCACGGTTCGTGGGTTCAAGCCCCATGTAGGGCTCTGCGCTGACAGACTGGAGCCTGATTGGATTCTCTCTCTCTCCCTCCCTCTCTCCTTCTCTTTCACAATAAATAAATAAACATGACAAATTTTTAAAAAAGAAAATGTGATTATACACACACACACACACACACACACACACACTGGAATATTACTCAGCCATAAAAAAGAATGAAATCCTGGGGCACCCGGGTGGCTCAGTCAGTTGAGTGTCCGACTTCGGCTCAGGTCATGATCTCGCAGTCTGTGAGTTCGAGCCCCGGATTGGGTTCTGTGCTGACAGCTCAGAGCCTGGAGCCTGCTTCGGATTCTGTGTCTCCCTCTCTCTGCCCCTTCCCCGCTCATGCTCTTTCTCTCTCTCTCTCTCAAAAATGAATAAACGTTAAAAAAAACTAAAAAAAAATAATGAAATCCTGCCATTTTCAACAACATGGATGGAGCTAGCAAGTATAATCCTAAGCAAAGTAAGTCAGAGAAAGACAAATACCATCTGATTTCCAGCATTTAAGAAACAAAACAAACAGAAGGGGAAAAAAAGAGACAAACCGAGAAACAGGCTCTTCACTACAGAGAATAAACTGATGGTTACTGGAGTAGGGGCATGGTTAAGGTAACACTTATCTTGATGAGCACTGAGTAATGTATAGAATTGTGGAATCACTATATTGTACACCTGAAACTCATATAACATTGTATGTTAACTGTACCAGATTAAAAAAAAAACTTTAAAAAATGAAGGAGTGTTCAACAATATGCCAAAAAAACACACAGCTAACATATTTTCAAATACTTAAAATAATAAAATAGTACTCCTAGTGCTATAAATGAGCATAAATTTACTTTGTATATTGATATTTAAAACAGTACCCATTTACTAGATTGCATAGAGAGCTTACAAACAATATAATTATACTGAGTTTTTAAAAAATCTCATCACATTCCATATTTCAAGTGGGTACATTTTATTGTATGTAAATTAGAACTCGATAATATTGATTGTCACATATTCTTTAAAGTTCAAATAATTCTCATCATTTATTAGCTGTGTGACCTTGGCCAAACTACTTAACTTCCTGCTTCCTTCTCATCATGCCAATCCAAAGTAGTTTTCCATATTTCTCTGTGCCTCTCACCCCAAAACCATTCTTCCCACTTTAAAAACCTAGAAGCCCCATTGATTATGTAAAATTGTCTTTTAAAATAAACAGGGAAGAGTCACAGTTCAAATGTTTATATTCATTTTTAAATGTGCTGGTGTTTTAAGGACATGCTTCCCATCAATAACGTGATCCCGGCTGATGGAGGTTAGCAGCGACATCACATCCAGTCAGGAAGGATTTTAGGTTCTTTTGGCGAAGAGTAGATAGAGGCCATCTTTGCTTGGGTTTCGTTTTTTTTAGCAGGAGGATCGCAAGCCACTGGAGAGCAGGGATTAGCTGGAGGTGTCCTGGAGCTCACATATTTACAGACGGTGCGTTACCGTACAGGATTAAGCCATTCACCCAAAATCACCCATGCAGGTAGCACTCTATGCCGGAAATAAGGGTCTGCTCACCTTTCAATGATATCTTCTTTCATGCATTCAATATAACCTCATTTCACACACATTTAGAACATGTGCCAGGCACAGGGAACAGCCATTGGGTATTCAAAAATGAATTTTAAAAATACATACATTTCCTGGGGCGCCTGGGTGGCTCAGTCAGGTAAGCATCCTACTTCGGCTCAGGTCATGATCTCGCAGTTCGTGGGTTCGAGCCCCACGTCAGGCTCTGTGCTGACAGCTCAGAGCCTGGAGCCTGCTTCAAGTTCTGTGTCTCCCTCTTTCTCTGCCCCTTCCCCACTTGTGCTCTCTCTCTCTCTCTCTCTCTTTCTCAAATTTAAATAAACATTTAAAAAAAATTTTTTTTAATCTACACATCTCCCATCCTCTGAGAGCTCAAAGTGTATTTGGAACACAGGTACACAAGAAACAAAATTAAAGCAACACGTGTCGTGCTGAGATACGGGCAGAGGTCAAATGCTGTGTGTTACCGAGGCAGTCAGCATCAGCTCTTGCCTGGGAGAAGGAAGGAAGGCTTCCCGGAGGACCTCCCATCACCTTCATCCGAAATGATACAGGCAGTGCAGCAGATAGCAAGGGGCATCCAGGGCTCCCGAGCACAGGGAGTAAGAGCGTGCGGAACAGGCGGAGCCCGAAAGGGTCCGGTAAGGCCAGGGAATGCGGACAGTTGACGCTGGGAGCGAAGACTGAAGCGGACCACAGAAGGCAAGAGCCTCCTCTGAGGGTGGTCGACGTGCACACTGGGAGCTGCTTCCTCCCCCACTTGCAGCAGGTACCGCCTATGAGGGCCTCACACCTGCACTCTTCGCTGGAGGTTGCCCTCTGCTGATCCTGATCCGAGCCGCCTCACCCGGAGAGGCCCCGGGGAGAGATCCCAGCCAACAGCGGACTGACCTGCAGCTGTAGAACCCAAGCCCCTTGGCTCTGGGCGGGACCACCGCCTCCTCGTCCAGCCGGTGCTCCAGAGCGCCCCCTGGGATCAGACAGGGGCTGTGCAGCTCCTGAGCTGTCCTCTGCCCGGCTTCTTCATCTGCCCTGTCCTGCTTCCCTCACCTCCCTGCCTGCCTCTCCTGAGAGCCCTCCCTCCCTAAGTCGCTCGGGTGCTGCTTCAGAATCCAAGCCAGGAAGCCCGAGCTGCAGTCCTAGCACTGCCCTTGGGAACTGCCATTCCCTAAACCGTTGCCTTACAGCCCAGGGCTGCCTATATTTACTGCGTTTGTGGTTTTCTTTCATTTGTTCCCTCACTTGTGCCCCCTGGAGACTCAACCCTGGAGAGAAAACAGGAACGTCCATGAAATGAGTCTCCTGCATTTTAGAACATGGCTTTCTGGATGCCATGGCTTTCTCTCCTTGGACAGATTACTTCTGGAGCTGCAGACCCATCCCTTAACACCATCCCTCCCTCCCTCTCTCCTCTGCCTCCTAACCACTCGGCTCGGGGCCCTCCCCCATTCATTTCCGCTTAGGGGCCCACCCCCACCCCCACCCCCCTGCCTCCATTGCTGTGGCCCTCTGCCTGCCAGCCCTGCAGGGCTTGTGACCAGCTGGCCCTTCACTTGCACCCCCTTCCTCTGCTTTCCCCGTAACCGTCTCTCCACTGCTCTTTCTAAAGCAAGTGTGCGGCCACGTCCCTGTCCTACTCAAGAACCTCTGCTGGCTCCCTATTGCCATCAGAACAAAGTGCCTTGGTCTCTCATGTTTCTTCTTAATCCCGCCACATCGTATCTTTCCAGACGTAACACCCACCATTTCCCTGATACAAACCATAGAGTGCAGGTAAAGCAGGTAAAGCGGTGAGGGAAGCTGGGGGCAGGTAGGAGCTGTGTCGCCTCAGACCAGATACTGATACTTTCTGTAACTCAGTACAGTTACCTATGAAGTGGAGACAAAATTTCTGTCTTTAGTGGTGTCAAAGGATGAAGAAGAATAGAAGTAAATGGCGAGGTCAGTTACAGTTGGTCAGTTAAATTACTGGTCAGTTACAGTCCAGCCGGACAGCGCCACTTGTTACTCAGCAAATACCATCCAGACCTGCCACCTCCGTGTTTTCCTCAAGCTGTTCTCCCCCATCTGGGATAACGGTGACAAAGTACTTCGATACATAACCCCTGATAAAGGGTTAATATCCAAAATATATAAAGAACCCATACAACTCAATAGCAAAAGAAAAGAAAGAAAGAAAGAAGAAAGAAAGAAAGAAAGGGAGAGAAGAAAGAAAGAAAGAAAGAAAGAAAGAAAGAAAGAAAGAGAGAAAAGGAAGGAAGAAAACCTGATTAAAAAATGGGGCAAGGGAGGGGCACCTGGGTGGCTCAGTCGGGTAAGCGTCCGACTTCAGCTCAGGTCATGATCTCAAAGTTCATGAGTTTAAGCCCCATGTCAAGCTCTGTGCTGATTGCCCGGAGCCTGGAGCCTGCTTCGGATTCTGTGTCTCCCTCTCTCCCTGCCCCTCCCCTGCTCACGCTCTGTCTCTCTCTCTCTCTCCAAAAATAAATAAACATTAAAAAAAAATTGTTTTAGTGGGGCAGAGGATTTTAATAGGGATTTTCCCAAAGAAAACATATGCATGGCCAACAAGGTACATGAAAAGATGCTCAACAGCACTCATCATCAGCACTTACTGTTAGAATGGTTAGATAAGAAATAACAAGTGTTAGGGGCACCTAGGTGGCTCAGTTGGTTGAGCATCCGACTCCTGATTTCAGCTCAGATCATGATCTCTCTGTTGGTAAGATCGAGCTCCATGTCTGGCTCTGCACTGACAGCATGGAGCCTGATCGGGATTCTCTTTCTCCCTCTCTCTCTCTGTCTCTCTCTGTCTCTCTCTCTCTCAAAATAAATAAATAAGCTTTAAAACAAAAACAACAAGTGTTGGCGAGGATGTAGAGAAAAGGCTACTCTTACATAATCTTGGTGGGAACATAAATTGGTGCGGCCACTATGAAAAACATCGTGAAGTTTCTTCAATAAATTGAAAACAGAACTACCATCTGATCCAGTAAATTCCACTTCTGGATGTTTCTCTGAAGAAAACGAAAACACTAACTTGAAGAGAGATCTGTACCTCTGTGTTCACCGCAGCATTATTTATAATAGCCAATACTCGGAAACAACCTAAACGTCCATTGATGGATGAATGGATATTTAGTCCATGAATGGAATATTATTCAGGCCTAAAAAAAAAAACAAAAGCATCTTGCCATTTGTGACAATATGGATGGACCCTGAAGGCATTATGCTAACTGAAATAAGAGGGAGACAAAAATCCTGTGATTTCACTTATATCTGGACTCAAAAAAAAAAAAAAAAAGAGCTAATCGATATAGGGAATAATTCGCAGTTGCCAGAGGTGAGGGTTGCAGGGTAAATAAGTCCTGGGGTTATAATGTACAGCTAATGATCGTAGCTAATACTGTACTGCATATTTGAAAGTTACTAACAGGCTGGATCTTAAAAGTTCTCAAATAAAAAGAAAAGTACCTTTTTTTCTGTGTCTCTCCTTAAATAAGTGGCTCCTTCTCCTGCCTTTTCACCCCCCCCCCCCATAAGAGTCTGTGTCTTGTGAACCAAAACAATATAGAAAAGAGCTCGTGGGTAGATTCTGACTGGCAACTGAAGGAAACATGCAACATTAAAATGTCATTTTAATGACAGTGGAGGTGGAGTGGGGCTGATTGAGGGGGGAGAGTGGGGGAGAGGGAGCAGAGAAGAGCAGAAGTGGACACCGTGAGGCCAGTTCTCTTTCAGAGGGTGACATTTGACCTCGGTCAGGGGTGCCTCGGAGCTGTGAGCAGAAAGCAAAGGCTTCAGGCCCGGAAGCTTCTCTGGGCCCCTGTATTCAGCATGCCCTCCGCTGGGAAAAGTGGTCCAGGTAGAGCCACGACGATCCAGCTCACCCCACCCCAGCCCCCTCAGCAATCTTCGTCCAGCCCATCCCAGAAGTGCTGACAACCCTTTTCCATCCTGGCAACGGAGAGCGAACAATCCGCATTCCACTCCTGGGAAGCCTGCGGCCTGTACCTCTCCGTGTCTAATGCACGCTGAGCCCATTTCTTTTTATTTTTCCCGAAGGGGGAATATGAGCATGGATATGAAGACCGGCACCTTCCTGCTGAGGCTGGCGCTAACTTCCTCGACAAATATCCAAGGAACAAAGTGTCCAAGGAAAGGCGTCCACGGACAAACACGCAGGCGGCACTGGGTTTCGGCGGGCACGCCCGTCCTCAACAGATCCAGGAGCCACCCGTGCGGATCTGAACACCCACTCCTGGTCTCGTGGGGCTGTGTCACCAGCACGGCGCCCGGGGGACACCCAGGGTCTGGGCTGCCCTTCTTCGCTTCTGGATACCAGCCATAAACACGAACACCGAGAGCACATGTTCTGTGCCAGGCACAGACCAGGGCTTCGCAGGATACGTATATACATTTATCTATATGGTTCTATAGGTATTTATTTAGAAACATTAAAATGCACTTCCTCTTTATCAGAACACAGCAAGCTAGATGCTAGTATCACTCCCATCTTCCAGAAGAAGATCCGGTGGCCCAGATAGAATAATCTGCCCAGGGACACACAGCTCTAGGACCACAGAGCTGGGATTTAAGCAGGTGGTCAGGCTGTAGCGTTGTGCTCCCAACACCACACCCCATCGTTTGGGGGGATTTTCCCCGCTCAGTCTCCTTGCCTCCACCCTCCCGCTGCCTCTTCAAAGCCAGCCTGTGGACCGTGGCTTTCTCCAGACACGGGTGTCAACACGTTCCTCTCTAGGATGGAGCCCACGATGGCTTGGTCCTGCCAGGCCTACACTCCAGGCATGGGGATCAGGATCCTCCTCTCCCTTCTGTCATCCGGCACTCTCACACAGTTTATCTGCCTCTGACACCCAGTTGACCTGCATGCCACTTTTGGGGCCCCTCCTCGTTATGGGCCTTCCACCATCCATATCGTAACACAGTCATGACCTGGTTTATCTGCAAATGTTTCAGGTAAAAATTCCGGATCGCTGGTGATTTTCTCCCTTATTATTTTGCAAACTGACCGAGGGAAAGGACTGTTTGTCTTTCCTCTGCAAGGTTAGTAGAGGTAAAATTCTAAGGAAATGAAATTCTGCCCACCAATTCATAAAATTCCACCATTAGAGGTTCATTTCTTCGGCTTGACTTTGTATTCCCTTAAAATGAAAATGCTCTTAGCAGGAGTTACCAATTGAGCATTTCCAGCCATTCATTCTTAGAATGGAAAAGTTGATGAGAATCTACTCCTGTGCCCACATTTGAGGGAACGGAGGGAAATAAGAACAAGAGTATGAGAACACCAAATGTAAAGATTAAGAGAGAGAAAAAAAAAAAGATGTACTATCAAGGGAGAAAAAGGCACAGAAAATGGGTGTCAGTGATGCCTCAGGACAACTTATCTGCCCAATAATTCTGTTGCCCCCAAGCACACCAACTTGCCCCTGCCCCTGCCACTTGCATTTTGAGCTCAACATTTTGGCAAAGATTTTCTGAGGCACGGGCATGGGCTCATGTTCCTTTTTCCTTCTGACTTTTACTCCCCACCCGCTAGCAGCCGATGCAGCAGGCCTGTAGTCACAGAATCGGGACTCACAATTGGGACCGTCGATCATTGGGTTGCAGTCCAACCGCTTGTCTGCCTACCTGCCCTCCTTCACCAACGCGCCTTGGACTTCTACCCACCTCCAACATTTCCAGGGCTGGATTCTCTGAGTTGAAGGCTTTTGTTGCAAGCCAGAGTTTGGGGCATGAAGCCTGGCATCTAAGGTCCTTCAGCTAATCCATTGTTTAGATGCTTTCATTTCCAGGAACAAAGGCTCCCCTACCCCCACCTCTCCGTCCCTTCAAAGGGCACCACTTTGTAACAGCAACAGCAGCACATCACGATATCATTTCTGATATCCATAGGTTTCGGCATTCAGTAACTGGGTTTTGTTCCAGGAAAAAGCAATATTCTTTGACAAATAAGCCATTTGCTGAGCAGTTTAAATGACATTGCAAAGAGTGACACTACAAACCAATGAGCCTGTTTTCCCTGCTCCTATTCACTGCAAAACAGCTAATGCCCCAGATAAAGAGTGTAGATCACATGTGACTTATAACGTGAATACAGCACTGTATAAAGAGCCACACGAAAAGGCTGCCCTGATCAGTCACTCTGCTTCTGAGAGAGCCAACCAAGCTGAATCTTTTCCTTTGAAATCTTGGAATAAGAAAACACCGTCACCCCAGATCCTTGAGGGTTTTCTTAAATGGCTTCCATTCCTTAAACCTTTCCCTTCTCGTCACTAACGTGGCAAAGCCCAGGTCTCTGTTAGCCCTGGGACTATTGTAACCTGCTTTAATGCAGGGCGTTTCCAGGAGGCAGATGTTTTAACTAGCAGGGGAAAGAAAGGTCTGTTTCTTATTGACGGAACCCTAGCATGTGTAATAGAACTTCAAAGATGTGAGGCCAGATTGGGCAGGCAACATCAAAAGCTTTTGACTAGTGCTGAGTAAACCTTGTATTCTGACATACAAGTTCTTATCTATTCTGCTCCAGACTTGAGAGAAGGAGGCTGCATCTAACCAAATCACATTGTTTTTCCTCACAGCTGCCAACTTGGAAAAATATCAGGGCACAAAGGGACCATTAAAAAAAAGAAAGACACACACACACACACAGACGTGTTTTGTTAGTTCCTAAGCAACACAATATCGCCAAGATGGGGGCTCTTAGAAAAAGGAGAAGACATTTGCTACACTTCCCTATTGAGGCCACTGGCTAATCCTAATTTTTATCTTTTTATAAAGAAATTAATCGAATGAACTTGGACAAAGTCTGTGTCTCCCCCACCCATCTACAACCCTGTCACAGTGTCCCTGTTTCTTTGCTAAACCCTCACTCTCCGATGAGGCCAAATCAATGGTTTAATTACATCTAAATTCAAACAATGAAGCTATTTCCTGATTTAACATAAAAAAAAACACTAAATTCATTTATTTTTAAAATGGTTTAAAGGAATTATAGTCACTTCTTCGGATTACCTGCTTTTTCCATTATTAAAAAAGAAAAAAAAACTTTAAAATGTGTTTCATTTCAACGTAACTGGAACATAATAATATTTCCCCAGTCTGGGAACCAGAGAAAATCGGGATGGCCATCTTTCTATCAAAGTCTGTATGTGTCTGCCTCATGTGGCTTTGTTTCAAAGCACCCAGTTATTTCCTCTGAGAATGTCTATGTGTGTCAGTACTGGGGCAGGGAGGAAGAGCCCCACAGAAGGAAATTAGTTTTAAACCTGGAGTTTTCCTCCTACATGGAGAACACATTTCTTTAATCAATGGGTCCTTCTGAAGGTCTTGCGTGTGGGATCTGTCAGGGATGGAAGCCGCCCCAGCCTGCCGTCCGCAGAGCTCGGCCACCAGGAGCTCTCTCTGAAGCAGATCCGTTTGTCAGTCCCTGAGCTTTTTGAAGCACTCTGCTAGCTTGGCCCCGATGGCCCAGCCCCATCCTGATCTCCTGCCCCTCAGCTCTGAGCCTCTGTGTCCCCTCAGATGGTTGTCTCCATATTTACAGAAGCCTACACAAGAGACCGTGTCGACCAGGGCAATGATTCTCAACCTCGGGTAAGACTCAGAAACCCAGAACCCTGCTAGTCTAAGAGTATACCAGGGACCAGGAGCTTAGCCTCACCTGTATGCCTGCAGGAAATGCAGACTCTCGGCCCTGGGCCCAGGCCTGCATTCACCCAGCTCTTCGGGGGGACCTTTGTGCACATCCGGTTTGAGAAGCACTACCCCGGAGTCTTTCAGTATACGCATGCCCAGGCTCCCACCTGAGGTCTTGGGGATGATTTGGAGTGACATCCTGGATCCCGTGTCTCAAAAGTGCCCCCGGGGGGATCTGCTCTGTCCCAAGGCTAAGAACCAGTAGTGAGAGGCTCAGAAGCATCAGACAGACCCAAGCTGCAATTTGGGCTTGTCTACTTAGTAGACAGCGACTATGCGTTTGTTAGAAATGAGCTAAAGGGATACAGAGATGCTTAGGGAACTATCTGTATTAAGTTCAAAGAGCCCCGGGGGACAGCCATCTCTGAGCCCCCCTGGTTTCCTTCTACCCTTCCCTGTCCCTGCCATGTCTTTGACCCACCCTCTTCCCTGTCTCCAAAGCCCAGCCACCTACAAGGCATTTTGAAAATGCTGCCTTCTGCTGACGCTACTCCTGGAGTCCTTTTCTGCCTCCGCTTGCGCTCAGTCCTCACAACCGCTTCCCTTCTCTGTCCCCGTGTCCCCTTCAGTGGCCGGCCCTGTTCCTTACACTGAGCAGACACCCCACAGAAATCGGTTAAGTCCAACTGAAGTCATGCTTTACTGGTCATTCAAAAAAGCTCTCCATTTTACAGATTGAGGCTACCAAGAAAAGGGGGGGGGGGTGGCAGTGTTTCTACTGAATATTGGTTTCTAAAGGACACATCTTTCCAGGCCAAAGTCAGCAGAATATTGAGGCAATTCATCTATTCGGTGAAGCAATTATTAGACCAAAAACCTATAATTGGAAGAAACATAAGCATTTAAAGACTTACTTAGCATATTCCACTGTCAAGCCTGAGAGTGTGAATTATCAGAGTATGACATTATTTTAACTTTGGTTTGTGACATAAGTTATTTTAGAGCATCTTTCACTCACGGGTGCTTTAATCAAAGAAATCCAATTTGGCCCGCCCATTCTCATTTGAATGGTTTTACACTGACAAGGAAGGGGGGCTGGCATCAGGGTCGAAGGTTGTTGTGCCACCCGAAGCAGCATAGGCACGAGGCTAGATCGCCCAGATTCATTACATAATTTCTCACCCCTCCACATCGTTTGACCTGGGTCAATAGATTTTTAATTCACTTGATAAAAAGTGGACCCCTGCCCTGGATGACTCACAGGCCACATGATATTGACCCAATGACCCAGAAGTCCTATTTCAATTATAGAGGCAGATGAAAAGTTCCTCACTAGCAAAAAAATGAATTCTCCTCCCAGGGAGAATTCGGTAGCAAAGGGTCTTCTATCGTGGGCAGAGAATTCTACCCTCTTCAGGACTCTCCCACAAAATTGGATTCTTCTTTGGGGACCATGAGAAAACTGGAGTCTCTTTTTCAGCTGGGACACAGGTCAGTAACCAGAGCAAGACTAGACCCTCACACCTCTGGGCTTCTGAGCAGAGTTGGGATGATCCCCATCGTGAGAATGGCACCCCATCTTTTCATGTGGACCTGTATTAAAAGCATCATGGCCACACTTTTCTTTGAGCATCCACTGTGAGCCAGGCATTTCCCATACGATATCTCATTTAATTCTTAACAATAACCCTGAGGCAAATAGTTTCATCAACCTTTTGGCAGATGAAAAAAACAAACAAACCTGGAACTCATTGAGGTAAAGTGGTCCTAATCATACAGCTAATAAGCAATAGAGCTGGGCTTAGTACCATGACCCCCGGCTCTAACTACGACTTGTGTTGCAGCTGGTCTTCTGGAGGCAGTGTCCGGAGTCTGATCCACATCGTCTCCTCTTCTTGATCCTATGCCCTCCTACACCAACTGTACAGGTTACCCCTCCTGCTTCTGGTTCCGTGCCCAGCTGTTTTCTAAGAGGGCCCACTTTCCTCGTGCTTACCTGTACCCACCAGACGTGGCAATGACTTCATTCAACTTGCTGTGGAAAGGATTTGAGGAAAGTCTTTGGTCTCCTTGAAGCTGTATGTTTTGTATTTCTTTGTAGCCTTGCAACTTCGATAATGTCCCAAACTCACCTTGGGTTCTCAGTACCTGCTGCTGAATGATTAAGTGAGGGAACAGCTACTGAGTGCTATTCAGGCGGTGATTCCACACTTCTGCCCTGACCACAAATGATCTATTTAATTGAGTTTAGTGACTCCACAGTAGCTGTTATATTACCTCAGGGCAAAATTACTCATTTCTTGCTTCTAAGACTTAGTAATTTATATGCCGAACATGTAATAATCTATTATATCAAATATCCACTCCAATTTTTTTTTTTTAAATAGCTTGCTGCAGAGCATAACAGCCCTGGATACACAAAATAAGTGCCGGTGACTTATGAGTTTGCCCAGAAGAGCCTTCTGTTCTCGACACAGCTGTCTCAGAAAAACATAGCAAAGAGTGTGGAAGGAAGCTGGGTAGGTAAATATTAGAAGAAGCCTTTAAAAGCAGCCCTGATCACTGGATCCTTAGGATGTGTTCATCAGGCAAGGATGCCCTAATAATGGTTAATATTGATACAGCATTTTACAATGCAACAGACAGGCAATAGGAAGGCTGTTTTTCTGAAGATAAGCAAGTGGGGGCACGATAGACTAAGCGCACAACCTCAGACCAGAGATTAAGGCACTCAACAGCAAAGAGCAGGCATCAGAGGGTGGGACTGCCCGCATGGTGGTCTATAAACAGCACGGCTGAGGGCAAAGGAATCTTTATCTCCAAGTCCAGCATCCCTGGCCACTCCACCTAACCCAACAGTGAGTAGAAGCATGATGGGGAGGGGAAAAGAAAGAGGGGGGTGGGTAACAGGCAGAGAGCACCCCCATGCTCTCCTGTTCACTTCCCTGACTCTCCCACTGGAGCAGTGGCCACTGGCTGCTTCTTCCCAATAGCAGGGATTGTTTGCGAGGCCATGATAGTTTGCAGAGCCTGCCTCTTTTCCATCTTTCGTCCTTGACTCACAACTCCCTAAATCAGTGCCAGCATAAAGAGCGCTCCTTCCCACCCCCTCGCTGAGGTCAGCTTGAAGGCCTGGCTTCGGGGTCAGGCCCGCCTGGGTTTGAATCCAGACATCATTGCTTGCAAACGTGATATTGGGCAAGGAACTCAATCTTGCGGAGCTTCAGTCCCCTCCTCTTCAAAATGGGCCTAATCTTGTCTGCCTCTTCAAGTCCAATCAGGGCTAAATTGTATGATATAGACTAAGCATCTAACCAGATCCAAGGGCCGGGAAACCATGCTCTGTAAATCCTAGTTCTTTTTCCTGTTGCTTCTACTTTTTTGTCCCTCCCAAGCTACTCCATCTTTTGCTGCGATGTAACTAGAAACAGCTGGGAAATACCTGGTGAGGTTTTGCTTCATTCCATATGTCCTTGAAATGAATCTTCAGTCCTCTGTGCTCCTCTTCTCGCCATTAAACCCCTTTCCTTTCATCTCTGGGGAAATCTGGAAACCAGAAGATGCTCTGGCCTCTCATGGCAAAGAACTGGGGCAGATCTGGTTAATAATCCCCCAGAATGGTCTGCAGAGTGACTCACATTTTGGTTTTCCAGGACTCACCCAGTTTGGGAACTGAAAGTCTCACATCCTAGGAAATGCCCCATCCCAAGGGAACCAGGGCATCTGATCACCCCACCTGTCTGCAACGCAGTTTCAGAGACACACAGAAAGCTCATCACTCCTCAGATTTGCAAATAAGAGCAAGTGACTCAAATAAAACTCAGTCAAAAATCTATATGAGACACACAAGTCCCATGCTCCTGTGCCTGAGTCTTCTTGTCAGTCAGCAGAGGGTCACTTGAGAGTGGCCCCATAAAGGACCTCAAATGCTGTTCTTCCTGACAACCCACAGGCTGGAGGGGACAGGTAATGGGAGAATTACAAAAGCCACCCACTTCTCATAGTACAAAGAACACTCTTCAGGCCTTATTGCTGAATGAAAGACAGCAAATGCATACCCAGAAGGGAGATTGTTAGAGTACTAATTGAGTGACACTGCTGACCCAGGAAAAGCAATGTTCCCAGGACAGGAAGTAGGTTTCTCCACTCTTACCACACCAGAGGACAAAAGCCTACATACCCGAAATGTTTAGACATTGAGAGAATCCCAACTTTTCCACATTTACCAGCTTACTGCTTAATTCCCCTATGGCTGGATTTCCTAGACTATATATTATAGGGTTGTTGTGAAGAATTAATAAAATAATCCATGTGAAATGCCTAACACAGCTTTCATTTCCGGTATTATGGAAGATCAAATTACTTGAAGACACTCCCAATATGAAACACCTAGAAAATGCTGAATAGATTATAATGAACATCCTTTTAAAAGCAATAACTGGGTTTATAAGAAAATGAGGGAAATTTCCAGAGACCCAAAATAAAGGGAGAGCTAAACACCAGAGTGGAAAGCCTGAGCAGATGCCCCAGCTGCTTATGGAGGGCAGCCAGATTTGGTAATACAAGGGCCTGGGCGTGAATGTCCACATGTAATCAGGAGATTGGGCCTTGAGTCCACGTGATGAAGGAAGTGGAATTCACACATCTCTCTTTCCTTTTCCCCCACAGAAGATCAGAAGCCTTGAAGTGCTACCTTAGTTGTAGGAGGGAGTAAGCAAAATCTATACTCTGACTCAGGAAGATGATCAAGAAGTTTAGCTGTCTTAAACTTGGCTCTGGATAAAGAAAAGAAATAATCTCCTCTGGCAATTCATGACCACAGGCTTGCATTCATGTGGGTTTGGGGCTCAATTTTGCTCTAGATGCATGATATAAACAATTAATGTCAAAAGGGACTAGGGCCTATGATTCTTGTGTGCCCTGCACAAACAAAGGAATAAATTTCTCTGGAGGGACAAAAATTTCTTCAAGCTGGAAGAGTCCCTCAGGTAAATGTCTATTACTATAGTCACAACCCAAATTTATGAAGCACATAAGGAGGCAATCCACAGTGAGTGGGAGTCAGGAAATACAGCAAAGAGCAGAATTCTGACCCCTGACAACATCCACTTAAAATAAACTATCAGAATTAAGCTAAAAACTAAATTTGTTTTAGAAGGTTAACTATATAAAAGAATTTTTTAGAAGCACAATAAAATGATGATTATACTGAGAAAAGAATAAATAGAATTTTTAGAAATGAAAAACATAGTCATAGTTTAACCAGCAGAATAGATACAGCCAAAGAGAGAATCAGCAAACTGAAAAATGGACAAAAGTATGAAATACCTAAAGGTGTAAGGTGAGGGCACCCAAATGCAGCAAAGAAAGGCAGAGATATATGAAAGAGAGGCTAAGATTTGAGGATGATAGAACAAGAAGTTTAAACACACATCTAATGGGAATTTCAGAAAAAGAGGAAAAAGACAATTTCAATGGAAAAAGGGCTGAGAAGCTTCATAAAATGAAAAAAGATGTCAGCTCATGGGGCACCTGTATGGCTCAGTTGATCCTAAGCATCCAACCCTTGATTTCAGTTCAGGTCACGATGTTACTGTTTGTGGGATTTGACCTTATGTCGGATTCTGCACTGGCAGCCCATATCGTGCTTGGAATTCTCTCTCTCCCTCTATGTCTCTGTCTCGGCCCCTCCCCCATGCTCTCTCTCTTTTTGTCTCTCTCTCCATCTCTCTCAAAATAAATAAATAAACTTTAAAAAAAGATGTAAGCTGATTAACCCTAAGTGCAATAAAAATTAATTCACATCTAAATACATTGCAGTGAAAGTGCAGAACATAAAAAACAAAGAAAAGATGTTGAACAAAACACAAGTTACTTCAAAAATAATTATTATTGGATGGGCAGTAGCCCTTTGTCCAACATTTTATTATAATACATACAGCAAGTTGACAGAACTTCACAGTGAGAACCTGTATTCCCACTACTTAGATTCGACCAGTAACATTTTACTGTATTTGCTTTATCATATATCTATCCTCTATCCATGCCTGTCTTCATCCATCAATCCCTCATAAGTTTTTTAAATTTTTTTATTGTTTTTTATTTGGGCATATTTTTTGTATGTGTGCATTTCAAAGACAATTATAGGCATTGCTACACTTCCCCCTAAATGATTCAACAAGGATATTATTAAATAGAGTTCAATATGTTTTTGCAGGTGCTTTCTATTGCTCTCAAATTTACATACAATGAAATGCACAAATCATAAATGTAAGTTTCTATGTGACCCAAACCTTTATCAAATATATAAACATCAACCCCAGAAATTTCCTTCCTGTTTCTTTTCCTTCAAAGTCAACCACTATACTAATATTTCTCTGCCATGGATTAGTTTTACCTGTTCTGGAATTGCGCATAAGTGAAATCGTAAATTTTAATATAAGGCTCCATTCATGTAGCACACTGATTTTCATATTGATTCATGATGCTGCATGTATCAGCGCTGTATTCCTTTTTATTTATTGTTGACTAGTTTTCCCTTGTACAAATATACCAGTTTGTTTATCTATTCCCCTACCGATGGGTATCTGAGCTCCTTCCATTTTAGAGATAAGGAAAAAAAGCCTTTATGAACACTCTTGAAAAAGTTTTTTTGTGAACATACATTTTGGGAACACTGTATCTCCTTGGTAGATACCTAAGAGTGGACTAGCTGGGGTCATAGAATAGGTGTCCATCTATAAGACATCACCAGACTTTTCTCCACATTGGTTGTATAATTTTACACTCCCAACAATGTATGAGAGTTCCAGTTGTTACACATCTTTGTCCACACTTACTGTTGTCAATCTTTTTAATTTTAGCCATCCCAGTGGGTATGTACTGGTATCTTATTGTCATTTTAGTTTGCATTTTTTTGATGAGTAATAACGTTGAACACTTTCTCATGGGCTTTTTGGCCAGTTTATATCTTCTTTTACTAAGTGCCTATTCAAATCTTTTGCTGACAACACTCTTTTGCACAGCAACAAAATAAAACAGAAAACAATAGAATAGTATTTTATCAGTTAGGGTCAAGTCAGGAGACTGAAACCACACCAGCAGTTTAAACGGGAAAAATTTAATATAATGAATTATCAACTGGTAAAAGGTGGTTAATTAATAAAATGGACCAAACAAACTCTACAGTATAAGAGATAGAAATTACACACACCACACACACACACACACACACACACACTGCTACCCTTAGGAAAGAAAGGAAAGTGAACAAGAAAAGAACTTAAAATCTCAGAGGACAGGACCCTGCAAAGTTGAAACTCAGACCTCTGAGAAGAGGGCATGGTTGCCATAGGAACATGATGCCCACAGATATGGTGGCAAAGAAATTGGTCATTGATAAGCCATGAGATCTAAGAGCCACCCTCTAATGTGGTAACAAAGAAACTGGCTAGAGGGTGTCACAGATAAACAAGGATCCTTACATTTGATTTGCTCCCTGTTAGGCAAAAAACCAGAACAGAAGAAAAAAAGGTTTCCTTTTTCCTTCTTCCTCTTCCAGCCTTGTAGTGTCCCTCTGGTGCCCTCTCTTGGCAGAGCCTAACACGAAGCCTTCTGGCGAGAGAGAAATGTAATCTAGAGAGTTCAGGTATGATATCACAAAGTAAAGCAAAGAAGGATGGATTTGGACCTGAGAGGCAATAAATTAATAACAAGCACAAATATCTTCCAAGTGCTGAGGGGAAAAAAAAATAGTGAACCTAGACTTCTATACCCAGTTAACCTAGCATTCAAGAGTAAAGGCACACCACTGACTAAAAATGGTTTATTTTTTTACACTTTATTCAATACATACAAGAGAAAATATGTAACATATATATAAATTAAGACTTTTTCAGGCAATCAAAAACTGAGAATGTGTAACTTACAAACCCCCTAATGCGAGAACTACCTACCTTCCATCAAGAAGATGAAAATTGAATCCAGAAAGAAAATTTAAAATGCAAGGGGAAAAAATGGTGAGCAAAACAACTGGTAAACGTATGGGGAAAATATAAACAAGAAAGAATAAACAAGAAATATTTAAATCATCAATAATGATATAAAAATAACTAATTTGTGGTATAAAAACAAAGAGTAATTAAAATGTTTGACAACAATTTGGGAGACAGGAAGAAATGACCAGTTGAAATGTTTTAAGCTCTTTGAATTTCTGGAAAGAAGGTAGAGTTTAAGGCCTTACCACTTAACAATACGGAAAACAATGTTATTGGTGCTCTCTAGCAGTCTACAACACAATCCTGGATGACACATTCTAAGTCAAGTATATATGCTATTTTATGTTAGGGCTGTCCTCAAGAACAAAAATAGAACAAACAAAATTAAAATCAGTAGAATAGAGAATAAAGAGAGCTTTATCTACTCAAAATAAAGTAGGAATAAAGAGGAAAAAGAAAAAAGCTTAAACCACAACAAATGAAAAACACAAAATCTTCAGGAGAAATAAATTTAAATGTATCTGTGATTCCAATAAATACGAATGAAATAAACTTCCCCAGATTTAAGACAGAGATTTTCTTGCCTTAAAAAATCAGCTATGCACACTATACAAAAGACGTAGCTAAAATTTAAAACATATAAATATTTTAAGTGAAAGGATAGAAAAAAGACATATTAGACAAATACTATCTAATAGAAATCTGATGTCGCCTTATTAATTCCAGATGAAATAGATTTCAAGAATTGTTAGAGGTAGAGATACTTTATAATGATTAAAAGAATAATTCACCAGAAAAAAAGATAATTACAGAAAGTTCTATTGACATGAGCTTTGAAATATACAAAACAAAAATTAATAGGGTTTCAAGAAGAAATTGGCAAATCCATCCTCACAATGAGAGATAATAATATACTTCTTTCAAATCAGTAAGTCGCGCTGACAGAAAAATCAATAATGATGTAGAAGATTCAACAACATAATTAACAAAGTCCAAAGTCATATAAAGAACTGTTCAGGCAATTTTATGGAATACATTCCTTTCAAGCACACATGAGGCACTCATAACACTTCTTATATGCTAGGCTGCCAAGCAAATTTCAATAAATACCAAAGAAGTGGTATCATACACACCAAGGATCTTGACCATTGTACAAGTAATTTAGAAGTTAATTACAAAAAAACTTTGAAGATGTTAAAAGCCTACTTCTAAGTAAAGTGAATAACACATGTCCTTTTATAAATGAAATCATTGGCTCCAGAATCTGACTTCCAAGGGTATTGAATATGCAATCCTGACTCCCCTAAACCTGTCCCTCCAACAATTGACTTTCAGGATTTTAAAAAGTACTCTTGGGGCTCCTGGGTGCCTCAGTCGATTGAGTGTCCAACTTCAGCTGAGGTCATGATATCATGGTTCACAAGTTCGAACCCCATGTCGGGCTCTGTGCTGACAGCTCAG
Organism: Panthera uncia; assembly: GCF_023721935.1. Taxonomy (NCBI): domain Eukaryota; kingdom Metazoa; phylum Chordata; class Mammalia; order Carnivora; family Felidae; genus Panthera; species Panthera uncia. The sequence continues at coordinate 29,171,013 of NC_064813.1, forward strand.
AGCCTGGAGCCTGCATCAGATTCTGTCTCTCTCTCTCTCTCTCTCTCTGCCCCTCCCCAGTTCATGTTCTCTCTCTCTCTCTCTCAAAAATAAATAAAAACATTAAAAATAAAATAAAAAATACTCTCACCTGAAAAGTTTGCCTTATCATATTCTTCCTGGGACAGCCACATCCAGGTAGAAAATATCCCTGCCACTCTTCCAAAGGACAAAATAATGGTCTCAAAGCTGAATTGGGCTGTCTGCTCTCCAAAATGCTTGAGAATAAAGGGGGTGGTCACTGGGATTGGAATGTGTAATTGATGGGTGAGGGGACCCTGAGAACAAAAATGCTTCAGTGTTTATCCAGAGTTGTCCCCCAGAAAAGACTGTGCTGGTGTATATGCCTGGCTACTACTAAAGTTGTAGCCCTAGGGCAGGGTTTGCAGTTTGGCCAGGCAAGAGTCTAGAAAAAAGAGGTAAGTGGGGCACTTCATGCAGCATCCCTAGGCAAATGGAAGTGTAAGTTATTCCACCTTAAGTGAGATACAATGGCAGCCTGGTTTATCAGCCTGTCTCTGGTAAGCTTGATAAATGTAACAGTAGTCCTCTAAAGGGTCCATTCTCAGCCGGGGCAATATTGCCCCCAAGGGGCAAAATTTGATTGGGGGAAGTAAAAATGCTTAAATATTACAATGACTTATGGACTTCCAAAGGGCCAAAGAACATAAATAGATATATGGTATACCTATATACCTCGGTATACCTGTAGTATAAAACTTCATGGGAGAGAGGGAACAATTAGGGGGAAAAAAAGTCTTAAAAGGCTCTATAAGGGAGCAACACTTTAAAACACAAAAAAGAAAGTTTGAGAAATACCCGTGAGGAGAGAGGATAACATCCATGAGGAGAGAGGATAACATCCATGAGTAGGCAGATACACAGGAGTCTGGCGATATGATCCTTCCCTTAGGTAATCCCCATCTAGTCAACGGACAGACTAATTAACTAACCTCTCCTTCATTAACAGCTTTTAAACTTCAGAAAAAGGCATCAGTCATACGTCTAAAGGGCCATAGAGCTCAATTCTCAACTTCCCAATCAACCCTCAACACATATTTGGTGGTTTTTGTATTTCTATCTGTGCTGTACAATATGTTGGGCACTACCCACATGTGGCTCCTGAGCGTCTAAAATGTGTCTGGTCCAAAGTGAAATGTGCAGTGAGTATAAGATGTTGAGAGACACCCCTTCATGGATCTCTCTCGTTCTCACGCATTTTGCTCGGTATGAATCTTAGCCTTTTGGGGCTGATGTAACAAAATTACCGTAGACTAGGTAGCTTAAACAACAGAAATTTATTTCTCACAGTTCTGGAGGGTGGAAACCCAAAACCAAGGTGTCAGCAGATTCGGTGTCTGCTGAAGGTCCGCTTCCTGGTTTGCAGACTGCCATCTTCTCACTGTGTCCTCACATGGCAGAGGGGGTGAGGGCGCTGTCTGGGGTCTCTGTTCTAAGAACACTAATCCCACTCATGAGGGCTCCATCCTCATGACCTAATCACCTCCCCAAAGCCCCATCTCCAAATATTATCCCACTGAGGACTTGATTTCAACATATGAATTGGGGGAACACAAACATTCAGTCTATAGCAGTATGCCAAGAATATAAGACTCTGATCACTTTTTACCTAGGGCATGTATCAGAATTGTGCTTGTAGTGAGCATCCTTGAGGGATGTGATATCTGCCTTTGGGACAAAGTAGGCTTGCCTTCTGCTTTCTATAAAAGGGTGAGTTCCCTAGGCTCAGGGTTCTTCAGCAGTCACATAAACCCATTATATGTGCTACAACCACCTGGGCCCTCCATGTCACCCCCATGGGACTTTAGACACGTATCGGTTTTCTGTTGCAGAGTAACAAATTATCACAAATTTAGCAACTTAAAATACTACCCATTTATTAGCTCATAGTTTTGTAGGTCATAAGGCCACACAAAGCTCTCCGCTCAGGGTCTCAAAGGCTGAAATTAAAGGATCCCCAGGCTGAGTTCTGATCTGGGGATGCTGGGGTACAATCCACTTCCAAGTTCTTCCAAGTTCCGGTTGTTGGCAGAATTTTACTCCTTGTGATTGTAGCACTGAGATTCCCCCATTTTCTTTGCTGACTGTCAGCAGGGGCCACTGTCAGCTCATAGAGGCCTCCTGCATTCCTTACGTCATCATGGTCTTTGTGTCAAAGCCAACAGTGGAGAATTTCTTACCATCAAATCCCTCCCATGTTTCGATCTCTGTGACTTCTCTGTCTCTGACCTCTACACCCAGATTTTAAAAGGTCATGTGAGTAGATCAGACCCACCTGTTTAGTTGCCCTATTTTACATTCAACTGATTTCAGGCTTTAATTATGTCTGCAAAATCCCTTCACAGGGATTGAATAACTAAGGAGAAGCTGTGCATATATAAGGGACTGGGAATATCTGGGGCCACTTTAGAATTCTGCCTGTTTCAGGAACCAGGGGAACTGAGGCAAACGTGTTGGTGCTCATGCTGCTGCTGTGCCCTGAGTAATAAAATCCTTTATCTCTGAGCCAAGGATCTCATCTCTTTTGCCAAAATATGTGAAATTGTGTAAAAAGCTTGTAAGAAAGGTAAAGTCAAATCCCAGACCTGCCATAAAATACACACTGGTTTTCAGAGACTTCATTAATAATTTTTAAGTTGATTACATGTTGAAACAATATTATTGGGGCACCTGGGTGGCTCAGTCTGTTAGGCATCTGACTTCGCTCAGGCCATGATCTCACGTTTCTTGGGTTCAAGCTCTGCATCGGGCTCTGCACTGACAGTGTGGAGCCTGCTTGAGATTCTCTCTCTCCCGTCTCTTTCTGCCCTCTCCCCACTTGTGCTTTCTCTCTCTCTCAAAAATAAACTTAAAAAAAAAAAGAAAAAAAAAGTGCTACTATTATGGATATATATGATTCAGTAAGGTATATTATTAAAATTAATTTCACCTCTTTATTTTAACGTTTAATGGGGTTACTAGAAATTAAAATTACATATGGAGGAAGCTTATATTGTATTTCTATCGGACAGTGCTGGTCCCTACGTTTGGCTACTACCAAAGTCCTAGGCCTTTTGGTAGGGGTTGCAATATGGCAACCGAAGAGTCAACTGTGTCCTATAGATGTTTTGTTTGGCCTACCCAATGTTGAAATATTTTTATTGTTTAGATGTCTTTAAAGAGGGACATGTATCTTCAGGCATGCTCCAGGCCTCAACATTCCTTTGTGTTTTTCACCTGGCTTATTTATACATTTATTTTACCTAACTGGATTCTGTAAGCATTTAAATTTTGTGACTCTTATAGACACACTTATATTTTTGTTAGGCATATTAAGCAATATTAATACAGGAGAAATACCAAAGAATAATATTCAACCAGATGTTAACCTGCATGGATGGCCCAAAAGGGCTATTAAGAGTTTCAAAAGGAAGCAGTCTTCATGGGCAGTATGGTGACAATGAGTCAGTAGACCTGGTTCTAGGCCAAGCTCTGTCACTGATTTCACAGGGAGACCTTAAGTGAGTCATTTGCCCTCCGTGGGCCTCTGTTCCCTCAACAGCAAAGTGAAGGCCTCAAAGTTCCTTCTGAAGATCTAAATGTGATGGTTTTGCTGGCTAAAGCAATTAAAAAGAGCTACATGGGAAAGCAGGGCTTGAAGATCCCAGCTTCTCTGCGCTTTGTACGTGATTTCCTCACTGTGATTGGCCTCAAAGGAAGGAGGAAGGAGTCAAGAAGACCAAACCCTAAAGAGTTTTCCTGTGGTTAGTTTGTCAAAGAAGGAAGTCAAGACGTTGTGTTACAGAGTCGCTTTGTGTTCTCTACGGATGTAGATCATTCCGGTTGGGGGCCTGTACCCCAAATGCTAGATAATCAAGAGCTGGCAGCGTCTTGATGCCTGCATCTGCCCCCCACTCCTTTCCACCTCCAACAACGGCATTTCCTGAAATCCTGAAGCAGATGCTCCGTGTTGGGGCTGAGCAGACACAAGCAGGGGTCTGTGGCTGGCAAGTTCCCACTCTTGCTACCCATGACATCTTTCTCATAACCTGAAATTCTTTAATTAAAAAACATCTGCCAACTCTTGTTATCTGCAAAGATGTGCCATAGCAACTCTCTTTGCAAGCCCCTTTTGTAGCAGACACAAACAGGTGGAAGAAAAGCCTCCATGGAGACTCCCAAGTGTAAAGAGACAAAGAGACGGGAAGGAAGCTCCTCAAATTGTGTGTGTGTGTGTGTGTGTGTGTGAGAGAGAGAGAGAGAGAGAGAGAGGGTGTGAACATGCTCACAGGCAAACCTCTCTTACAATTCATCCTTCTTCAAAGTTCTCCCTCTCTATCAGAGGGGGGAAGAGGACTTTGGGAACATGGCAGCACACCTGTCCTATACACACCACAACTTAAGGACTGGCACCTTGCGACAAACCAAACACACAGAGAGAAGAATTCACGGAGCTTAGCCTTACTTGTTAGGACTCATGTTGCGTTTTGTCCAGAATGAGTATGATACATCGGTGGGAGAGGGAGGCCAGATCTCTGCTGCCTTCATACCCTGTTGCGTGAACAGTTACTTCCAAAGGAAAATCCTTAACAATAATTGTAAGGAGGAGAGGGAACGTTTGTATTCCCAAGGCAGGAATACAAGTAGAGGCCACACAGGACATGTCCAATATGTATCAAGCCAACATACTGCTGAAGAAAACATTTTCGATCTTCATACCTTACAAATACGGCTTCAGATCAACCTGGAAGTCCATTTCACATTTAGAATTCTCACATTCAGACATGTACGTGGGCCAGGAGGTACGGAGAAAGCCAATCCCGGGATTCTGCCCTGCTGCCTTTTCTCTTTCCATTTGTGGCTCTGTCTTGCACAACATAAGGCTCCCATATAGGCAGATACTCCAGTCCATGCACCCAAACCCCAAATATGCCTTCTATAAACCACTGCTCCCCACAAACCTGCAGGTCCAAGATGTATATGAGAGTGCTTTGTTCTCTGCACACCCTGGAGACAGACACAGGAAAGAGGCTATGCCTGGAAACCCAAGGAATTCCATGTTTCTGAACCCAGAGCATGACTTAGAAAGTAAAGGCCAAGAGGCATGAGCTCAGGGTGGGCACACATCCTTAGTCCATGGATTCTTCACCTCCCATAGAGAGAAGAGTCAGAAAGAGGCAAAGCAGGGCCTTAAAAGTGCAGGACCAGGGCAGGCTGAGGACCTTTCTGGCTTCTAAGGGCAGTGTTGATCTCAACCTCTTATTTCCACCCTTGGGCCTCTTGTCAAGACGGATCCAAGCATCTCTACCTCCCCATCTACCAAAGCATGCTTCTCTCTTCCACTGCTGAGGCCCTTATGAACATGCTACCTTCTCTAAAATGAGTGTCCCAATTCGTAGAAAGGAAATAACCCCCATTGGTCCCCATCCCACCTGGATTAAGTCTGAGCTCCATTGCTGGCCCCCCTGAATCTGAAATGGAAGTATTGAAAACAATAATGAATGACATCCTCTGTCTCAGGGTTATCCTCCTGACTTGATAGTTTCTAGAGGGCAAAGTCCTTTGTGCCTGGGGCATTCCCACAGCATATTCCCTAGCATGTCAAGATGCAGGCAATGAGACTTAATCAATCCCTTTTAAAATAATAGTTATTATTCTTTCTGATCATAAAAATATAAAAAAATTGATCAATCTTTTTATTTATTTTTTAAAATTTTTAAAAAATGTTTTATTTATTCTTGAGAGGGAAAGGGACAGAGCTTGAGCGGGGGAGGAGCAGAGCGAGAGAGGGACACGGAATCCGAAGCAGGCTCCAGGCTCCGAGCTGTCAGCACAGAGCCCGACGCGAGGCTCGAACTCACAAGCCGTGAGATCATGACCTGAGCCGAAGTCACACGTTCAACTGACTGAGCCACCCGGGCGCCCCTAAAAATTGATGTCTTTTTAGATGGTGAGATGTCTGCCTTGTTTCGTTAGCAATCTTTAAGACAAACCTCTAAATTTGCAGCCAGAAAGTCACTTCTCTCCAGGGCGCCCCACTGATTATCAGACAAGGCTAACCGCTTAGCAATTTCTTTATAGTCTTAATATTTGCTTTCTCATAAATTCCACCCACTGATGCAGTTCGTCTGCTCCCACGAGCCTGCTCCTTCTGCATGATTTAACAGCCCTTTTTCTTAATTCTTTGGATCATATGTGATAGCTAGCGCAAAGTGCCTAACACCACGACCATCCATCACATAGTAGACACTTAAATAATTTATTCTTATTATTGCTTAATTTTTTCCAACTTCTTATTAAAAGGTGAAAAAACAAATAAATAAATAACAACGGATAACCCCCACGCTCTACATTTTTTGTCCACCTTTCTTCATTCCTGCTGTGCCTCCCTGCGTACTCTTCTCCACATATTCTAGGTCAGGGCAAAAGAAATGGGGAAAATGAAAATCATATATGCTCCTTTCTGAAAATTCCCATGCTAACCTGGCTGAGGAAAAATATTCACCCCCCCCCCCAAGTGAAAACATCCATAAATTATGCGAAGTGTGTATCACTTTTTAATGTATCTTTTAACTACAAGGTGTCAAATGCCTTCACCTGCTTCTAATCGTCTTGAATAATGTCACAACGATGACATCATAGAATGCCAGGCGGTGTCTCAAAGTTTTGAAGACGGAGATTAAGTTGTGAGGAGAACGCTGAAGACTTGGAATCTTGTATCCTCTTCTGGCCACTGCGAAAGGAAACTCGTAACCAACCTTCCCCAGCGAAGATCGAAGATCGTGGGAGCCAGGGACAGGGTTAGAAGAGGTAAAACAGTTCAAAAGAAACAAATTGTGGGTGAGTAAAAAGAAACCGCTGATTTTCACTGGAGAGAGTGAAGGGGGAATGAGTTTATGGAAAACCCAGAAGAGCATCTCTGTAGATTTCTAAACACCCAGAGGGGTAACCACACTGTACAGGACCCAGCACAGCAGTAGGACTTGTTGAAAGACAAAAACGAGGAAGTATTACCATTCACAATGAGTAATCAACCAAATGTTGGTAAACATTCATAAGAAGTAGCAGTGATGAAATAGTTCAAGCAATCCCTGGAATTTCTCAGAGTTCCAAAGTGGATAAACGGCTTGGCGTGCCTGTTCTCCACAGATGGCTATCTTCACCAGCACTTCCTAAGAGCTTGTACCGCGTGCTGCTCTGGCTAACACTGTCTCCTGCCAAGGACCTTGCTGCCGGGGAGGAGGGTGGCACGAGGGGAACGGACCCCCAGTTTGTTTTGACTCTTCGATGACACTTTCAAGCTGCAGCATTTTCAATTATTTATTTATTTATTTTTAATTATTTGTGGCAGCCCCCTTGAGGATCTTAGAACGACTTTCTGGGCAAACTGTCCCCCAAATTGACCACCAGACTTTATGATGAGATTTCTTCCATGGAAACAGATATGCTCATGAGTGGCCATTATGGGTAAAACATCACTTTCTGCTCCCAAAGCTGGACTCGGGGTTCATTCAGTCTTGCTCAGGTGGGTTATTCCTACACTTTTTAAATCCTATCCTCATATCGCACTTGGCAAGATTATCCTACAAAGGTGAATAAGAGGATATATATTTTTAAGTCTATTTATTTATTTTGAGAGAGAGAGAGAGAGAGAGAGAGAGCACAAGCAGATGAGGGGCAGAGGGAAGGAGAGAGAATCCCAAGCAGGCTCTGTACCATCAGCACAGAGCCCAATGTGGGGCTTGAACTCACAAACCGTGAAATCATGACCTGAGCTGAGATCGAGTCAGATGCTTAATTAACTGAGTCACCCAGGTGCCTGAGTAAGAGGATATTTTAAATGGCAGCAGTAGAAATTCTGAAAGAGAAAATTTATTATGTCCCGACGAAATGCCTAATGTATCATATCCTAGAGTATGTTCTAGAAAGAGAAACTAAAAACAAAGAAAGGATTGAATGAATATTTCTGTGTCAGGAAATGAGAGAGAAAAAATTTTTTTTAATTTTTTCAATGTTTATTCATTTTTGAGAGACAGAGAGAGACAGAGCATGAGCAGGGAGGGGCAGAAAGGGAGACACAGAATCTGAAGCAGGCTCCAGACTGTGGCCATCAGCACAGAGCCTGACATGGGGCTCAAACTCACGAACCATGAGATTATGACCTGAGCTGAAGTCGGATGCTTAACTGACTGAGCCACCCAGGTGCCCCAAGAGAAACATTTTTTGTACCTATAATTAGAAAGGGGAGAACACCAGAAGTTCAGAGACTGAGGACCTTTCAGGAGGCACAAAGAAGTCAAGGGGAGAGGAAATAGGTGGGGGGAGAGCAACAGGCAACATGCCAGGAGAAGAAAAGGTGGCCACTGAGATATTCCGGGTGCTGGGTATGCTGAAAAGCTTGAAGAATGGCTGTATCTAATACTGTGTTTAAAGTTGTTACACAAAGCCATGCTGTAACCTCCCTCCGATGGCCCATACCTTTAGTGGATCTATAATGCTAGGAAGTAGGGGCACTGGAGATGGAAGAAATTACAAGAAGAAGAAGGCTACATTTCATTTTGCATATACTCAGAGGAGAGATAAACAATTCTCTGGGTACGGAAATCTTAGCTAGAAGTAACCAAGAAAGATATAGGCCCTTCCACTTCCAAGAATCTATAAAATCATGGATGGGAATATGCGGTTTCGTATGGAGATTGAGACTCTGAATCCCATTTCTTTAAAATGAAAGACTTGTTACAGACAAGGAAATTATATGTGCAAAAGACATATCTGATAAAGGACTGTTATCAAAAACATACAAGGAACATTTACAAGTCGGCAGGAAGGAAGTAAAAAAACATGACTAAAAAATGGGGAAGAGACCTGAACAGACACCTCACCAAAGAAGATATACAGATGGAAAATAAACATAAGAAAACACGCTCAAAATCCTACATCATTAGGAAATTTCAAACTAAAGAACAATGAGATACCATTACATACCTAGTAGAATGGCCAAAATCCAAAGACACTGACAACACAAAATGCTGGCAAGGATGTGGAGCAACAGGAACTCTCAGTCCTTCCTGGTGCGAATGCAAAATGGCGCAGCCATTGTACAAGACAGTTGGGTAGTTTCTTACAAAACTAACTACACTCTCACCATACAATCCAGCAATCATCCTCGTTGGTATTTGCCCAAAAGAGCTGACAATTTTTGTACACACAAAAACCTGCACACAGATGTTTATAGAAGCTTTATTCATAATTGCCAAAACTTGGAACCAATCAAGATGTCCTTCAGTGGGTGAATGGACAAATAAATTGTGGCACATCTAAACAATGGACTCTTATTCCATGGTCAAAAGAAATGAGCTATTAAGCCATGAAAAGACATGGAGAATGCTGATCCGGAAAGGCTGCATACTATACGGTTCCAAATACATGACATTCTGGAAAAGGCAAAACTACGGAGGCAGTAAGAAGATCAGAAGGAGGAATCCTCTGTTCTCTGGAATCCTCTGTGCGTCTGCGTATTGACGCACAGAGGATTTTCAGGGCAGTGAAACTATTCTGTATGTTACCATAATGATGGATGCATGTCCTCACACATTTGTCCAAACCCATAAAATGTCCAACACCAAGAGTGAACTCTAACACAAACTATGGACTTCGGGTGATAATGATGTGTCAATGTAGGTTCATCAGCTATAACAAATGTACAACTCGGGTGGGGGATGTTGATAGTTGGGGAGGCTGTATAGGGCATGGGGAGAGCAGGGGGTCTCTGGGAAGTCTCTGTACTTGCTGCCCAACATTGAACCTAAAACCGCTCTTAAAAATAGTCGATTTTAAAATGATAATTCATATATTTTCATATAGAAAGGGCAACTTGCAAAGTCTGTAGGACCCAGGAACCCCCAGACGGCTGACACCTGAGTTCAGTTGCCAGTACACTTCGGGCGAGTACAGAAAAACAACCGTCAGTGGTCAAAGTTCCTGAGGAATTAGACTTTGCTCATGTCCAGTGACGTGGACTGTTCCTGCGCTTCCCACTGGGCTCTCCTAACCTCTGGTGGTTGGGCTGACCACAGGACCGGTTTCAGCCAAGGAAATGTGAAGGGAGCCAGCCTGTGTCCCCTCCTTGCCAAAGCGTGTACTCGTCAGTGCCCGAATCTCCAGGCTTCTCTTCCTCTGTTGCGGCCACAGGAAGACGGCACAGTGGGACGGAGGTGCTCTGAGGTCAAAGCAGCATGCGATGCCAGGCTGGAGATCTGCAAGGGCAACTGTCGTGACAAACCAGTAGCACCTACAGGGCTTTGCATGAAGAAGGAATAAACACGTCTGCTGGGTCAAACCCCTGAGGCTTAGGATGGTTTGTGCCAGAGCCCAAGCTGGTCCGTCCTGACGGCTATCCCAGGTTTCGGTTTTCCAGTTCAAGTGCACCGAGGCCTGACTGGTGCAGGAATGCAGAGCAGGGATCCTGGAACAACAGAACACTGAACACGCTGTGGAGAAGACAGTGGTAATTTTTAGGTGAGCTCAGTTTTGCGGTTTTCTCCGATCTCAGCCACACTTAGGTCAGGTCTACAGTGTCCATTTCGCTTCTTCCAGTTTCCTGGAGAGTGTTTTTTTTTTTTTTTAGGAGAGGGTGAGATGGCTGCCATCCATCATTTTGGAAAGTCACGAGATTTCCAGATAGATGCCTAAACAAAGGACAAGCGTATTAACAAATCTAGCTGTCCAAAAGTCAGGGCTAATGTTAACCAAGATGAGCATTACTGCGATTCCATCAAGATGTCCTGTTATTTATTTAACTTTTCCATTTTCATTTTTTATTTGGGTAAGATAATTGCTTGTGATAAGCCTCGGGTGTGGAGGTCTGGTGCATACAGAGTGGCAAGGCGAGCTTCAGCTCAGGATGCACTGGGGACAGGAAACCAGGTATTAACATATTAAAATAAACTCCATTCATGTCCTTTCGTGGTCTTCTTCGAAAAGGAGGACCTCTCCAAAGTGAATGGTCTACTCTCAACAGGAAAAATTCTTACTAGGGGGATGATGTGTTGACCTGCTTGAGGAAAGAAAGATCTCTTGTATGCGTGGATTTTATAAGAGACAAAAAATACCTTTAGTGCTTCCTTCCCTGGGTCTCATCCCACGATGCTACCCGTGCGTTGCAGTTCATCTCACCTACACCAGCACCTCCCATTGCCTCTGGCCGAGACCCAAACACTGGGCAACAGCAGGGTTTTGGTGCCTCAATCCCCAAATGGAACTTTAGTACAGGAGACCTATTTATTTAAATGATTCAACACACAACCATAATCCTTCCAATGGAAACACAACCATGGCCCCAGGCTCTCCTGTGCTGCGGTTCCTCCCCTCCCTCTTCTCCCCTGCTGTGCCTTTCTCAGCACCCTCTCTGTTCAGGCCTGAACACCTCGGCAGCTTGAGTGGAAGCAAATGGGGGTGTGGTTCCTACTTCTGTGAAGCTGGTAATGGCCTGAGACATATTCAAGTGCTCCGTTGGGCAGCCATGAAAATAGCCACTGGTTTTTGGCGGTGGTCACACAGAGCCCCAGCAATGTTGTGGATGCCCTTGTTTTAGACAAGAAACCTGAGGTTTGGAGAGTAGGTAACTGACCCAAGGTCACGCTTCTGCTGCTGCTGAGCCCGAGAGGATGGAGGAGGGGTGTCGCTAGAGGCCTTGTTCCTTCCCTGGCATCCCCTGCCTACCAAAAAAGCTTAAAAATAAAAGCCGTATCCTTGAATTCCTTTTATTTTTTAAACTTTTTACGTTTTTAATTTATTTTTGAGAGAATGAGAGAGAGAGACAGAGCGTGAGTGGGAGAGGGGCAGAGAGAGAGGGAGACCCAGAATTCAAAGCAGGCTCCAGGCTCTAAGCTGTCAGCACAGAGCCCGACGCGGGGCTCCAACTCACAAACCGCGAGATTATGACGTGAGCTGAAGCCAGACGCTTAACCAACTGAGCCACCCAGGGGCCCCGCTGAACTCCTTTTAAAAGGAGGATATTTTGGGGTGCCTAGGTGGCTCAGTCAGTTAAGCATCCCCCTCTTGATTTTGGCTCAGGTCATGATCTCACAGTTCATGAGTTCAAGCCCCACTTCAGGCTCCTAGCTGACAGTGGAGCCTGCTTGGGATTCTCTCTCTCAGCCCCTCCCCTGCTCATGCTCTCTAAATAAATAAGTAAACAAACAAACTTAAAAAGGAAATAAAGAGAATATTTTATAGGTGGTCACCCCTAGTAACCTGTGAGCTAACATTATTGCTTGTGCTCAAATATCTCCTGGACGCTGTCCTGTGTCCATCCCCAACCTCACTCCGCCATCCTGGGTCCGGGCACCACCCCTGTCCTCCCCTCTACTTCTTACAGTTGAAGGATCCCCTCCCCTTCACCCCTGCCAGGCTTCCTGTCCCCTCTCCTCTTGTCAGTCCACCCTTCCACTTAAACTTACGTGACTTGTGTTTTTATTCCATTTCAATCCCTTTCCTACTTTCTTGTTTTCCTTCTCCTTCTTCCCCTCCTCTCCCTCTTCTCATCTTCTCTTCCTTCTTTCCTTTCCTTTCTCCACCCCCTCCTCCTCTTCAAGTGCATGTGCACTCCTAGAAATGCTGCAGACGATGAGCCAGTAGCTGCCGGACAAGAACGCATCCAGATGAATTGCTAAGCCATTCATTAATCATCCCAGCATTACCTGAAAGTGTCAGTTAAGTGAGATCCTTTGTAAAATGTGTCCTTGGAGCTTTCTATCTTGGCCATCCCTGAGCAGAGTCCACACCCTGAATCTGCAAGGTCTAAGAGGGAAAGGAAAACAGGAGCAGGAAAGATGGAGTCCTACAGTAACTTGCATGTAATAATCACAAAAATTTCCAGCTGAATTAAGTAGCATCAGGATAGATCGATTCTCTATGGGGAGAATTGTTCCAAAACAAATGACTTCCTGGTCTGAAAAGATTCCCACTCTGAAGAGAGAAGGGCGATCTCCTCTGCTGCTCCTTGGGAATCCATAGACCCTCATTTATCTCGATGCTTTAAATTGACATAGATGGCTAAAGGCAGGAAGTTGGACTTTAGCCTTCAAAGGGCTCCCTGAACCCCTGTTATTAGCCATCACCCCCACCTGAATATTGCCTTCCTATTCAAATTCCATCCCAGGCCGGCAATCTGGAAGCCATCGGTGAGTTCTCCCTCCCACACAACCTCCGAAGAGTCAGTCAGCAGACTGCTGCGTTGTCTATTGCCTCATGGCGTTTTGAATTCCTCCTTCTCCTCCTCGGTGGCTCTCCTCCGTTTAGCACTTGAGTCACTGTTTATCTGGGGCATAGTGGTCTCCTCCATGCCCCTAGCATCGTCCCTCTCCAATTCTTCCCTCGCTGCTGCCTCAGTGATGCTTTCCTGCTCATCGCGCCTTCCCGCTCACCGTGCCCCCACAGCTTGGCACCGGCCCGTGCGCAGGTCCAAACCCTTCAAGGAGACTTTGAGGTCTTTCGTGAATCTCTCTAGCCAGTTCCCCTGGCTGTACCCACGTGAATTCCTTGCAGTTCCTGAATGCACCATTGTCTTTCCTCCCTGGCTTTTCATTTACTGTCCCTCTCTCTGGAATGCAATTTAAACCCTCATCAGGTGGCTAATGCCCTGGTTCAGCTCTCCCTGCTCCCCTGCTCTCCTTAGGAGACCGTCTTAGCACAGCCCCTATCACACTGCAGTGTAAAGCCTGGTTTACTGGTCTTTGTCGCTTGTGTGGCGCTTGGGGGCCCAGACTATGTCTTCCTGTTGAAGTCCTGTGGAATTTGACTGCCTGCTCATGCTGCCACACATGATCATACACCGCCTCGTAAATACTATCCAAAGGAACAGTTATTATGTTGTGTCCTGTATTATTATAGAATCTAGACGTGTTAACGTACGTCGTTAACATCGTATAATTGCTTCCCTCCGTCATGAATGCTTGTTCCCGATGCTCCAAATACCTTCCAGGACTCTCAAGACTGAGAACCGTGTGTTTTACTTACCTTCTCTGTAGCCCCCGATGCCTCACACAGGGAAGGCGAAGAGGACTCAACGTCAGAAACTTGGTGAGAATGAGCAGTGTACCAGAGAGAGAGGAACAGTGCAGCCGAAGACGCAAGGAAGTTTCACTTCTGGGGGTCCCACTTCTGGGTACCTGCTCATCCTAACGGGCCATCCTACCCATCTGAAGATGGAGACACTGGCTCTGTACTTCCTGATCTCCCAGGTGGGAGGGGACTCTGCTGCCTATAGGACCAGTGTGCCCAACGGGGCCGAAGAACATGCGCCGGGCAAGAATGGCAAACAGTCTCCCTGCCTGTGCAGGCAGGTTGGTGGCAGCTCTCTGAAGCACCTTACTGAGAAAGGTCCAGAAGCCGAGTCAGGGCTCAGCAGAAAATGTGGCGATTCCATCCGCCAATGGCTCCAAAGGAGATGGGGGCCCACGTGCTAGAGGTTTGCCATCCAGATCTAGAGACTTCTGCAAGTGGAGAAATCATTCCTCTCAATCCTCCAACACTCTGACTACAAAGAGATCAAATGACCTCTCCCCATCCATAGAGGGAAGGGGAATAAAGTGGTAGGAGAAGGCGACAAAGTCCCAAAGTCGAGAGCTGAGCAAAAACACCGCCTGTACTAGACTCAGAAATCCCTCCGTGAAGCTTCACCCCCAGAACCTGGGGGCCCCTGCTCCACCTGACAAACTTCTGCTCACTCTCTGGGACACGTTCAGACTTGCTGGCAAAGTCTTCCCCGGGTCCTCCGGTTTATACCATCTGTTCACATGACACTGGCCTAGGCCACTGTCATACTACTTGTACCATCGACGCACACCATTTTTAGTTTCTACACAGCTGTCTCTCCCACTGGACCCAGCGCTCCCTGAACATGTGCCCTTAGTCCCATTCAAATGCGTGTTCTTAGTGTTTTGCCCAGGGCTTTGAATGGATTCGGTTGTTATTAAATTGTATGCTTCCTCAAAGGACAGTCTCAAGGCATTACTGATGTCAAAGATCAGTTAGCATTATGCACATTTTCCTACTGGGTAAACTGAGACTCAGATCTCTTCATCAGGTTTCCCATGATTATTTGACCCAATGGGACGGATGGAGCCAATGGATCAATCCAGTGGCTCCAATGTTTTATTGACAGTAACCTTGCCCCCCTCCCCAGTGTCCTTCACTAGAGGTGGCTGGGCGTGCTATGCAAGAACAATGCTCGATTCATGCTCTACCACGTCTGTTATCGCTTGCTTCGAATTGCACAACTGTAACCTGTCCCGGTGCTCATCTGTTCCCATCTCACCCTGGGGACGCCCCAGGCAGGACCGAGAGCCCAATCCGGAGCAGGGCCCCACAGAAAGACGACCCCTCAAATCCCACTTAGTCTCCAACTGGAATGGCTTGTGAGAAAGAAACCACTGTGCTTTGGGTCAGGCAAACGGATGGCCGCAACAGCACCAACCACGGAGAGGGACGGCAATTCCTCTTATTCATGAGGGGCCTCTATCATTCCGGAATGGGGTTGTTTTTCTGCAAGGAAACTGGGCCAATTTATTCAACCATTTACAATGTTGCCATGTGTTTGTGAAATGGAAGTTTTCTCTGGGCTCAATGTGACAAAATGCTGATCGCAGACGTTTGGTGGCCCGTCACCAGGAAGCTGGATGGATGTCAGGGCCTGAGATGCGGGTTCCAAGGCTGACAGTTCCCACCGGAAGGGAACAAAGAGAAACAGTCCTGCGTTCGTGCAGATCACACGCTGGAAGAGGAGGCCTGGTGGGTAGTCAGGCGCTCAGCGAACATCTTCAATCACCTCACACTGCAGCAGGCAGAGCACGTCAGAGGGGAAAGAGCCAGTGGCTGTGTCCTTTGGTGTGTCACCTCAACTTTCAGAGTCCCCTTATCTGCAAAATGGGGATAATGATATCTGCCCTGCCTCCATCAGAGAGTCGTGGTACGGATGAAACAGTGGATAAGAGTACATCTAATAAACCACAACCCCATCACTGTCTGTGACAGCACCCAGTTCGTTTCCTTTGTGACCTTTATCATAATCTCTTAGTATGTGTTTATAGTGCCGCCTTGTTTCATGTCTGTCTCCGCCAGTGGAACACAGGCTCCCCAAAGGCAGGAATCTAGCAGGTAGTACACACAATAAACTCCTCCCTGGTAGTGGTTATCATCTTCCTGCTGTCCAACCTCAAGATACACTCATTCTTACCTCCACAGCTCCACTCAAGCTGCTCCTTCACTCCAGAAACACCCCCCCCCCATCTTTACGGCAATCCAGAAGTCTTCCTTGAAGGACCACTCAAGCCCCACTGCTGCTATGAAATTATTTTCTCATCCTTTTTTAAAATCTTCCTTTTACCAGGCGGTTCTTCACTATGAAACAGGCTGTCCACAGCTCCCGGCCACGCTCCCTCACATCCTCACTTGGCCTTGGGGGCATTGTTTGGTAGGTGTTCTCTGTCCTCCTAAACCCCATGTAGTTAGTACTCGGTCCCGCTCGGATCCTATGAATATTTCCTAACAGGTGACTTATTTCTCATGCAAAGAACAGGAGAATAGATCCTCAAACAGAAGAATCATAATTTAAAAATCCTAAAACACCCAGGGTTGAAGGAGTTGCTGGCCCAAGACTTACTCTGCAAGTTTGTCATTTACTGACATTTCCTTCTTTCTTGGTTATCTCGCCACACAGACAGATATTCATTAGCCACCGACTGTGGGAACCAAGGAATTCCCCAAAAGAACTAATTCCTCCTAAGAACTTGGGAAGGACCTGAGCTTTCATCTTAATAGTCAAATGTCCTACAGGGAGAGGACCCTGGAAATTAAAATCCCCCCTGATGTGGCCATCGTCCCCATCTCCATGGATTCCCTCATCCCCAAATCAGAGACTCAGCCATCTCAAGCACCAGTTCTCTGCAGGCAGTAACTAGATATACTACAAGGCAACTCAATTCTGACACTAATAATCCAGACTTAGCACAGACCCACAGATTAAGAACCCAGTCCCATAAAACTGCCTTCCCCTACTTTAAACACCAATCACAAGTGTGGATCCCCAGATTACCCACACGTCTCTCCAGTTTATCTACAAATCGAGACTTCCTACCTCTCCTCCTGAGATATATAATTTGCTAGAACAGCTCACAGAACTCAGGAAGGCACTTACATCTACCAGTTTATTATAAAGGACACAACTCAGAGATGGCCCACTGGACCAGATGCAAGGTATGGTGGGAGGTGGAATGCGGAGCTTACGTATGCTTTCTGGGAACACCACCCTCCCAGCAACTCCATGTGTTCACCAGCCCAGAAACTCATCAAATTGACTTGTTCAAGAGCTTTTATAGTGCTTAATCTCCAGCCTCCCCACTTCCTGGTGGGCCAGTGGGTGGGGCTGAAAATTCCAACCCTCTAGTCACTTGGTCTTTCCAGTAACCAGCCCAGTCTTAAGTCACCTTATTAGCATAAACTCAGGTCAGGGCTGATCAAAAGATGCTCACTGTGAATAACAAAAACACTCCTCTTATCACTCAGGAAATTCCAAGGCTCTTAGGAGCTCTGTGCCAGGAACCAGGAATAAAGACCAAGTATGTTCACATTACACTACAACAGCTAAGTGTGATCAAGGCAGCTCACCTGACTTCGAGAAGCTGGGAGCCCTCTGAGGAGTCGTCATGGTTTCTTCTTTCCAGTACTGACAACTATATCACATTCCTTTCCATCTTGCACTGGCTGCCAGGAAGCACAATATAAAACATGTTGCTTCATCACAACACAACAACTGTGTTAACCTATATGATTGGCAACATTTTCGCTCCCTCTTCCTTGTCTCGATCAAGATTTCCTATTTTTATTCTATTCCCATAATCTTATTGTACATGGTCATTTTAGGTTCTTCCTGAGAAGAGGTGCAGTATAAATAAACTGATAATTTAGCCATAGGACCATTGTCTAAAGAGGAATTAATAAAATGAGCCTCCAGATGGAGTCTACTGACCTAAGTTGATGAGTTTCCTCAAAGCAGAGTGCACAAATCCCCACAAAGTCAAGCCACTACCCAGTTTTCGGGGTCAATAGGGCACCACGTAGAACTCCACTCAGTGTTGATATGATACATCCTCAGTGTGAACTTAGTCAGAGGATTACCATGACTGGGGGTGTGCCAGTGATGCTGAGTAGAGAAGAGGAGAAGGTTATGAGCAGGCCCAGGAACATCAGCCTGAAATCAGGGTCGGCCGTTGCAGGCAAAGACGTCATGAGGTGGGATTTCAGATGGGCCTTTTCTGTCCTGAGGGGTGAGCTTCTAAAGGATGCTAACAGGGTACTACTTGTTTATTTCTGATGCCTCAGCTCCTAGCACAGTGCCTGGCACACCCTAAACACTCAATAAAGTATTGCTTCTCTCTTAACACTATTGCTTCCCTTCCAATTTTGATGTATACAGCCATGAACTCTGGGGAGCATATCGGTTTGTTCCCATGGGAGAAAAGAACTCGGCTGGGGATCCGGAGCCTTGGGCTCTGGGCCCCACCACCAAGGAGCTGTATGAGGGCACAGAGCAGAAGAACAGTGGTTGGAGGCTGCAGCTTAAGTCAGACTATTTGGATTTGAACCCTGGTTCCTCTTATTGTGTATTCAGGCAGTGTTTTAACCTCTTTGTGTCTCCTATGTCCTCCTCTGTAAAAGGAGGTAAACACCTAGGAGACGTTCTGAGGATTAAGTGGGTTTCTCTATATGAAGTGTTTAGAATATTCCCTAGCACATCCTAAACATTTGTGTTAGCTTTTATTATCTTAAATAAGTCACAATGTTTCCAGACCTTACTTTTTATCTCAAGGGTCAGGCTTGAACTGGATAAAAGATGTCAGATATGCAGCCCTTTCTATTGCTCTGCCTGTGACAGACATCACTAATTGATCACAGCACTCTCCTACTGGGTCCTGTCAGAGCCTTAAAATCTTTCCCAGGGCAATACTCTGGGCAACCACCTCTAGTCTTTCAGAGTTCACACAAGAAATTAAAGCTATTTGCTATCCTACGAAGAGGTTATCTTCCAGATTCTGTGATTCTTAATGAACAGGTGTGAGAAACAGATGAGGAGGTCATGGTTACAAAAAACAACAACAACAACAAAAAAAAAAACAATGAGTCTGTCTGTACGAGGACTTCAGTGCCATTCCGGTGACCATCCTTGATCGACTGGCCCCACCAGACACATGGCTTTGCTAGTCCCCAGGTTCCCTTGGGACAATGACAACTGTTTTCTCCCTTTGCAGTGTCACTGCAGTGATAAAATGGTATGTGGCTAATTGGTGGGTAGGCCACAAACAGAGCAGCCCTGCATGTAATTTCAGACTGGCAGAGGCTGTAAATTATTTAACATGATAACCAAAAGATTATAGCGACGCGTGGAAGTGGAAAATGTTTCAGGGAGACAAGAGGCTAGCTTTGAAGTCAGGCTAGTCAAATACTCGTTCCAAAGTACATGGGGTCAAAATACAAGGGCTTAGAGAAAGCTCGAATCTGGGAGAGAGGCGGTCACGTCTCATTCTCCAGGAGCCTCAACTTACCTGTGAGAATAATAAACTGCAACACAAAGTTAATTCTCAGTTAGCCAAGAAAATCCACCAGAGTACAAAATAATATGTACCATGTGGATTGAAATGACCCAGCTGAAAGGCCTTCCCATCAAGACAGAGCCCCCTGCTGACTTCCCCTTCCCCATTAATGGCCCCACTGTTCTGTTACTCTGAAGTTTTCTTTGACTCTTTCCTTTCCCTCTGAGTTTCTATCCCATCAGTGTATCCTAGTGAAGGCCTTCCCACCCTCCTTTCTCTCCATCCCATTACCACTGCCCTCATTTAGACGTGAGCCATCATGGCAGCCCCTGGGCTCTGACTTCCTAACTCTGGCTCTCCCTGCACATGGCCACATTTTCTAGGTTTCTCGGGAAAAGTGCTAATCAAAGTACTTCTCCTCTCAAAATTTTCATGGCTCCCTCCTCTGTTAAACGAAGCCCCAGCTCCCAGCCTGGCATTCAGGGTACAGAATGCAGGTCCACTCACCTTTCAGGCTCGAAAGCTGCTCCTTCCACTCCCTCCACAAACAGACAACACACTGTTCCTGAGAATCCTCTCTCTGCATAGAGACTTTGCTTGACTGTTCCCCACCTTTGATGGCCTTCCCCACAGACTCTGCAGGCCAGACCTAGGTGGCTCCTTTAAGACGCTTAAGCGTGCTGACAATCACCCACTTGAGTTCCAAAATCATGACACAGTTCCTTGGGAAACAGGAACATTGTGCATCCCCTCTGAAAGGCGGCAAGGAGCCTGTTCCTACTTCCTAAGAACCCCTTGCCTGTGCTAACAATCACTCATGGAAAGGGCTCCTCCAGCCCTGGCCTCAACTCTGATCTTTGCCTGGTGGCCAGGGCGATTCTGTCAGCTGGTGCTGTTGGGATAGCCGGGCTGTGGTGGAGAAGGGAAAGTGGAGTAGGCAAAGATCTCTTTAGAATCCTCTCGTCTTTCTGTATCTCCTATCTTGAGTTAGTATTTTCCCACATTCCACTCAAGGCCATTAAAGTCAAAGAAAGCCACAGTATTCTGATAGGTTCCAAGTCACTTCCCCCACACCCCAAACAAACTCCAGACAACTAGCTATAGGCTACACCATGGACCCCATCCCCTTTGAACTCCTGTCCTATAAATCTAAGGTAGAGAGGGTCATTCTGACCCATCCTCAATTGGAAATCAAACCCTCACCACCTCTACTTTATGCACCTCCAGGATGGGACTGCTTTGGCTGCTCCCCACCCCTCTGCCCATCTGCTGGGATGGCACGGTGCCCACTCACAAGTTGGTTGGAGCCTACGGAGGTGCCAGGCAACAATGTGTTTTGATGGGCAGCCTGCAGAAGGTGGAAATTGCCATCTCTTGTGAGTGAAGGCCACGAGCAGTGCCAGCCCTGGCGTGCCAGGTCTCTGTACACTTGTTCACACCTGTTGACTCACCAGTGCCAAGAAAAGCATACTTGAGCTAGGGACAGGGTGGGGGAGAGAACATTCTCAGAGCACCGGCCTCTTTGGGCTTCTTTGTGGAGCCAGACGAGACCTAGAGAGGTCAGAACCACACATGTGTCTGGCACTGGAATTTGTCCTCCAACACTGGTCTGTGCTCACTCAGGTAAAAAGCACCAGCTAGGAGACTGTATCACAGGCATGGTCCAACATGGACACAAGCCTTATCTCTAAGCCAGAGAAGAGAGGTGACGAGAAGGCCAGGATGAATTTAGGAAAGTTCTTTCCACCAATAGTCTAAAATGCTCTGAACCCTGATAAAATATGTCCAAGCCACCTGGAGGCCTCCCCTTCCTCCCTCCTCCTCTGATCCTGGAGAATTGCTGTGTTCTAGCTAGGACACGATCCCAGCTCCAGAGTCAGACAGGCCTGGCTCTGTAGCTCGGCTCCACCAACTGACCAAGTGATCTTGAGCAAGTCGCCGACCTTGCCTGAGTTTGGCTTCTCATCTCTGCAGTGAGGGTAACCACACCTACCTCCGTGGATTGATACAAGAATAAATAGGACAACATAAGTCAGAGCCCCTGTGGTATCTAATACACAGTAAGTACCCATCAAATTAGAGTGTCCTTTTTGGCCCTGCCATTCCCTGTCTTCCTTCATTCTTTATTCCAAATAGAAAAGGTGTTTCAGGAGCCAAACGGTATTACAAATGTCCGTCTGGGAGTAAGTCATTGAAACTGAGCAGCAGAAGATAAACGCAATGGGAGAGAAAGGGGAAGAGAAAGAGATGGAGACCGGAGAGGAGGACAACGGGGCTCCCTTTCACCTCCGCACCCCGTGTCAGTGCCCCACGTCCTATAACAGCGTGTGCTCTGGCTCCATCCCCGCAGTCCCTCAATATCCTTCCACACTTTCATTTCAATTCTTCCACAACACCTGCTTAGGAAAATGAAAATTAGGAAGGAAAGTAGTAGTGAATTCTCACCATCCAAAAACCCTTGTACCCAAGACGTTTCTACACAAAGACCTTGACCTTCTCTCATTCCCTATTCTGTGGTGCCCACAGCATGACAATGGCAGGGCTGAGCAGAGTGAGGTGACACGGGCACGAGTCCTGCCCTTCCGGCTCTCAATGCAGGAGGCAGAAAGGAGCTCAAGTAACCTTTAAATAAGCCAGACTGGACTAAAGCACCAACCAAGATGCAAGCAAACAGCTCTGGGGAAATATGCCTTGAATTTGTCTCCGTTCTCTACGTTTCACTGGTGGTAATGTGCCAGCCTCCTTCCATAGGCCCTCCAGCGTGGGGTCATCACTGGAGGTCTTACTGACCCTTACTTATTGTTTGCATCAGAAAATATTAGGGGCCATGAGGAGTTTATCTGGGTGGTTGGTATGATCCCTCTGGTTTAATGGCTCTACTTTAATGGTGGCCCGTAGGATTTTAAGGTTGAATGACATACTTGGGGATTGACCTGGATGCTAGAACTTCATGGGTAGGAACAAGATCTTGAGTCCATAGTTGAGAGACTGTTCAGATGTGCCAGATATCCCCAAGGGATTTCTTCAAGGAACTGTCCTAAGTTCTAGATGAGGGAAGTAAAGAAGAAAAGGAAGAACCACAAATGATTTGAAGCAAATACAGAGGCACAGTGCCACCTGCTTCCCAAGGTTAAGTAAAAGGGAGAGAGGAGATGGGCCAAATCATGAAAATGGAGGAGTAAGTCTTAGAAGTGGAAGAAAATTCCTATAGGAGCTATTCCTGGATGCTTCAGGACTTTCAGTAGAGTGTAGGCCACTGAAGCTTCAAGGAGGACAAAGGGTGCTTGAACAAAGTAGACAGGATGGATCACCCAGTCCCAAGCAAAATCTAGCTTTCATGTCCACAGGAGACCCAGAGGGGAATCAACCCACCCAAAACCAATCAATTCAACTTACAAACTTAATATATCCCTCCTATGGTGAGCTAAAACACCCTCACAGAGCTTAAAAGCAAGCCCTGGAGTCAAGAAGCCTGCATTCAGGCTGGTGTCCACCAGATAAGAAATAAGTGTCAGCAAGCATGCAGAGAAAAGAGAACCCTCATGCACTGTTGGCAGGAACGTAAGTTGGTACAGACACTTTGGAAAATAACATGGAGGTTTGTCAAAAAATTAGAAATAGAAATGCCATGTGATCCAGTAATTTAATCCTGGGTATGTACCTGAAGAAAATGAAAACACTAATACAAAATGATATATGTACCCCTGTTTATTGCAGCATTATTGATAATAGCCAAGGCATGGAAATAGCCCAAGTGTCCATCCAGAGATAAATAAAGAAGATATGGTGTGTGTGTGTGTGTGTGTGTGTGTGTGTGTGTATATGCAATGGAATATTACTCAGCCATAAAAAAGAATGAGGTCTTGCCATTTGCAACAACATGGATGGACCCAGAGAATATTGTGCTAAGTAAACCAAGTCAGACAGAAAAAGACAAATACCATATGATTTTACTCATATGTGGAATCTAAAAATCAAAACAAAACAGAAGCAGACTCAAAAATACAGAAAACAAACTGGTTGCCAGAGGGGGTGAGATGGGGCAACGGGCAAAATAGATGAAGGGGATTAAGAGGTACCAATTTACAGTCATAAAATAAATAAGTCACAGGGATGTAACATATAGCACAGGGAATATAGTCAGTGATACTATAGTAACTTGGTATGGTGACAGATGGTAACTACACCTATTGTGATAAGCATTTCATAATGTATATAATTGTCAAATCATTATGTTGTACACCTGAAACTAATATAATATTTTATGTCAACTATACTTCAATTTTTAAAAAGGCGGGGGGAGACCTCTACATTCAGAGCCTAGCAACTCCACTGAGGAGATGAGCGAGCCTGAGAAAGTGACAGAAGTTCAGTTTTTCCATCTGTAAATGGGAATCTAAAGTAACACAGGGGTGCCTGGGGGACTCAGTCAGTTGAGTGTCTGACCTTTGTCTTCAGCTCAGGTTATGATCCCAGGGTCATGGGGTCGAGCTCCATGGCAAGCTCCAAACTGAGCGTGGAGCCTGCTTAAGAGTCTTTCTCTCTCTCTCTCTCTCTCTCTCTCTCTCTCTCTCAGACCTGGGTGGCTCAGTGGGTTAAGCATCTGACTCTTGCTTTCAGCTCAGGTCCTGATCTCACAGTTCATCAGTTCAAGCCCCGCATCGGGCTCTGTGCTGAAAGTGAGGACCCTGCTTGGGATTCTCTCTCTCCCTCTCTCTCTGCCCCTCTTGTGATCTCTCTCTCTCTCGAAATAAATTAACTTTAAAAAAAAAAAAAAAGATTCTCTTTCTCCCTCTGCCCCTCTCCCCTGCTCACACACACTTTCTCTCAAAAAGATAAAAAAAATTTTTTTAAAAATTTAAGTAATACATAATTCAAAGCGGTGTTGTGGGAATTAAATCAGGTAGTTCGTGGAAAAACTCAGCTTTATGCCTGGAACAGAGGCTCAATGAATGTTGGCTGACATTATTGTTGTCATTGTTATTCTTACCATGATCTTTATTACCACTAGTTTCAAAGTTTAGTTGGGGAGACAGAGATTAATCAAATGTAAGCACAGAAAATGTCATTTCAAACTGTGATAAGTGGTAAGTACAGAAATTGCTTATGATGCCTTGAGAGTGAACCCCTGGGCCCTGAACCAGTCAGGTGGATCAGGAAGGGCTTCCCCGAGGAAATGACCTTGGGGTTGAGAACAGAGAGCTGCTTCGCTGTTAAGTGTGGCAAAAGGGGCAAGAGGATGTGCGTGGTGGGGGAGACAAGGGTTCTAGGCAGGGGAGACCGCCTGTGTAAAGTCCCTGAGACAAGTCCAAAGTCGTGGCAAGAGGCTGATCCTCACAGGATTGGAGTTCCCAAAGAGCACAAGACAAAAACAAGAAGGGGGTAAGAAAAGGCTGAACTGTGGTCCTTATTATGTCAGGGCGAGGTTGAGAAGAGACTTGGGAAAACCAGCTTCTCTGCCCCCACCAGGCTGATGACGGCCGGAGACACCCAGCATAGCTCCACTGAGGTCTGGAACACACATGCCACCTGCGTGCCAGAGGAGCTCAGGCACCTCCCGGGACTGGGGAAAAATAGGACTGTCCATTATCCATCGCCACTCTTCCTCATCAGCCAGGGAGCAGAGTGCCCGTCCTGCCCCAGGCCAGTCAGCTCCACAGTGTGGTCACTTCTGTCTGAGAGGGTCATACAGCTCTCATGGGCCTGGTCTACTGCTTCCCTAAAAGGAACAGCCAACTCCAGCCCCAGCCCAATGGCACCAGCCTCTGACTCAGCAGATCCACTAACCTCCCTTCTGGGAGAAGATACCCTCGTTGTATCCATCAGTCCACTGGGAAAGCGTGGGCTTAGAAGTCTCAAAGACCGAAGTATAAAGCCCGTCTCTACTGCTTACCATGAAGCAGCCTCAGTCTCCTCATCTGTAAAAGGGGACTAATGGCACCTATGCACAAGACTATGTCAAGAGGTTAAAGGAGATGATGTACGTAAAGCATTTCATGCACTGCCTAGCACACACACTCAATAAAGGGTCAATAGCCCAGCTATTTACTACAAAATTGATCGGCGCTGGCAAAGAGATTTAATCACTTCGGGGAGGTGGAGCTACCCACCCACACTGAGCCTGTCACAATTACCACCCACCAAATTTGCTACTAACCTGCTTGCTATGTTGCCTGAGGCAGGTTATTTAGCAATTTTCTGCCTTAGTTTCCTCATCTGCAAAACACTTATGATAATAAGTCTTATAGGTAAGATTGTTATGAGGATTAAATATATAGGTATAGGTATAGATATAGATATAGATATAGATATAGATATAGATATATAGACATATAGACATAGACATAGATGTATAATGCCTGGCACCTGGCAAATATTTTACCATGATAATCATGATTATTATTGTAACTTGGGTTATTAAAAGATCACTCTGGCTGCTATGCAGGCAAAGTAAAAACACAGAGACCAGTTAGAAGTGTATGGGGATAAACCAGGCAAGAGGCAGTGGCTCAGATCAAAGGGGCAACAGGGTTGGAGAGAGGTGCTTGAATTTTGGACATTGTTTGAAGGTTAGAGAGACAGTATTTGCTGGAAGATCAACCGTGGGGGTAAGAGAGAAAGAGAGGAGTTAAGGATGAGCTCAAAGTGCAAGGTTTAGCGACTGGAAGAGTGGAGTTGTTTAGTAGGAGTAAAGCGGGTACAGGGAGGAAGTCAGGAGTCCCCGACTACAGGTGCAACTAGCCATCCAACTGCAGATGTCAAACGGGCAGCTATCTGCAGGGGTCTGGAGTACCAGCTGGGGATATACATTTGTATTTAAAGCCAGGAAACTCCGGTGAAAATATTAGAGACTGGGAACGGATAAAGAGAAAAGACCGAAGACTGAGCCCTGGGACTCTCCCATGCTTAGAGATCAGAGGCGAAGGGAAACTCATCAAGAAAACCAAAAAGGAGCAGCCTAGGTGGCAGGAGGAGATGTCTTAGGTCGCAAGTGAAGCAAGGGTCTCATGGCAAATGGAGCAACTGATTAGCTGTGCTGAATACAGGGCTCACGGTGAGCTCAGCTGGAGCTGGGACTGACACTGCATTTGACAATGTGGGGCCACTGGTTATTCTGAAGGTGTCTTCTTTGGTGGAGTGGCCGGGGTAAGCCTGAATAGAAAAGGTAAGCCAAGAGAAAACAAGAGGACAGAAAATAGAAACGGTGGGCATGGATGACTTTTTTTTTTAAATGAAGTGTTGCTGACACATTGTTATATTAGTTTCAGGTACACAACATAATGATTGGACAACTATATGCTCACCACAGATGTAGCTCCCATCTGTCACCATACAACGCTATCACAAGACCGTTGACTACATTCCCTATGCTGTGCCTTTTATTCCCAGGACTTACTCATTCCATAACTGGAAGCCTGTATCTCCCGTTCCCCTTCATCCATTTTTGCTCCGCCCCCAGGCCCCTCCCCTCTGGTTCTCCGTATTTATGGGTCTGTTTCTGCTCTTGCTTGTCTGTTTGCTTTGCTTTTTAGATTCCACATCTAAATGAAATCATATGGAATTAGTCTTTCTCTGTCTGACTTATTTCACTTAGCATGATGCCCTCTAGGTCCATCCGTGTTGCAAGATTTCATTCTCTTTTATGGCTGACTACTGGTCCATTGCATATTTGAGTATGAATGACTTCTTCAGGAAATAGTGCTGGTAATGGAGAGGAAAGGGATGGGGTCATCCTGGAAGGAGATGTAGGGTCCAGGGAAATTTTTAGTGCGTTGTTTTTTCTCTTTTTAAATGGGAGATATTATGGCATGTTTGATTGCTAGCAAAAGTAGTCCAGTCGAGAGGGAAAATTGCAGGAGAAAGAAAGAATGTCTCTAGGAGTGATGGCCTAAAGCAACCAACAGAAGAAAGTGTAGATCACCTGGGGCAAAAGCAGAGAAATTGAAAGGCGTGGTAGTCCAAGTGTTCATTCTTTTCTGTTCGCAATTTTTTCTCAGTGAAATATGAAGCTCATCACCAGAGAGCCCAGAGAGGATGTTGGAAGGTGGAAAGATAAGAATTAGTGTGACCTCGTCAACTAGGAAAGGTCAGGGATGAGCAAAGTGTAGGACCGTAGGATGGCTGGAGAGCACTGAGAGCCCACTTGAGCTTGGTCAGTCATGAACTTAAAGTAAGGCAGTCAGTACGGTCCATGTTTCTCTCTAGAAGGGTTCAGCTGTCTAGGTGAAGCATGGGAGGGAAGGAAAGCTGAATAACTGTTAGGGCTGGGATTTTGCCAGGCAAGCATGATGGGGGCTGGGGAGAGACGGGGGTGAGGAAGATGAGGGTATGCCAAAGAATGAAATCTCTTAAAGAGAATGAAAGCTCACAAATAGTCCTGACACCGCAGTCAAAAAATCCAAATTCGAACACCAACTGTGAGAAACCGAGTTACCTCTGCTCCCCGAGCCCCCATTCCTCACCTATAAAACAGGGATGATAACCCACTTCACGGGACAGCCACAAAAGCGATATGATGCATGTGAGGGTAATCTATGAAATTGCAACGAGGTACCATTTGTAAGCCAAAACCCTGCTCCAAATAAAGTAAAGCCCCATTTGAGTTACTATTTGTTCCCGAAAATAATAAAAATTCCATTTCTTTAAAACTGTAGTTTAGAATTTAAAATATTGCCTTAATGCAGACCAGCAGTCCTTCTGAATGGCACAGTGAGGTCTTCTGGTACTTAGCTAACTCATCAGACGCTGTGGCTGACACCCACTCACCAAAAAGAGATGCCTTGGGCAAGCCATCGGGGAAGGGGGAGGTGCTGTAAAGATGAATAAAACTTGGTCCCCAAATGTAAGAAGCTCAAAAATCTCCTGAATGTTTTGAAAGTCTGCATTTGTAAAGCTCCTAGAGGTCTGGAACTACGTCTCTTTAACTTGCTTTGGCTGGCGAATACCACCACACAATGCAGAAGAGATAAATACCTATGGACAGGTCAGGCACCGCTCCTGCTGCTGCCTTCCAGACTGCGGTGTTTTGCGGCTTATAAATCACTTCAAATTGTGGTCTTGTTTGTTTTGCAATAAGCTGCAAGGGTACAGAGTGGAGCTGCCTGTCCTACCTCAACAACGGGGAGACTGAAGCTCGTCCAGGGACCCAGAGCCAGTAAGTGACAAAGCCTTCTTCCCAGACCTCCTGATTCTCCATACCTCATGACACTTGTGGCCACATGGAACCAGATCCCAGACTTCAGGCACACAAGCAGTAGGCGGGTATTTCACACGCACAGAGTAGACAGCAAAGTACCGGAAGCCACACTCTATTAGAGAAGGTAGAAAGTGCTTAATAGAAATGGAGCACAATTCCCAGAACATTCCCCCTCTGCAAAGCACGGCTTGTCCTCAGACCCCTCTGATGTCCTCTTGACATCTGGAGAAAAGAATAACAAGAGCGTTGTCCCCAGACTGAGACACTTGAATCCTCATTCTGCTTCTATCACTCACTGTGGTGTTTTCCTCTGTCCTTGCCTCAGGAGCCTTGTTGGTAGTATGAAGAGGTTGGCTTCATGCCACCCCAGATCCCTCCGGTCATGACTCTGTGGGTCATCTGTGCCTGCTCCCCCAGGGTTCAACAGGCTTCTACCCTGGGTGTTCTCAACGGCCTCATGACTGAGAAGCACGGACAACAGAGAAACTACAGTAGCTCTCGTCTACTGAAGTGATGAAGGAAATAACTTTGGGTACTGATTATCCATTAGTCCTTTAGAAGACCTCTGGAAAATACACTGGTGTTAAGGGTATAATTAAAGTAACACATTCACTCACTCATTCAATTATATACAGAAACACTTTGGACTATGGACCAGGCACGAGAGGTAGGCATTAGAACCACATCAGTGAGTGAAATCAGGCACAGTTTTTGCTTTCCCAGAGCTTATGGTCTGCTAAAAGAGACAGGCATCAGCCAATCAATAGCAGAAGTGTGTGTAAAGTTACAACTGTGGTTAAGTGTAATAAAAGGGAAGAACATGGTGCTTTGGGAGTGTATAGTCGGGGATTAATCTACTTGGGGTGATCAGGGTAGACTTTTCTGCGGAAGTGATAACTGGTCTGCTATGCAAAAGGAGCTAACAAGGCAAAGAAAGGAAGAACGGTTCAAATGAGAAGAATGGAGTGTGCAGTCTCTATGATCGGGGGAAGCATGAAAAATTCACGGTGTAAGAGAGGCTAGAGAAAAGGAATTACTGACTGCAAGGGAGAACATGATGCAGGGTGGGGCTGGGATATGGGAGCCAGACCAAGAGTACCTGTAAAAAAGGTTTAACGTGTACATTTTTGACCTAGCAATTTCAGCTCTAAGAAGTGGTCCTCCAAATACTTTCACAAGCCTACAAAGATGTTATATACGCACACACACATACATATATATAATTAATCTTGGTATATAATTAATCTTGGTACAGCAATGAATACTGTTGAGCTGTTAAAGAATAACGAGGTAGATTTACATCTACTAATATGGGAAGATAGGTTATTAAATGAAAACAGTAAATTGCAGAATATATAAAGATAATTTGCTTTTTAAAATGCATATTCATATTATATAATGGGTGTGTTATATACAATTCACTAAGCAAGAAATGAACCCAAGGCAATATACATCAAATTGTTAGCAACGATTACCTCTAAGGAGTAGGAATGGACAAGGATTTTATTTTTTTCTTGTTATGTGTCTGTCTTGCTTGAGTTTTTTTTTTTAATAAACAGTAACTATTTCTTTGACAATAAAAAAATGCTATATTTTGTTTTTTAAGAGAGAACGCACCCACCCATCTCTTCAAAAATCCCCCAAGGAACCCGTGGCCTAAGTTAATCCTAGGTCCGTACATCCTTGGAGCAAGTAAACAACAATCCTAGATCATCATCCCTCACCACCCACCTGTCTTCCCTCTTACTTTATCTTCTCTTGGATTTAGTGGAGAACGAAAGGGAGTATAGGTCACATTGGATTAAAAAGAAGGAAGAAACGAAAGAAGGGAAAAGAAAGTGAGGGAAGAGAAGAAAGGAAAGAGAAAAGGAATCCTTCCATCCCTCTCCTCCCCATAAGTCTCTCCAAGAGTCACGGAGCAAGAGCCACTAGGAGCAAGAAAGAAGAAATGCCACCGGGTATCAGGGTGTCTGTGCCAAGGAGGCTGGCAAAACGGCACAGGGTTGGGACGCGGAAGAGTAAGAACTACGACAATGATCATCCCTACCATCACGCGCAGACTCTTGGGTTGGATCCTCCATCGCATTATCTCAAGGATTTCACATACATTAGCTCCTTAATTCTGCATTTAAAACCCTGTGACTTCTCTCGGCATCTCCGTTTTCTCATCTGTATCATGAGGAAAGCTTGCTAGCTTGCAGGGCTTTTTGAGGATCAGACGAGATCCCCCATAAACAAAAGCATTATTCATTCCATAATTGATATTATTGTCACTCCAGCTACTGAGCCAGAACAGAGAACGCTCACTAGCATGAAGTGCAGTAATCCTGATATCCAGTGGTTACCATGTGGTTGCTCCTTAGATCCGCTGAAAAATGGTGAATGTGGAAATAATTTTAGTCCCATTCACAGATTTTAAATAACTGACTGTATGCTGGGGAGAGGATTTGGCTGTGGGGAGGGGTGGTCGCTAATACCACGCAGCTGCTATGGCTGTGAAAATTTAACCTCAAGCAGCCTAAACATTCATTTTACAATGTACACGGCTGATTACTTAATTATGTCTAAAATATAAGTCAGACACACTACAAACCCCAGGGAGTAAATTACACAGATCTATGAAGCAACATCCATGCACTCATTCTGGTCTCACATTTCTGAATTATCTCTTCCCCCCCAGTGAATTTGAAACATTTCTTCCTCCTCTGTAAAACGTAGGGCTACCGCCGACAAATGATCATTTTCTCAGGGTTATCAGCTTGGTAGAGGAGAGCCCATCTTCAACGTACCATTTCGGACTCTTACCAACAGGTTCTTATCTTTATGTATATTTGAACTAGGAGATCTACATATGCTTGATCTCAGCATGAACCTCCGTATGACCTGATTTTGTTACCATGGTCACCAATTAGATGAGTCTTGTTGACTGCAGAACAACAGTCAAAGGATTTCTATTAAGTTCCAGGGCGGAATAACAGTCATATTTTGTGAACACACTTTATAGATTATTTTTCCCATTTGCTTGCCCCCAAGGTCTGCCTTCCTCTATCTGCTGAGAATGCGGCTGTTACATAAAATTCAAAGAAAATGCTTCCCGGGGCCAGTAATTAAATGTTCTTATAAAACGGATGGATCAGCTGGGACTCCCATTCCCCTCTTCTCTCTGGGATATAGCAGTGTAGGTCCTCCTCAGAACTCACCTATAACCATCTTTCCCTAAAATAACTTCACCCCCATTCCATGGCCTCACATGGGAACATGTATATGAAAATACACTACACCCTTTACTGATGGCAGCCATCTCATAGATGCAAAACAGTTTAAGGGTATTTTTGAAAGGTTCAGCTGGGTGACATTTTTCATACAATCATTACAGCCAATGGGTGTGGTCCAGTGATTCAATGACCTCACGACAACCATGCCTGATAACTTATGGATGCTGACATTAACAGGTAACATGTAGGTACTGAATGTTTTACGAATGTATTAGTTTCCAGTGGCTGCCATGACAAGTTAACACAAACTTGGTGAGTTAACACAACAGAAATTAATTCTTTCGTCATCTGAAGGTCAAAAGTCTGAAATCAAGGTATTGGCAGTGCAGTGCTCCCTCCAAAGGCCCTAGGGGAGAATCCTTCCCTGCCTCTTCTAGCTCTGGTACCTCCAGGAATACCTTGGTTTGTAGTTGTGTGACTCCAATGTCTGCCTCCATTTTAACACAGTCTTCTGCTCAGGGTCTGTGTCTTTTCCTCCTCTGTCTCTTATGAAGATACTTGTTATTGGATTTAGAACTCACTGAATAATCCAGGATTATCTCCTCTTTTAGAACCTTAATCACATCAGCAAAGACTCTTTTTCCAAACAAGGTCATATCACAGCTTCTCGGAATTTAAGACGTGGACATATCTCTTGGGCGGCCATCATTCAACCCACCCTAATGACATGCTTTTCTAAAGGTTTTCTGAAATTAAGCTGAGAATTTTTGTGTGCGCAATATCAGATACTTATCACCAACTTGGAACTTGATACAGTGCCAAAGACTATTTACAAGAATATGTACCTCCCTCAACATTTATTAATCAAAGGCTAAACGTTTGCGTTTAAATTCGTGATTCAGGTATGAGAACGCTGAGACGTCACATAAAATCTTGATGACATATCTTAAGATTTTTCCAAATGGCTCTAAGACCAAAATAAAGTCCAAACACCAAAGGCATTCTGAGGATGCCTAGAAGATTATCAAAACGGGTCAGAAGTAACCAGAGAGAAGAACTAATAAAATGGGTGAAAATAATCAACAAGCCATGAGCAGCATGGAAGGACTCAGCACAGGCAGTACATGTGAGCGCTTCAGTGCAAGATACCAGGAGCAGGAGCCATCACAGAAGCTGCTTTGTTGATGGGTATTAGGACAGCCGGACTGTGCATGTCATGCTGATGAAGCTACTCACCAGTATTACTTTGTGTCATGGCGCCTTCACCACGCACTTTGTGGAGTGGTGGTTGCTTTCGACCACGTAGCTTCACGTTTCAAGCTATTTCAGGTAACAATGCATTTATCTATCCTCCTCTGTGCATGCCACAGACTCTGGAGTGGGAAGTTTGGGGGCTTCTTATATGCTTTTGTTTTGTTTGTTAAGCTCCTGCTAAAGTAATGTATTAAGAGTGGAGTGAACTTACGTGGATCCTGAGAAACTTAACAGAAGACCATGGGGGCGGGGAAGGAAAAAAAAAAAAAAGTTAGAGAGGGAGAGAGCCAAACCATAAGAGACTCCTAAAAACTGAGAATAAACTGAGGGTTGATGGGGGGTGGGAGGGAGGGGAAGGTGGGTGATGGGCATTGAGGAGGGCACCTGTTGGGATGAGCACTGGGTGTTGTATGGAAACCAACTGGACAATAAATTTCATATTAAAAAAAAAGAGTAGAGTGAAGATTAAAGTTTATACTCTTCATATATTGTTGTAGAGAACCTGCATTTTGTGCGTATTTTCTGCCACCTCGATACCTTCAGGGAAGGGATTATGTTCTCTGTCTCTTCAATTGCCCGATCACTAAATCCACTGACCGTCTTGGGTAATGCATTCATTTCCTATGGCTGCTGTGACAGATTTCCATAAACTTGATGGCTTAAAACAATAGAAACTTATTATCTTACAGTTCTGGAGGTCAGAAGTTGGAAATATGTCTCAGAAGGCCACGGTCAAGCTGTCAGTATTGCTGTGTTCCTTTTGGAGACTCTCTACGGAGAATTCATTTCTTTGGCCTTTCCAGCTTTTAGAGGCTGCCTACATTCTGTGGCTCATGGCCCTCCTTCCATGTCTTGGAGCAGCAAAACACAGGGATAGCTTATCACATGGTATCACCCTACCTTCCTCTTCTGCTTCCTTCCTCCACACTTTTTTTAAAGCTTATTTATTTTGAGAGAGACAGTGACAGCATGAGTGGGAGAGGGGCAGAGAGAGAGAGAGAGAGAGAGAGAGAGAGAGAGAATCCCAAGCAGGTTCTGCGTTGCCATCTACAGAGCCCCGCACAGGGCTTAATCTCACGAACTGGGAGATCATGACCTGAGCTGAGACCAAGAGTCAGATGCTTAACTGACTGAGCCACCCAGCCATTACTCTTCCACATTTAAGGACCCTTGTGATTACATTGGGCCCACCTGGATAATGCCGGCTTATCTCCCTATCTAAGGTCCTTAACTTAATCACATCTGCAAATTCCCTTTGGCTGTGCAAGGTAACGCATTCACACTTGGGGGGGGGGAGTGGCTGGATTCCAATATGGTCATCCTTGCAGGGGGGCATTATTCACCCTACCACAGCAACAAAACAGATCAAGTAACAAGTCAGGCTAACTCCTTGCAGTTCGTACACAGGCTACCACTCTAGGTTGGGGCACACCTCTTCTGATCACTGGGGATTTGCATTAACTCCTGGGTGGGTGGACGTAGCTGGCAGGGGGAGGGGAGGGCAATTAGATACAGGCGGCTAACGGCCAAATCATCAGCAGCCGAGTGTCTGCATCTCACAAGTATAAAACTACCCCTTTTCGAACGATTGCCCTAAAACTTCCACCCCAGAGGGGGAATGAGGTACAGGTGCACCTCATTATAAATAAGCGCCACATAAGGAAACCTGCTTGCTCAAGCAAGGAACCCTAGCACTGACATCAGCCAACCCTCACCCTGCTGGAACTCCCAGCAGTCTGTCCCACTTAAATGCCCGCTAATGGGCCAAAGCAGTTGCTAATGGGCTAATAAGTTGGCCATTAGCAGCTTCTTAAGTAGCAGGCTGAGGGAGGTAGGTGACTGTAGTTATAACCACTGAGAATGAGCCGCCTTCTCAGTTTATGAAAGACGCTGAATTGGGGCAAAAATTGTTTTGCCTAAAGGTTGACTTACTTGGCTCCAAATATGGAGGCAGCAATTGTTACCAAAAAATGTCTCCCTTAATAAAGATATTCACTCTGAAGTCCCCTGCTATGTTCTTCCTTTGCGCATTTAACTTTTGGTTTACTGACTATGAATTATTTCCGGAGACACTAAGAGACAGACAATTTTAAGTGAAGCCTTAAGACATATGAATCTATCAATCAGAAATGAAGACAGAGCCCCATTATAATTGTAATGCGAATGTCCCCAGCTAAGAGTGCAAATGAAGTCAGGGACACATTAAAAGCTGTCTCTCACTATCACTAATCAAGACTCTCCTGCTCATTCACTTATCCAGTAAAGACTTGCTCAGTGCATGGTAGGTAGTGAGCTAGGCTCAGGAGGACCTCAGAGAGCAAATGGACAAAATCCTGGGCCCTCACAGAGTTTATATTCCATAAGCGGAAAGACTGCAAATCAACAAAAAGTGAGTGAATTATAAAATATATTGGATGGTAACAAGCGCATAGAGAAAGAGCGAGGGAAGGGAATGGGGAGTGCCAGGACAGAGGCCGGCAGTAGTGAACAGGCATCTCCTTGTGCAGGTGACATTTAAGCAAATGCTTGAAGGAGGTGAGAGTAGTAAGCCAGGGGAAATCCTGGCACGGGTGACAGCTAGTGCAAAGTCCTTGGGGCAGGACAGGATGTAGCTTATTTGAGGACAAGTAGGATGCTGGTGTGTAGCTGGAGAAGGGAGAGTGGATGAAGTCATTGGAGTAACAGGGTCTGGACCTTCCAGGCCGTTTTAAGGACTTTGGCATTTCTTCCAAGAGAAATGAAGAGCTTCTGGGCTATTCAGAGCAGAGGAGTGAAGGAAGTGCATGCCTATGTCAACTCTTTCCAGTTGCTTCTGGGGAACCCCAAAGCAATGCCTGCAAGTTGGCTTTTTCTCCCACAGTACCCTCCTCACCTCCTCCACCGATGCCCTCTATGAAATGCTGGTGCCTGGCCGGACTGCTGCTCCCTGATGCTCCTGAACAGCCAGCCTTGGCATGCCAGAGCAGAACCATGCAGGCGTGACCTTCCCAGCCCCGTCCTGCCCTCAGAGAGTCCATTCCCAAAGCCGTACACCTTTGACACAGATGCTCAGAACCTTTCAGAACAGCTCCTCTAACGTGTGGCCTTTATGCCAGGCTAGTAAGACATTCTTATTTCTAAAACAAAACAAAACAAAACAAAAAGCAAAAACAAACATTTTGCAATTCCTAACAGACATCTTTTAATTGAAGATTTTTCTTGAATTATGTTATCCCGTAGCTCCATTTTCTTAAGTATACTATTCCTTTGAAGACTAGCTATATGATTCTAAAATCCAGCCTTTCTCCCCTCTCCTTTGAATTTATCCTATCTTGAAAAACCCCTCGGATGGAAGGGAATATCTTTTTTATTGTATTTTCCCCAATTCTGAGCACCAAGCTTTGCACACAGTATGTACTCAATCAATATCTGCTAAATTAGTGTTTATTAGTCCCCTATGACCTCAGCCATGTGCGAGACACTAAGACAATCACAGGAGTGAAAGGGACCCTCCTCCCTTCCCCGCCCCCATAAAAGCTTATAATATATGTCATAGAAGGAAAACCGGGAAAATACCATCAAATAATGGTAGAATGTGGTTAATTACAAGAACTGGACGTTACAAACTCTGGTCCTGTGAATTCAAAGAGGAACCGGGATCAGAAGAGTGGAGGACGGTTTGCCAGCAAAAGTAGGACTCGAACTGAAAACCTCAAAGGATGAACAGAATCAAAACTCGCAGAGCCACCACACTCCATTAAAGAGGCAGATACAGAGTAACTAGAAGCCACATTTGTGTTGCTTGGGCTATTTTTACAACCTACCTTGTTAATGCCTATGATTTGGCCAGTAAACCCTGCCTGGAGTTTTACAACATTACGTTAGGGAATGTAGAATAGACCTCAGCAGAAATCCTGTTAATGTTCCATCAACAACAAAACCAAACTACACTGTACTTGCCTCCATCAAATGAGCTTAAAAGACAAAGATAAAAGCGTGGTTAGCTTTGAGATAAAAGAAGTCAGACGGTTGGGGACACCAAAGAGTCTGTTGTAGGTATTTGGGATCTGGTGACTGGCACCAGGAATTAGCACAAGTATATAATGGAGGAGAATTGTTTACGGACAGGTGCAGGTAATGTATGGGCTTAGGAGAGATAGAGCACATAATTGAAGGGGGAAACTACCTTGGCCGCTGAGCATTACACCATCAGGCATAATAACGCTGTTCGATGTCACTGTGGCAATTAGTCTCCTCTTGTAAGCAGAAACCCAAGAAGTTGTTGGGAAAGAGGCCATCCAAGACACCGGAGGCAGAGTTGTGAGAATCCGTCTGCCCAGATGGGAAAGAGACCAGATATGCTGCTGTTTGATAAATCTATAAAACGACTAACAAATTGATATCCCAGTTTTACCAATGAAAAACGTTTCAGAACACATGCTTCAGTAAAGGAAATATATCCATGGGCCTAATAAAAGAGTTCAAAAATGGCTGTAGGAATCGTGAAATGTCAGTGTAGAAATCGGTTGTCTAAGAGATGAAAATGATTTTTGTATGCTACCATACAAAAGTTTGTCATCTCTGGATGCTGCCTGTTACAAGGGAAGAGATTATAAAATTTATTAGCCAAGTGCCTGCATACCCTCTAATACATAAGAGTTAGTACTTACTGATTTGGCACCACGTGCGAATTCTACGCATCATCATTTCACTGTGTTGGCTGAGTCAAGTCCCTGCTAAGAAGTTAAAGTTGTGTTAAGCGTAAAGACTTTATATTTGTGTAAAAGACATTCTTTAGGCAACACTTGAACAAATTAAATCACATATAAATACAGGTTACTGGCTTGGAATCTGGTAAGTTTTTTCATTAAGGAACAGTCATTTTGAAAAGTAAACCATTCACGAATTCATCTAATGTATAAAAATGGACTTTTGCTTGTATGTTCTTTGAAAGTTGAATTTACTGCCTTTGAGGATTCTAATTACTAAAAAAAAAATAATAAGTTATTTTTCTTCTAAAATAAAACACTAACCCACCTCAAAGGAAGGGTGTAGTCAGACCCCTGAGTCACTATTTTTCCATTCTCCTTCCTTGCTTTACATCTTAGCCAGATTTGATTTCCAGTCATGTGATTCTAAGGTGATTATATGTGCAGATTTACCCAGAACAGTATTGGTTTATACCTGATGCCCTGACATAATTATTTAGCACATCTCACTCTCAAAATGTCCCAGGTTGTCTGACAAATTACATGGTTACCCTATATATTACAGATTCTAAGGAATTTGAAATCTATTGTATTTTGAAATCAATTAAGAAGGCAGTATTTGGGACATTATTCACATTACCTGCACAGATGAAATCAAAGCTCTTCTACAACCCACTTGGGATGTTTGGCTAAGTACAAAAGCCCTCATCCATGAATTTTCTGGGTGTGCATTTCCAAACCCAAATCAAAATCCTGTCATCACCCCCTTCTCTCGAGCACCCACCCCTTTTCCTAAGCACAGTAGAGACTGTTTGCAGGTTAGCAACTAAAATCCATCAACAGGAATTTATTGAGCCCCCCTCCCCAAACATACATCAGATAATGTAAAATCCCCAGTGGGCATCAACCATTTGAATGGACCATGATTCCTCATCGCTCAAAATTTTGTCTTCCTGGTTTATATGTGGAAACTGAGGCTTAAGAGAAAAAGGATCGACTCATTGGGAACATAGCCTAGTAGGAGTTCTGAGCTCTGCCCCTACAAACCCTGCCCTGATACGCAAACATTCCCCTCCCCGATGATAGCAGAGTACCTACAAAAGGGACACAGATTCATTCAACAAATGCCCTATTTTCTGGCTCTCTATCTTTTATATGCTGAATTGGTAATGGAGCTAATAAAGGTTCAAGATTGCTCTTTCTGGGGGCCAAATTTTTCTTTTCTCCATGTCATGTTTTTTATTCAGAAAATAATTTTCTTTGCATTGTTTTCACAAAAGCTTTCCAACACCCCCAAATAATGCAGAGAAATTGGCTTTTATTTTGAGCAGGCTTTTTCAATGCACACTGTATCTCTCAGCACATCTATTATATTAATCTAAGCCCTAATGATACAATGGGTAAAAACAGTGTACGGATGTGTATAAATGAAAAATTTAATAGATTTCCCTCTTAATGTAATAGAATTGGCATGAGGCACTGGGAACGGGAGTGAAAGTAGTCACTCAAGCATTGTGTTTACATGATATTTAAATACAAGTGGCTGGGGTATAAGTACTCCTAAGTACACCTGAAAGGGATGCTGCCTCCTAATCATTGTTTCAGCAAGTGACAGTTGTTTACACAACAGCAGCACATTCGCTGCTGATTTGAATAATAAACATGCTTAAATACCAGCTGGATAATAGAAGGATAATTGAAACATAGTTTAAAGCTCTGATTTACAGGCATTGTAGCAACACTTTTATTTGCTGTACAATGCCACACTTCTGTGCAGTCTCCGAAAAAAAAATTTTTTAAGGCATTGTTTCAAACGTGGGGGTCTATTAAACTTGATTAATGCACACAGCATA
Organism: Panthera uncia; assembly: GCF_023721935.1. Taxonomy (NCBI): domain Eukaryota; kingdom Metazoa; phylum Chordata; class Mammalia; order Carnivora; family Felidae; genus Panthera; species Panthera uncia. The sequence continues at coordinate 29,210,847 of NC_064813.1, forward strand.
TGTATCCATAGCCCAAGCCATGCCCGGGCGTACTTGAGATAGCTATTGTGCCGCGTGTTTTAGCAAAACACTCAAGGCTATAATAGAAGCATTCGGGAGGCCTGCAATGAATGCACTGTGTCCACCAGGGCCCGGAAGGTAGTACCTGACGCAGAAACAGAGCACAGAACCTGGGTCTCATGATGCACAGGTGGAGAACAACGGGGTTGACCTGAATAATCTCTAACTGCGACACGTCAGAAAGTTACGATTCTAAACTCTATCAAATCTTTCTCGGTTTTTTCACATGTTCTTTTCCTTCTTTGCATGCCTGTTGCTGCCATCTGCATTCAGGTCAGTTTCATCTCTTACCCGGTCAATTGCATGAGGCCTAACCTGGCACCTGTTCCCAACCGGCCCTTATAGCATCACCGGGTCAATAGTCCCTTTTCAGTTAAGAGCTCAGGGGTGAGACTGGCTGCCTGCTCAGATGGGTCTTTCGTGGGTGGGCAGTAACTGGCAGGTGTGAGTTACCACTCAAGTTCTCAAATTCGGGGATCCTGAAACATACTCGAACCTGTTCACTCAGAATAGGTCACACTGGAGGAAGTTACTTCTGTAACCAAATTGGCTGGGGCCTAATCTGCCAACCAGAATTCCAATATCTTCATTGATTTATCAATTTAGTATGGGAAATATATCTTAGAGGATAATTCACACTGGTCATTCAGAACACTCTCTCCTGGAGTGATGGCCTCAGAGGAGCAAATTATGTGTCAGAAAGTTGCTTAACGAACATAAAGTAAGAGCAAAAGGAATGGAATGAATTGCCACTTTTCACTCCAGGGAAAATGCTGCCTAAAAGTAATAGCACCCAGGCACCAAGCCAGACATCTATTATCTCTAATTCTTCTAAAATCTCCCAGGAATTATTATTCCCTTTTAAATACAAGAGACTGATCGAAGGCCACATCGTTGCTGAGTTATAGCATCAAAACCACACTATTTGCTAACTAATTACTAATCATCATATTGATGACCAATAATTATTACCAGACATTAATAGTCAGACCTCATTCATTCCCTTTCTCTCTCTTTCTCCTTCTGTTGCTCTCTCTCTCTCTCTCTCTCATTGGGCTGAATAAAAATGAACAGGTGTTTATTTTCTGACTCTTCTTTCAGTGAGTTACCTGCACCAGTCACAGGGGCTGTCTTACACCCCTTAGAACTAGTGGGTGCCCCATTGATATTGAACAAGTGACTGAGCGAAAGTTTAAATAAAGCTTAAACGATTGTGACTTAATGCAAGACATAGCTTTCTGGGAACATGACCTGGCATGTGGTAAGAGAGTTTGGACAATCATTGCATCTCCAATCCATTAAGAAATGGTGTTGGTTCTGCAAATATAGAAATCCATCTGGTATGAGTGGCTTGCTAAAATTCAGTTTCCATCACAACCATATCCTGAAATTTTGAAGACACATTACCAGCATCCTTTCACGTACAAAATCCATCTCTTACTGGCCATCGTTTCATCTTGTGACTCACCTTTTCAAAACCAGGAGATGCATTTGCAGAAGAAAGGACAGCAGAGCCAAGAAATCTTACTGCAGTACACCCTGCAGGCCAGTCATAGAGCCACCTTGCCCTCTGATCCCCTTCTAAGAGCATTTGCTCCAGTCACGGTCTCTGACCCCAGCTGAGCGCAGGGGTGAGGGCAATGACTTAACATGAAAATGTTAATAGTGTTAACAATATATTATAAAATGTATTTTTGATGACCACCTGATAATCTGCTCTATAGATGAACCATGATTAATTTGACCAATTCTCCCATCTTGGACATTTACAGTGATTTCATGGTCACTGCATAGGGGGATAAGCATCCCTGTACTGATATGTGTTCCTATAATCTTTGCAAGTTCGATACATAAAAAGTGATATCCTGTTTTAATTTGTATGTAGTGGATTAGGGGAGAGACTAAATTTTAATGTGTCCATTGGTCATTTTATACCTTCTTTTGTTAATGTCCTATTTATATTATTTTTTACTGGGTTTGTTTTCAGTGATTTCTAGAAGCTCTTTATTTTTAATATTAATTTTTATTTTATATAATGCAAATATTTTACCCAATTTTCTGTCTTTGAATTTTGTTTATTGTGGATTGGACATTCAAAAGGCATTTATAATCTCTATCTCCCTAACCCTCCTTCCATAATAGAGGCTGAAAAAATGCACTTTCCCAGACTCCTTTGCAGCCAGAAATGGCCATGTGACCAATTATAGCCAAGAGATATGAATGGAAGTTGCTGAGTGAGGCTATGGAAAAAATTTTTTTCTTTACAAGAAATAGACTCTGCTGGCATTCTTCCTAGGGATTTTACCTACTTGCCTTTTTTTCTGTGTGGAAAATGAATATGAATCTGGAGGTACATCAACAATCATCATGCAACTATCAGGTGACTTCCATGAGAACAAAGCTCTATACTTTAAGGACAGAAAATAGAAGGATGGAGACAGCCCATGTTTCCAGCCCAGCTGGACTACCAATCCCCAGATTGCTTCCTGAATGAAATAAAAAAAAAAAAATTATCTCTTTAACATAGATTTAAGTCAGGTTTTCTGTCATTACCAGCGGAGGATATTCTTAATTAATACAGTTATAGCAAACATAATTTTTACTATAATAAAATATACCCATTTTTCCCTTTTAAGTCTACTAAGTGCCAAACAAGTACGAGAAAAATAAATAGATGAATGGTTAATGCTTTTTGACCTGTGAAGAAATATTTTCCTTAAGCCAAAGATGTCAATATCCATTTGTATTTGCTTCTAAGACTAGCACACATTTTACTTCTGCTGTGAGAAAAGCATTTCTTCCATATGGAAATTTATTTTATGGAGTGACTTGGGAGAATCTAATTTTTTTCTCTAAATGACAATCCAACTTTTAAAATACCATTTACTGAACCTCTTTGACCTTGGTTGCAGCAACTTCTTACTCAACACGTCTCCAGAGGCAAGGGAAACAAAAGCAAAGATGAACTATTGGGACCTCATCAAAATAAAAAGCTTCTGCACAGCAAAGGAAACAATCAGCAAAACTAAAAGGCAACCAATGGGATGGGAGAAGATATTTACAAATGAGAAATCAGATAATGAGTTAGTACCCAAAATCTATAGAGAGAGAACGTATCAAACTCAATTCCAGAAAACAAATAATCCAGTGAAGAAATGGGCAAAAGACATGAATAGACACTTCTCCAAAGAAGACACCAGCATGGCCAACCGACACATGAAAAAATGCTCAACATCACTCATCAATAGGGAAATACAAATCAAAACCACAATGAGATATCACCTCACACCTGTCAGAATGGCTAACATGAACAACTCAGGCAACAACAGATGTTGGCGAGGATGTGGAGACAAAGGGTCTCTTTTGCACTGCTGATGAGAATGGAAACTGGTGCAGCCACTCTGGAAAACAGTATGGAGGTTCCTCAAAAAATTAAAAATAGAACTACCCTAGAACCCAGCAATTGCACTACTAGGTATTTATCCAAGGGATACGGGTGTGTTGTTTGGAAGGGGCACATGCACCCCAATGTTTGTAGCAGTGCTATCGACAATGGTCAAAGTATGGAAAGAGCCCAAATGTCCATTAATGGATGAATGGATAAAGAAGATGTGGTATATATATACAATGGAATATTACTTGGCAATCAAAAAGAATGAAATCTTGCCATTTGCAACTACGTGCATGGAACTAAAGGGTATTCTACTAAGCGAAATTAGTCACTCAGAGAAAGACACATATCATATGACTTCACTCATATGAGGATTTTAAGATACAAAACAGATAAACATAAGGGAAGGGAAGCAAAAATAATATAAAAACAGGGAGGGGGACAAAACATAAGAGACTCTTAAATATGAAGAACAAACAGAGGGTTGCTGGAGGGGTTGTGGGAGGGAGGATGGGCTAAATGGGTAAGGGGAATTAAGGAATCTACTCCTGAAATCATTGTTGCACTATATGCTAACTAACTTGGATGTAAATTAAAAAATAAATAAATTATTGGGGCGCCTGGGTGGCTCAGTTGGTTGAGCGTCCGACTTCAGCTCAGGTCATGATCTCGTGGTCTGTGGGTTTGAGCCCCGCATTGGGCTCTGTGCTGACAGCTCAGAGCCTGGAGCCTGCTTCTGATTCTGTGTTTCCCTCTCTCCCTGCCCCTCCCCCACTCATGCTCTCTCTCAGTCAAAAGTAAATAAACATTAAATAAATAAATAAATAAATAAATAAATAGTTTTTTTCAAAATTAAAAACAAAACAAAAATTAAAATAATAAAATAATAAAAATAAAGTAAAATACCATTTATTGAGTAATGTTTTGTTTCCTGAAAATTACTTAAAATGTTACCTTACCACTTTGATCATTCATCCTCGATAATACATTTTATATCTTGTAGAGCAAACCTAGTCTTACTCTTTTGCCCTCAAATTCTAAAACATGATATAATGTTTAATCATTAAGTTTAGAAAAATGTTTGTTATGTTATGTTTACAATAACCATTTAGAAATTTTTATTGAAATCAAATCTATAGATTATTGATCTTTTTAAATATTATTTTCATCCATTTACTTGGATTTCCTGTACATCTTGCAACAATACTTTATAGTTTTCTTTTGAAGAGTTTTTTCCTAGGTATTTTACAAAATCTATTACTATTGTTGATATGTTCCTCTATTTTCTAATAGATTCTATGGTAGACAAAAAAACAAATAATTTTTTTGTTTGCTTTACATATAGGTACCTTCTGAACTCCATAATTCATTTAAAATTATTTTAATACTTTGTATTTTTAAATGTATAACCATATTATCTGAAAATAATTATAATTTTATCAAGTTCAATCTAGTTCTATCCTTCTAGTCCTTTATCTTATTTTTTTAATTTTTAAAAAATGTTTATTTTTGAGAGAGAGAGAGAGTGTGTGTGTGTGTGTGTGTGTGTGTGTGCGTGTGTGTGCGTGCCCAAGTCGGGGAGGGGCAGAGAGAGAGAGGGGAACAGAGGATCCAAAGCAGGCCCTGTGCTGACAGCAGAGAACCTGATAGGGAGCTTGAACTCACAAACTGTGAGATTATGACCTGAGCCAAAGTAGAATGCTTCACCAACTGAGCCACCCTGGCACCCTGTTTATCTTATCTTACGCTTTTGTACAACTAGAGAACAAGAGAGGTAGGAACAAGCATCATGGCTTTTAATGAGCCTTCCTCAAGTATCGTGAGAGTTTATGAGGCTACATATTGATGTAAAATAAGTAATTTTCAACTTATAAATGTCAAAAAAAAGAGATGGAATGATAGAAAAAAAAAACCCTAAAATTTGAATAGCACTACTTAGATTACAAAATGTAGTGAATATGGAACACAAAATGATAAACTGAGAAAATTGTATTTTTTTTTTAATGTTTACTTATCGGGGGGGGGGGTATGCGTGGGGGAGGGGCAGAGAGAGAAGGAGAGAGAGAATCCCAAGCAGGCTCTGCACTGTCAGCACAGATCCTGACGTGTGGCTCAATCCCACAAACCATGAGATCGTGACCTGATCCAAAATCAAGGGCCTGGATGCTTAACCAACTGAGCCACCCAGGTGTCCCCAAATCATATTGTTTTGAAGAACAAATTTTGTAGGCACAAAGGGAAAATGGATAAAAACGTGAGACAGAGAATGACAGAGTGGGGAGAATGGAGAGCCAGCCCGTGAACAGCTGGTGCCTCTGAAGCAGGACACAGAATGAAAGGAAAAGGGCAAAACCCAAATTTATAAATATGTGACAAAAGACACTTTTTTAGAGAGTGAGCACATACACGCGGGTCAGGGGGGCAGAGGGAGAGACAGAAAGAGAGAATCTTAAGCAGGCTCCACATTCAGCTCGGAGCCCAACGCAGGGCTCAGTCCCACAACTGTGAGATCATGACCTGAGCCCCAAATCAAGAGTCGGTTGCTCAACCAACTGAGCGACCCAGACGCCCCAAAAGGCACATTGTTTGAGGTGAAGAAGGATTTGTAAGTAGATTTTAAAGACTTTTCCAGACAAAACGAATGAAGAGAAAACCACATGTAGACATTCTGCCAAAACTCTTGAAATACAACGGTGATGAAAGATCCTACAAAAATCCACATTAGGAAAACTAGATTATCTGCAAAGAAACAAATTAAGTGCGGCTTTAGACTTCTTAGCTACCCTACATTTCAGAAAGTCACAGAGAATGATCTGTGGGATTTTGAGGGGGAATAGTTGTGATCCAAGAATTTAAAGCCCTGTCACATTGTCTTTAATGTGCGACGGTAAGAGAAAGACAGCCTTGGCTGTACTGGGTTTAGAAAATATATCACTTATGCCTATCTTGAACAATCACTCAAAGATGTTTTACTGAAAGAGACCTTAGAAGAGAGCAACATTCAAATCCAAAGATGATAATAACAACGTCAGCAAACACATACAGTGCTTAGAGTCTGCTAGGCCTCTTCTGAGATCCTTACCCACATTCACCGAGAGAAACGTAACACCACACTAGGAAGTACAGACTATGAATACATTTTACAGATGAGGGGCTGAGGGACAGAAAAGTCAACTAACTGCCTCCAAGGCCACATGACCAGCTGATGGTACAGCCCGTGTCTGGACTCAGGAAGTCCTCCAGAATGCGAAGACTCAAATCATATCCCCCCGCCCTGCTCGGAACAGCACGCTGCCTACGACTCACATGCCCTGCTGAGCTCTGCCTGGAACTCTGCCGGCCACACACGGTCCCCCAGGGGACCGGCATTTCCCATACAGCGTTCCAAAGACATAGGTGCTTGAAAACACGGGACAAACATTTTCAGGAATTGTTCACAGCCACTCTATAAAGAGGGAGAGAGAGTGCACACGCAAAACGTAGTAAGCACAGGAACGCTCAGAAACACGGAAAAGGACATTTCTCTATTGGTGACAGTGCCTATTATATGACATTCAAACACCACAAGTGCTATTCAGCTGCTTGGAAGTCACAAAAGGTGGGTGAAACCACTTATCTGCTTTGCAGAAAGGGAAAAGGAGGTGGAGAATCCTTCTCACAAAAAAATCCACTTTGACTTCTCATGTGTCACTTTGAGCTCTCCCAGTTGAGAACCACAACTCCTGGCTCACAACCCCAAAGGGGCAGCCGTTGTGGGAGAGAAACGGCAGGTGGGTCCCAGTGTGGGGATCCAGCCCTTTAGCTACCTGGGCGCGGTCTTAGCAAAATTCAGAAGTAGGTGAAGTTTTACTTGGAGACCTGCTTCTTCTCCCTCCCACACCCCCTCCGTGTACACGGGGGCCACCTGTTCCCAGCTCTGAGCTCATGTGGAGCCGGCCTCCTCCCAGGCAGGCTCCTGCCCCTGACTCAGGTGCTTCCAGCAGGACCCCGTTTCTGCCAATCTGATAATCTACTTGATGCTGAGACGCTGATGGCTGCTGATAGACTAATTCGTCTTCTTGCCAGATTACGGATGGGTTTTGTTCCAGATAAAAGTACCGCTTTAACAGCTACCTTCAGTGCCTCTTCACCACGCGGCTGGGAGGGGAGTGCGGGCTGGGCGAGCAGGCACACCCCAGCCCTGACTCCACCCCAGAACAAGCCCGACCCCGGTTCTGCCCCATCGCATCGCACTGAGTTTCGGCACACTGTCTCCTGGACCCTTTCTTTGTTCCACTGCTGATTAGCAAGTTCTGGCAATTCTGTGAAGGTGAGGTCCCATGCCAGCCTGCCTTGACCTGAGGTGTTCTGCAGCCCCGCCCTCTCCAGGGGACACTCCCCTCCCCAACTGCGAAGACAGAGACAACCCGCTGCCACCTTTTCAACTCCTGTTTAAAACAAGCTGCTTTCGAGATGCCCTCGAGAGCAATTAATTCTCTCACTGCACTTCTGCAGCACTCCGAGTCCTGCTGTCTTGAGCCTCCCACCCTAGCCAGAGAGGCAAAGCCTTGGCCTCATCCAGGCAGCCAAAGGCCGGTGCATCTCCCTTCCTCTGATGACTACAGAGAGTTCCAGGCCCTCCTAAAAGGGGCCACCTCTTGTCCTGGAAGCGGAACCATTGTCGGACTCACCAGCACAATGAGCCTGTGAATAATGGATGTCCGGGCCTTGGAAATGGAGGCCCGGCTCACCTTGCACGGGAGTCAAGAGGGAAGCAAGGAAAGATGGGTCTCCGAGAGCCCCTCCTAGCGGGTCAGGGTGCACTAATGTTGGCCTCTTCTGCCTGCGCCGCTAAGAGCCCACGGCAGTTCTGCTATTCCTCTGAGTGGAATTCGTTGTACCTGTTGCCTTGTGAAGCGGATTTCAACTTCTGAAGGGGAAGGAGGGGTGAAGGCTGAAGGAAAGAGGCCTGAATTTGCATTCAAGAGGACATTAATGGAAATAGAAGTAAAAGAACTTCTGGAAAAAGTAGAAACCACACTAAACAGAGCTTCAGAAAGCTTCTCCGCTCCCCCCTGCCCTGGCCCATTCCAAGCCTGTTGTCCCTCAGTTACTGGGATTGTCGCAAAACACTTTCTACTAACTGCAGACCCTGCCCCGACCTTTGTCTGGCTCCCCTCTGTCTGTCACAGCATTTCCAGAGTTCTTATCCTGGAAATAAATGTGATCACGGTGTTTCCTTGTTGAGACCCCCAGCCAGCTGGTCCCTCTGCCTGCAGAACAGGGGCTGAGGGGCCCCATCTGGCTCTAAACTCCTTCTCCAGTTTCCTGTCCAGAAAATTCCCATTTGTCCCCAAAAGCCCCAGCCACCCTGAACTTCTCCCTTTCCCCCTTGAATAAAATAGGCTCACTCCCAATTCTAACCAATAAGAATACCATACTTTTTGCCTTTTCTGTTCCCCCAGCCACTCCTCACCTCCTCTATGAAGTCGTTTCCTGGTCTCTCCCGGTTGCCACCACACCTCCATTCTAGCCTGCAGCAGATTATATTTTAATTTTCCCTTCCTGTGTCTCCCCCCACTCAACTCTGGGCTCCTCCAAAGTGGGGGTGGTGTCTTATAATCTCTGTATCCTCATCATCTCCTTTAGAGTCTGAAGTCAAGTAGATATTCCATAAGTATTTACTGAGTGAAGGAGCCTGGCAGAAAATAATCTCCACTCTCCCATCTGTGACATCATCCACATCCCCAGCTTGCCAGGGAGGGTGATTCCTAAACACTCCCCATGACCCCAACCCCATTACCGCCCACTCCCATTTGATTTTCCTTTCTATTGGCTTCCCTGTCTTTCACTCCCCACACAACCCACTTGTGTCCTCCCGGGGACTCGCCCCCATACCTGGAACACCACCTCTCATGCCTAGCATGATGCTCAAAATTCACCTTCTTCCATCAGCCCTCCTTACGCAATGACATTCAGGTCTGGTCATTCTTTTTGCCATATCCCACCAGATGAAGATGTATCTTTCACCCTATCTTATTCTACCTTTGGACTCTTGAGATTTTTTTCTCTCTTGGGTGTGTGTGTCTCAACTCTCTGATGAGAGCTCAGTCTCCCTAGAAGTATAAACTTCCAGATCCTCCCAAAACTTCCTGTCCACTGCATTACCACAGGCGTGACCATATTAAGGGGAAGTGGGGGAGAACACAAAACTACCTGCTCTTTGCTTCAGATATAATATGAGGACAATTATATGAACCATCAAAGGATATACTGAAGTTTTATGTTTTCATAGAGTACTTTAATTTTTCCCTTCTTTTCCTTTTCTTCTCTTTCTTTCTCTCTTTCTTTCTCTCTTTCTTTCTTTTTCTTTCTTTCTTTCTTTCTTTCTTTCTTTCTTTCTTTCTTTCTTT
>NC_064813.1:29220699-29402026 GCF_023721935.1 Panthera uncia
TTTCTTTCTTTCTTTCTTTCTTTCTTTCTTTCTTTCTTTCTTTCTTTCATAGTGCACAAAGCAGAGAACTGTAAGATAACTATACTGTTAAAGAGCCAAACTCAAAGTCATTCCAAATAAAAAATCTAAATCTTGGAAAACTTATATATGAATTGGGAACAAATGGCGTTCTTTGTTCCAGAATTATTTTTTTATATACCACTTTGCAGAAAATAGAATGCTTAGCACCTGGACCAATCACGACATCCAGGTGCCTAATGCAATTTGCATATTTCTGGGGTGGAGTGCTTCCGCTCTGGAAGGCATTTGGAGGCCTTCACTCGCTTAGGAAACTCACACTTTAATCTGAGACGTGTGCCAGAATCTGCTGGGGGTGAAGAAACTGACACCGCAACAGACAGCCACCACAACCACCAAACAAAACCCCCTGCTGCCACCTTCCCACCCCTGGGAAGTCTGCTGGGAGGGTCAGATATCCCTCAGCAGCTCTCAGCAGGGAGGGCACTTGCTGTTTCCGGACATGGCTGATACTTTATTTTTCTGGACGAGGGGCAGATACCTATGCACCCATAACAGTTGATAAAAAGTTCTGCTATAGCATGGTACACTAGTAAAGATAGTTTGGCTACATTTTATTGCTAATATAGTCCTTCAGTGCCAATGATCTCCAGGCACTGTGTATGAGCTGAGGATTCCACGGTGAATAAGGCGTGTGGCATCCCTGACTCGAGAGGCTTGGATCTTCCTGAAAAGACAGAAATTGTTTAGGTGAAATTGTTTAGAAATTGTTTGTGTCATGAGCGTTGCTGAGGAAACACACAAGGTGCTATGGGCATATATAATAGAGAGGAGAGAAACTGGTCTGGGGAGGGAATCAGGAAGTCCCTCCTAGAGTGTGTGACTTTAAAAAAAAATTTTTTTTTTTAATTTTTGAGAGAGAGATTGAGAGAGCATGCGAGTAGGAGAGAGAGGAGCAGAACGAGAGGGAGACAGAGAATCTGAAGCAGGCTCAGGGCCATCAGCGCAAAGCCCAACTCGGTGTGACCACCGAGTCACAAACTGTGTGCTCATGACCTGAGCCAAACTGAGCCACCCAGGCACCCCTGGAGTGTGTGACTTTTAAAATGAGACCAAAGAATTAATAGAATATCCTCAAAGGAGGGGGAAGGGAGAGGGGGAAGGACCTGGAGAGAGACAGACCTCAAACCCGAAACCCTTTGGCACAAAGTGGCAGAGGCAGGATTGAAACCAGGCAACCTGAATGCATTAACCACTAGGCCCGCTGGGGGAGAGGGGTGGGCATGTCAGGCAGGGCTTTGTAGGATTTTGTCCTAAGAGAAATGGGAAGGTACTGAAGTTGTTAAGTCAGGAAATGGCATGATCATTCTTAAACTTTAAAAAAACCACGTAGGGTAACTTCTTGAGAACGGATTGGAGGAAGACAAAGGTCAGTTCAGGGAGAGCACTGAGCAGGAGATACTGGTGTCTGGGACCAGGTAGATGCAGCGGTAGAGCAAAGTGCACGGACTCAAAAGATCTTCAGGCGGCAGAAATGTGTGGACTGACTTACTGACCGGGTATAACTAGAAGGCAGAAATTACCACTCAGCTAGATGTTCCTATACGCCTTAACTTAAAATTTCAAATAATTCTTAATTTTCTGCATTGGGAAATGAAGACCTAAAAAAATAAGTAATTTGGGGACACCCGGGTGACTCAGTTGGTTGAGTGTGTGATTCTTGATTTCTGCTCAGGCCACGATCCCAGGGATTGAGCCCTGCATTGGGCTCCACACTGAGCCTGCTTGAGATTCTCTCTCTCTCTCTCTCCCTCTGCCCATCTCACCTGCTCTTTCTCTCTCATAAATAAACAAACAAACAAAGAAAAATAAATAAATAGGTAATTTTAAGGTCAGAGAGGCTGTAAATGATGAACGCAGGATTTGAACTTAGAATTTGAAACTTATGTAGATAGGTCTATCTTTCCTGCTCTTTGAGAACTAGGCTTATGTCTTGGTCATTTTGTATTCCAAGTCCATGGGGCCCATGCTTGCGACATGGCAGGGGCTCAGTACGTTATTGAATTAATAAGCAGGAAGAAAGGCATCCATGGATTCCATTTCTTAGGACATCATAGAGTAGCAGGTCCCACTGTCCCCAAGCTGCACCATCAAAATCTTCTAGGTCTCTTGAACAGAGAGTTTCATCCACAAGTACCCAAAGGTCTTTTCCTTTGCCTGTCAGGCCCCAACTGGTGACACCACTGGCCCTCTTTCAACTGACTATCTAAAGTCCTGTGTCTGTTCCTTATCGCCTCGTCAATCCCTTAGGTTAAAAAAAAAAAAAAAAAAACTTAAGCCAAATTCAGCTGGACAGCTCAGGTATTATTTAAGTTCCTCCAAAATCTTAATAAATTTCACAAATATTTAAAAAGCGAATTAATTTATGTAAAGATCTGTACATATTTGATAAACTTGAACCAATTTAATAAATCCTGTCCTGTTTTAATAAATGCTGGATTAGGGTTAGACTTCCTACAAACAGTAAATACATAAAGAAAATATTTGTTATGCGTGTATATGTACTGTACCTGCCTTTTCAAAGATCAAGAAAAGATTATCTTTGTCATAAGGACTTTGAGCCACCATGTTGTGTGCATGTTTGTTGGGAAAGAGAGGGGAGAGGGCACTAATACATGTGAAGACGATCAAGCCAATGATGACTTTGTGGACGAGATGGTGCGCACAGAAAGCACCAAAAGTTCAGACCACGTAAAACTTCTAGGGCAGAGTAAGGACAAGGGAAGGAGAGGACTCAAAGTACCTACACTCCATTTTTATCAATAGCAAATGCCTCTGCCACTCATTCTATCTCCCTGCACGACTTCTACTTTTTTCCATCCAGAAAAATCCTATCAGAAAATTCTATCCATGTCCCTTCACAACTTAGCCCAGACTTTCACTCTTGGGTGAGACCCTCCTTAGCCTCGTTTCTACTTCCAGGCAGAATTGGCACTTGCTGCCCTAGACACTGACAGCACCCCCGAGGTACCTATAAGCGAGCACTTACCCTACGGTAGTTAGCAGTGTGCAAGTCTATCTCCCTCACTGCGCTGTGAGCTCCTTCATGGTGCCCCCATCAGGGACCTGCATTCTTTCAACAAATAGTTGTGGAGCAACAGTAAGTATTAGTGGTATGCTAGATAATGACGATGCAATGGAAAGAAAATGATAGGTAGATGGTCTTTGCCTTCATGAAACTTACAGTCCAGCTGGGTATAGCAGATTCTGTTATATCTTTATAGCATTTACCTTCATAGACAGTAGGATTGGGTGGGGGGGGGGGGGGGAGTTAGAAGGGTGAGGAAGCACTCTTAGCATATGCAGGCCAAGCAGGAGTACCAGAGAATTGGTTTCTCCACAAGCAGTCATCAAGCAATAACTGGATGGAGAGTCTGTAGATAAATACCTAAGCTTCCTCAATCCTTGGATGGCCTAACACTGTGGCCTGTTCTATACTGCTTCCCAGAGTTCCCCAGCAGATTTAAGCTCCAGCTGCCCAGGCTAGTGACTGACTTGAAAATGTTCCCTTTATAGGCTGGCTCTCTTACCTTTCCTATCTCACATCCCATTTGTTACCAGGTTTTCCTGGGATCATCTCCCAAATAAACTATTTACAACTGAATCCTTTCTTCAGGTCTGCTTCTGGGAAAATTCTAAGCACGACACTGAAGAACAAAAGAGTAAGAAGTTATATAATTGCCACCTCCTCATATTCATGCTCTGGTGTAATCCCCATCCCTTTAACCTGGCTTGTGGGCTGGACTTACTGACTTGTTTCTAGAGGATAGAGTATGGCACATACGATGGGATGTCACTTCCGAAATCAGGCTATTAAAAGATAGTGACTTCCATTTGAGTGCTCTCTCACAAGTTCCTAGGGAAAGATGGCTGCCATGTTGTGAAGCAGTCCTGGGGAGAGGTCCACGTAGCAAAGAACTGAGGGCTTCCAGTAGCCACCTAAATGAGTTTGGAAGCAGGTATTCTGAGGCCCGCCATCCACTGAGTGAGTTTGGAAGCAGATCCTTCCCCATTCGAGCCTTGGGATGACTATAGCCCTAGCCAACACCTTGACTGCAACCTTGTGAAAGATGCTGAGTCAGAACACCTGGCTAGGCAGCACCTGGATTCTGTGCCCATGGGAGATATCAAATGTTTGTTGTTTTCATCTGCTAAACTTTGGGTCATTTGTTGTGGACAAATTGATGACTTATAGAAGTGACAGGATATTATTCTAGGAAGATGGTGATAGAATACCATGGGCCGTCTTCCTCCTTTTATTAATTCTCTCTCTGAGGCAATTCAACGAGTGTAAAAGAAAACCTTGTCACATATCTGAAAATCTGGATTCCTATGAAAATAGGATCCTAACAATGGGGAGGAAAGACTGACCCAGCCCATCTTATCTGAACCTGGAAAAGACCCAACCTCCATGTCAGTTTTTTAGAGCCCCCGTCCATATTCTCACCCCACTTGAATAAAACCATAGACGCTGCCAGGCAAGCAATTACAAGAAAGGAGATTACACAGTGAGAAATTCCCAAAGCCACTCACCTTTTCTATGGGGCTTTCTCTGCACCCAATAACTCCACAGTTCCCTTCTTGCTCAGCAGGAGTTATTCTTCATGTTAGGACCTATATCCACTATGAACACAATTGCTGCAGAGATACTGATATGGTCCAGAAGGTACTGCCATAACTGCCCTTAACTGAATCCTCTCTGGGCTTGATACTTTCCCAATCACTTCCAACTTAGATCAAAAAGATTTTTTGAAAGACACAAACTATCAAAGCTCACTCAAGAAGAAATGGAGCTCCCATACATTGTTGATGGGAGTGCAAAATGTATAACCTCTTTGAGAAAACATTTTAGCAGTTTCTTATAATCCTAAATATACATTTACTACACGACCAAATGCAAAACTTTGTACACACAATGACTTGTACATGAATTTTCGTATTTTGTTCATTACATCCAAAACATGGGTTGGAGGGAGGGATGTTCATCAACTGAGGTCCATGAAAAGGAATACCACTGAGCTATAAAAGAGCAAAGTGTTGATATACGCAATAACATGGACAAATCTCAAAAGTATTATGCTAAATGAAAGATGTCAGACATCAAAGAGGCCAGAATAAATAATTCCATTATATGAAATTCTAGAAAAACCAAAGTTAAAGTGACAGAAAACAGGTCAATGATTGCCAAGAGTTATGATAAAGAAAAGGGAGGGGTGCCTTGGTGGCTCAGTTGGTTAAAGCATCTGACTTTGGCTCAGGTCATGATCTCACAATTCATGGGTTCGAGCCCCACGTCGGGCTCTGTGCTGACAGGTCAACGCCTGGAGCCTGCTTCAGATTCTGTGTCTCCCTCTCTTTCTGTCCTTCTGCTGCTCGTGCTCTGTCTCTCTCTCTCTCTCTCTCTCTCTCTCTCTCTCAAAAATAAATAAACATTAAAAAAAATTTTAAGATAAAGAACAGGGATTAACTACAAATTGGCAAGAGGAAACTCCTGTGGTAATGGAAATATTCTATATGATGATTGTGGTAATGATTACACAACTGTATACATTTTTCAAATTTTGAACTGTATACTTTAAAATGGAGAATTTTATTGTATGCAAATTTGGCCTCAATGACACTTACATTTTAAAATAGCAGTAGGTTTCTGTTTTTAAAGAGTTAGGACAATCTGAGAACAAGAGAGTTACTGGAATTGTTATTAAATCACAAGCATAATAACTCAGTGGAGAAAGTGAACAGCAGAATACACATTAATGAAAACTGACTTATGATTTAGAAGATTGCCTTGAGAAATGCTCCCAAAACACTGGGCCAAAACACAAAGCACTGGGATTTAAGAAGAGAAATGATAGGAGCGACAGCAATATAAAAAGATGTCCAAAAGAAAAGAAGCAGCGGATGAGAGAGAACGAATAATGAACGAATAACGAATAACGAATTTCTAAGTAATAAAAGAAAAGTAATAGAAGAAAAGTTCTCCATGAGGAAGACAACCAAATCCTTCACCTTGAAAAGCCTTGCCAAGTATCAGAATGAGTAAGAAAAAAATCAGAAGTAAGCATGTCTTGCCAAATGTATGAAACTAAGTTTCATGCATATTGTATACATTAGCAACAATTCAAGAAAAAAAAAAAAACAACTAACTCAACTAACTCAAACTGTCACTGAATTCTTATAACACTAAAAAAGAAAAAATAGCAGAAAGATATTTTATTTAGAATTCTTATAACAAAGGGTTTCCTTCTCTATCCAGTGTAGCAATTATTTCTTCTGAACACAAAAGAAAAGGAATTAAAATTATTTTTTTATCTGCATATAGTTGACACACAATGTTTCCTTAGTTTCAGGGGTACAACAGAGTGACTCAACTTCTCTATCCATCACTCTGTGCTCACCACAGGGGTAGCCACTGTCTGTCACCACACAATCCTATTATGATATGATTGCCCTTATTCCCTATGCTGTACCTCTCATCCCTGTGACTTCATTCCATAACCGGAAGCCTGGACCTCCTACTTCCCTTCACTTACTTTGCCCATCCCTCATTCCCCTCCCTCTGGCAACCACCATTTTTTTTTTCTGTCTTTATAGGCCTGGTTCTGCTTTTTGATTGTTTATTCATTCGTTTTTCAGATTCCACACGTGAGTGAAATGATGGCATTTTTGACATGCACATATTCAGAAAGTTTACCATCGTCTCCTTATAAAAAAAAAAAAGTACTCATAAAAAATTCCATAAAATGAACATGAATTCAGTTGAAGACCTCATGAAAAAGGAAAACATAATACACATAAATTAATTATGACCAATGAAACCAGTAATGTGTATAATTACTCCTAAATAAGTGTTGAAGATATAGCTATGAAAAATATGGTTTAAAAAGAGGATACGGTGGGGCACCTGGGTGACTCAGTCGGTGAAGCATCCGACTCTTGATTTCGGCTCAGGTCACGATCTCACAGTTCCTGGGATCAAGCCCTGCATGGGGTTCTACATTGATAGCTCGGAGCCTATTTGGGATTCTCTTTCTTCCTCTCTCTCTTCCCCTCCCCTGCTCTCTCTCACTCTCTCTCTCTCTCTCTCAAAATAAATAAATATGAAAAAAAAATTTTAAGAGGGTATGGTAAATTAATTACTTAATTAGTGAATACTAAATAAATATAAAGAGGATATGGTGTAACAGAAAAATAAGTATTGATCTGGAAATAAGAACTCAGAGTTTCTGAAATTCAAGAGAAGATAGAATGAAAAATATAAAAGCATGATTAAACTTAATTTTTTGTGTAAAAGAATAATTTTAGTTCATAAAGCTAATAAAGAAAAATACATTTTAAAATGTTCATTAAAAGTGTAAAGATTCTGGGGCACCTGGATGGCTTAGTAGGTGAAGCATCTGACTTCAGCTCAGGTCATGATCTCGCCATTCCCGAGTTCGAGCCCCATGTCAGGCTGTGTGCTGACAGCTCAGAGCCTGGAGCCCATTTCAGATTCTGTGTCTCCCTCTCTCTCTGTCCCTCCCTCACTTGTGCTCTGTCTCTCTCTCTTTCTCTCTCAAAAATAAATAAACATTAAACATGTTTTTGATGTAAAGATTTTCACTAGTAGAATACAATTAAGATGTTAAAATTCCACCTCACTTTAGGCAGAGGTAGAGAACAGTGACAAAGAGCTGTCATTCATGCAAAAAGTAAAGGACACTAAGGCACACAATAAATATAGCAGAAGCAAAAAAAAGAAAAGAAAAGAAAAGAAGAGAAAAAGAAAAAAAAAAGACTGGGAGCAATACCAGACACGACACTCACCCCAAACAACAGGAGTCAGTGGGCTAGATTCCCTTATTGAAAGACAGAGATTCTCAAGTTAGGTTGAAAAACTAAAAGCCGAAACTAAATATGAGCTCCTTATAAGAGATTTACCCGAAATGACACAAAAGCAAAGTGTTGAAAGTAAAGAGATGGGTCTGTGACTTTACATTTAAATTTTCTTTCTCTACATCAAACACAGAAATAATAGATTTTTAACTGAGTTTTAAAAGACAGAACAGAATTTAAAAAGTGGAATAAAACCCACTGCAGAAGCAGAGAAAAGCAAAACCAAAAGAAACAAAATTTACCAAGTCAAGAAGAACATCAAAGAGAGGAGAGGGGGGAAAAAAGGAAGATTTTTAGGTGAAAAACTTTACTGGGACTGATGAGGAACACCAACATATTGAAAAAAATACATCAATTAGATGTAACAGTTATGGTTTCCAAATAAAGTGCCCAAAAGTCATTAAACTGGTTCTGGTTCATCTACTTTTTAAATTTGCATTTGGGAATGACAGTTCACTCTGATGTACAGTACCTATTTTATAATAGTGCATCAATTGAAATTTCAATGTAAGTATCTAATTACAATTCAAGAACCTTGTTTCTACCTAAATTTTCTTCTCAATTTTACCTGGAAGATTTACAACAATTGACTGCATTCTAGATAACAGTTTCAAAGAACTAACGTTATAAAATCCATGTTTTCTGACCACAGTTCAGTTAGTAAGAATTCAACAATAAGGAAACATTTCCTTAGAAACCAAACATTTGGGAACTAAAAGTCACACCCCCAAAGAACCCCTGAGTTAAAGAGGAAATCACAAAAGATTTCTGACTCTAGAGAAGTTGTTATTTATCAGAACTGCAAAGATACAGTATTACTTGGTGGAAAATGTTTAGCCTTAAGTGCGTTCATCAAAGATTAACATGATTAAAAATAAATGAGTTAAGCATTTTATATAAGAAAAAAAGAGGAGAAGGCACATAAAACAATATTCAGAATGAAAGGGGGAACTTAACTACAAAGATAACATTGTATAACAGATGAAACGAGTAATTTTCTAGAAGAATATAAATTATCAAATATATAACACAAATGATCAAAATTCAACGTGAAACAGAAACCCTATGTAAACCAAAACTCACTTTTTAAAAGATGTAATTGAGGGGTGCGTGTTGGGCTCTGTGCTGACAGCTCAGAGCCTGGAGCCTACTTCAGATTCTGTGTCTCCCTTTCTCTCTGCCCTCCCCCACTCGTGCTCTGTGTCTCTCTCTCAAAAGATAAACATTTGAAAATTTTTAATTAAAAATTTAATTGATAGTTAAAATATTTTTAATGTTTTTATTTTAGTTATTTTCAAGAAACAGAGAGAGAGAGAGATCGCACGCACAAGTAGGGGAGGGGCAGAGAGAGAGAGGGAGACAGAAAATCCCACGCAGGCTCTGCACTGTCAGTATAGAGCCCAAGGCAGGGCTCAAACTCACCAATTGTGAGATCACGACCTGAACTGAAATCGGACACAACCAGCTGAGCCACCCAGGCCCCCCAATAGTTAAAATATTTTTTCACTCCTGCCTCCATTCCTCCAAAAATACAGACACCAAGAAGAGATCGTTTTACAGGTAAGTTTTACTAAATCTTCAGGGACAGAAGATTTAAAGAAAAATAAAATCAGAGAGAGAGAGACCTTTCCAAGATTGTATTATATGAGATTAGTAAGTCTTGACACACAAATAAGAAAATGACAGAACAAAAAAGAAGAAGACAAACTTATCTCACTAATGAGCATAGAGAACAAATCAAACATAAAATTTAACAAGCCGAAGCCATTAGTATAAAAAATGTGTTAATTTTAAAGAAATATTTATCCCAGAAATGAAAGGATGGTTTAACATCAGACCCCTCTAATGCAATACCCCACACTAACAGTTTAAAGGACAAAAATACATTTATCTCAACACATACAATACAACATTAACTTAACAATATTAAACACCATTCACGAAAGATTCTCAGCTATCTAGGAATAAAAATAAATTCCCTTAAACTGATAAAACATATCTACAAAAAAAAAAAAAACTAGTAGGAGAAAAGCGAGGATCCCTTTCCTTCCAATTTAAAAATGGGAAACATCTGAAATCTTGCCATCTAAACTTTTACCATTACATGTGGTATGTGCTGTAATTTGTGATATATGCGTTTGACCAGATCAAGGACATATCTTTCCATTGCTGATCTACGAGACTGTTTATCCTGATACCATGTCTTAGACAAAGCAATAAGGTAAGAATGAGACAAAATTATCATTATTTGCACATCAACCATTAGTACTGGTAAGAACTACATTAAGATTGCTAGATATATGATAAGCATACAAAAATCGATAGCATTCAAATACAGGTGATAACCAATTGGAAACTATAAAGAAAACAAAATAGAATTCACGACAGCTACAAAAATTTAAGGCATCTTAACAAAACACCTTGATAGATTACTATCAAACTTCAAACTACATGTGAAACTTTATGAAAAAATGCATAAAATATCATTAAAGAACAGGAAAGGAAACCTGAATACATGGTTGGAAAAATCATGGTTGTGGATTAAAAAAAAATTCAATACCATAAAAATGTTCTTCTCCTAATTATTTTGTAAGTTCACTGTAATTCTAATCAAACTATCAACAAAATGTTTCCTGGATATTTAGGTTCTGAAACTAAAATTTCCATGGAAGAGTAAATGTGCACAAATATCTAAGATACTTCAGAAAAAGAACAAGAAGGGACATTTGCTCTGAAAAACCAGAATTCTTTCTAAAGTGGTGGTTTAAGAAGTGTGATATTGACAGAGAGATAAACAAATTAAACAAACTAGAAATACCAAAAACAGACCCAATATATATGATATCTTTCTATAACATGGAGGACACATAAAAATGAGTAGAGAAACAATTAACTGTTCAACAGATGAGGTTGGGACAATGGACTTTTCTTATTCAAAAAAGAATTGATCCTCTATCATATTCATTACAAATTCTAATTAAATACCTAAATATAAAGGAATAAATCTCTATAATTTTTGAATAAAAATTTTTTTAATGTCCTTTATGCATTTAGTTTGTTCTAATTGAAGATGACATCTATTTTGATTGGTAATTGCTCATGCTGTACTGGTGTTTCATTTTTTTTGTTTAATATTTTAAACATCATCTTTGCCAACAAAGACTTCAAATCCATAATACGTGAATGTCTTCTAGAATGAATAAGAAATAAGCAATCCCATAAAAATGGGTAAAGGGTATGAACAGGCAATAAGCAAATGAGAAAATGGCCAATAAGGATACAGAGTGTTCCACCTCAAGCGTAATCAGGGAGATGCAGTTTAAAAAACCAAAAAAATAAAAACAAAAACAAAAAAAGCAGTGAGATGCTAGTTCCCCTTCTTTAAACTGACAACATTTTTAAATTCTAACCACATCAATTATTGGTAAAAATATGGAAAAATAAAAACCTCACACATTCCTTGTGTATATTGACATCATCACATTGAACAGCAAGTATCTAATATGACTTTAAAAAAATCCTGCACATACTACAACTCAGAAATTCCACTTCCATACACCAGAGAAACTCTTTCACACAAACACAATGAGACACTGGAGCTTTGTTCATAAGAACAAAAAGTTAGAAATAATTCAAATGACTGACATAGGGGAATGGATATTAAATGTGTGATATATTCATGTGATAGGATACTCTACACTAGTTAAAATGAATAAGCATATCTATATGTATTAATGTGGATTTTTTTAAGGAACATAGATTGAACGGGGGAGGGAAATCTTGTACAGTATGAGAGTTTTTAAACAAATTTTAAATGCACAAATCATTACTGTGTCATTAATGAATACATGTAGTAAATACATGAGTCTAGACTAAATACACATCAATTTCTTGATAATTGTTTCCTTTGAGGAAGGATAGAAGGGAATTGGACTAGAGAGGGAAATACAGGAGATTTAAATACATTTCTTTAAAAACAAATCTATCACAAACTAGGAGAAAATATTTGCAAAAGACATATCTGATAAAGAACTGTAATACAAAATACATATGAACACTTACAACTCAATAATAAGAAAACAGACAACCCAATTAAAAACTGGGCAAAAGACCTAACCTGACGCTTCACCAAAGAAGATACGCTGATGGCAAATAAACATAAGAAAAGATGCTCAATATCATACATCATTAGGGAATTGCAAATTAAAACAACCATGAGATGCTGTTATATACACCTATTAGAATGGTCAAAATCCAAATCACTGAACACACCAAATGCTGGCAAAATTTGCAGCAACGGGAACTCTCATTCGGTAATGGAGGGAATAAAAAATGGTACAGCCACCCTGGGAGACAGTTCGACACCTTCTTACAAAACTAAACATACTCTTACTGTCTTATGCAGCAATCACACTCCTTGGTATTTACCCAAATGAATTGAAAACTATGTCTACCCCAAAACATGCACACGGAAGTTGATAGCGGCTTCATCCATGATTGCCAACACTTGGAAGCAACCAAAATGTACTTCAGTAGATGAATGGATAAGTAAACTGGTACGTCAAACAATAGAATATTAGTCAATCCATAAAAAGACACGAAGGAAGCTAGATGCTCTCACTAAGAGAAAGAAGCAAACCTGAAAAGGCTGCAATACTGTCTGATTCCAGCTATATGACATTCTGTAAAAGGCAAAATCATGGAGACAGTAAAAAGATCAGTGTTCTCAAGGATTAGGGAGGTGGGAGTAATGAATAAATAGAACAGAAGAGTTTTCAGGGCAGTGAAACTTTGTATGATACTATTAGTTTGAGTACATGTCATTATTCATTTTTCCAAATCCATAGAATGTACCAAAACTGAACCCTAATGTAAACTATGGACTTTGGCTAATAATGGTATGGCAATGTTGGTTCACTGATTGTAACAAATATACCACTCTGGTGCAGGATGTTGATGGTAAGAAAGGCTGTGTTGTATTTGGGGCGAGCAATTTAGAAACTCTCTGCAATTCCTGTTCAATTTTGCTATGAACCTAAAACTGCTCTAAAAAATGAAGTCTATCAATTTTTTTAAATGTGAAGTACACATGAAAAAGTTAACATTTGTTCATTTGGCGTAGTGAGCATCTAGGTTTTACCATATTATCATTTATAGTTTTCTTTTGGTTTATTTTTAATTTTCAAATAAGGCATTCTAAAGAAAATAATAATTAGAAATGTGTAGATATAAATTAAAGAAAATAAAGATGAATATTTTATGGTGATAAAGGTACAATTCACAAAGGAGATAAAACCATCATAAATATTTAGACTTCCAAAAAATATATCAGAAACATTTATCAAGTAAAGTCAATTAGAAACACAAGGAAACACCAAGAAAACCTCAATCATGGTGGAGATTTTCACTTGCCTTTCAAAAAATCAATAGATGAAATAGATAAAAAATAAATAAGGATATAACAGATATGAAGGAACCATTGCCAGCCTGATTTAATAAATGTGTTTTGAACTTTGTAATATAAAACATAGTGCATATTTTGAATTATGTATTTGAAATTATTTTCAAATATCCTTGGAACATTTTTTAAAAATTGATTCTGTATCAGACCACAGATAAAACTTGAAATCTCTAGAAAATAGAGATATGAAAAGCCTAGTGTCCCAACCCTCAGTTAGATCACATTAGGAAGGAGTCAGGCTTCCAGGGAAGGGATGCCCCCTTGCCAATCTCAACACCTTGAAGAAGTCACTCAGCACAACACTCAGATCTAACTTCAGGGCAACTGTCCCACAGGATTGTTAAAGATGCCTAGAACAGTCACGTGCCTTTTTAGAAATTCCCTTTCTGAGGAGTAAGGGACTGAATTGATTGGGGAAAAAAATCACCACTGGATTCTTCTTAATCTAATTTACATCAGGTCACATTTCACTGTCTCTCAACCTTCTCTTTTAGAGGGACTTACAATGATTCTCTGTAAAGCCTTTGCTGGTTAAATTCCTCTCCAAATCAGTTGAACTTCTGGAGTAAAAGAGGCAAATGTTGGGGGGGGGGGCGGGTAAAAAAAGAGGGGCAGCAGAGAAGAGAAGAAAGTAAGGAACTGAGGAATCTCAGAAGCCAAAGGGAAGTCCTATCAGCAGAGCACATGCCTCAGGCTTTCTAGATGAAATTTTTCTCTGGCTAATTTAACATATGTGAGCTGCATTTGCTCACCATTATGAGCAGTACATGTCAGGTTTCCACGGCCATACGTAAAACCCCAGCACAGTCTAGGTCTGTACCCTCCCATAAACCTGAGTCAGAAATAAATGGGAAGATTTATAAAGGGGAGGTGCAATTCTTCTGCTACATTGGTTTAAAGGTGGTGAAATAAATGAGTTAAACCATTCGCTCAGAGTGTTTCATGAAGCAGATCTAATGTGCAGTTTTGTGATCTGACGTGGCTTTAACTCTTCAGTAAATCAAAAAGCTTAACAAATATTAAGATGGCAAAGATTACCTGTGTGGGACAGATTTGATCTTTCATCCATTATCATTTAGGAAACCAAGGGCTCCAGAAGAAAGCAGCCAGCATGTCATGTGACCAGGGGGGACATGCAGGGAGGCTGTGGAAGAAGCCAAGCCCCAGCCAAGAGCCTCACAGTAAATACTGATCTTTCTGATTCTCCAAGAAGGAAGCCGGAGATTTACAACCCAGGAAGTTTCCAGAAAGTGAGGCCTGTCCCTTTGCTGGGTGTTTCCTGGGGGCTTCTATTTCGACGCCTGACACCTCTCAAAGCAGATCCTTACACCCCCAGCACCAGCCACTGTGCTCCATAGGTATATGGCACAGATTGAGGCATTGGTTCCTCTTAAGGAAAACAGTGCAAGTATCGCCCCAGGACACTCAAATCAACTGGAGTACGCCACTCCACGGTGGGAGAAGATCCTCCCAAATATGCGGTTCCAGGAGACTGACTCGGGAGACCCCCAAGTCGTCAAACCTTTCCCTCTGAAGAGGGCAAATGAATGAGTAGGAGGGGCAAACGTCAATGGCCTAATCCTCCTCTCTTCTTCATGTACACCAAAGCCAACACTGGAGATGGCCATTGACCCATGAAATGCCTGGAACCTCCAAACCCCAGAGCGGGAAAGTCTTAGAAATTATTCCGTGCTGGGACTCAAACAGTGGCCAGCAGAACCCTGGACCGTCATGTCCCTGTGGGCTTTGAGCACCACCAAGAAACTGAGGAAGAGGCAAGTAAAGAAGGGTCAGTGGGGCTCCTCATGGATTCTAACAAGGCAGCTCTTATTAGTATATATTCTATCCATTGAAATTCTGCGTAAGGTATCTCGGGACAAGAAAGGTTACCTCTGCTTATTGTCCAGATAACAAACCTGAGGTTCAGGTAAGAGAACATCAGGGCGCAGTATGAAACCAAGCTGTAAGAATGTCATTACCATAGGAGTTCAAAGGAAGAAAAAAGATTACATGCCAAGGCAGTCCCAAAGCCCATCTTGGTTAACAAAGAAAAGTCAAGATTCTAGATCCCCAAGGTAAACTGGTCACTATATTTGAGAAATTGCACCAAAGTTTGTGATTGGTGAAATGGGCCCCAGGGCAGAAACTCTGTGCAGTTCAAAGGCATCACGTGCCTGCCTCAAGGGACCCGACAGTGTAGAGGTAAGCACTTCACCCAAGATGATGGGGACCTGACCTTTCCCAAGGTCCCCATCCAGTAAAATGTCCAGTCAGACACCACACCCCTACTCACTTCCTCCACTAGCTCATATGCATCTAGAATCCGTGTAGAACATATCCAGTTACTCCTTTTCCCAGAGCCCAAGGGGCCCCAATGACAGGAGACATTCTTGGTGCTGAGGCTTATAGCCTCAGCTGTTTCTCAGAGAGCAAGAAGAAACTTTCTCTTACCCAGGGATTTGCCTTGACTGTGTTAAAACGGAGAGAACCGAGGAAGAAAGAAATGAGTTGTAGAGGTTTATACTGAATTTTGTCCTGACATCTAATCAAAATGACCTTTTTTTTTTAAATTTTGAATTTTTAAAGGTATTAGCCTCTGTTATGATTTGTCTGGGAGTCTATAATAGCCCCATTTTATTAGATCCAAATTTCCTATTTAGACAACAGAGCCTAAGAGCCTCTTCAGAACAAGTAAATAATATGCATTTTCCAAAGTAATTTGCAGACACAAATACATATGTGCTCTACTCAGATTACCGAAAGGACAAAATCGCCAAGGAGATGATGATGTTGTTTAATAATTTCAAAACTAAATATTTCTGCACCCAAACGGAAATACCTACCATGTCCTGGATCCCCTTTCGCCTGCTTGATAAATTATACCTCATTTTACCACCTTCTACACACCGTCTCCGATGGTTCTGAAAAAGCGGCTGGAAACACATCATCTGCAAGCCTGCATGTCCTGTTTTCAAGAACAGATCTTCCCCTGTCCCTTCTCCCGCTCCCCTAACGAGCCATATGAACTATCCTTGTGTCCACTCTCAGAAACCACCTTCACAAGGGGATTAGAGCACCTGTTCACAAGCTCCAGGTCCCTGCTGCTGGCTGTCTCCAAGCTCTGGTCTGCTCGGACTGGGCCCCGGGCCAAGGAGACCCCCGCTAGTGGCTGACATCCACCAAGCACCCACGGGCAGACCGACAGGAGCAGTTTGCTCTGTCCACCCTGAGCCCAGTAACAGT
The DNA here is from genome assembly GCF_023721935.1 of Panthera uncia. Classification (NCBI taxonomy): domain Eukaryota; kingdom Metazoa; phylum Chordata; class Mammalia; order Carnivora; family Felidae; genus Panthera; species Panthera uncia. Next base: position 29,237,357 of record NC_064813.1, read on the forward strand.
TGGGCTAAAATTAGTCAGAGGCCGGGGACAGACTGCTTGGAAGGAGAACAGGGGATAACAGAGGGAGAGAAAAGAACACTCTGGAAGACCAACTTTGGAGAAGAAGCCTCTCTCCTAACTGCCTTAAGGAGAGGGAGGGGAGTGCAGGATTCTAGATAGGGGGCTGACAGCCACTACCTGGGAACCTCAGGGTACACCTGTGGCCAGTGACGCCCTCACTCTCCACTCGGGCAGATCCCCTTCTCTGCCTCTCCCTCTGAGCTGCCCTCCTCACTGCTTTCTGCTAAACCCTGTCGGTCTGATTCTTCAGAACTCTTGGATATTTTCTGTGAAAATTTCCCAGCGTTAATCCCGATCAGTTGGGGAAGATTTCCGTGTTTTAGACCAGGGTCTAAAATGGCCAAATGGAGCAGATGATTAAAAGTCCAAGTGGCACGTGTAAATCAAATACGGACACACGCACACACCCCAGACTGTTGGACGTGAGGCGGGGGGGACCGTGGTCTTCAGGGCTTAGTGTGTGTCCTGTTCCTTCCACTATAGATCACCCGGGGTTGCAGTTTTTCCCTTAGGAACTTGCTTAAAGCAAAAGTAGTAATCCCAACCACATGTTCCTTACAAGAGGCTTATTACTTTCAGCAAAACAAACAACAGAAAAGTGGCGGTGGGTGTCACTCTGAGTGACTTCAGCAGATGATGCTGGGGAGTATATTCTCCCACTCCATCCTGCCCCCTCAAACAGGCAGGAAAAGGAAGCCAGGGACTAGAGTGAGGGGAAGTACCTGTACCTTCCATTGTGTATTGGGGTCAGTTTTACAGTTACTGTAAAACCTAAAGGCCCCTGGCGACTGTTCAGTGACAGGATTTTGCACAAAGGGCTGGGCTATAATCAACCAGAGAAAGTGAGCTCTGACCCTGACTTACAGGTCTGACTTTGAGCACCACAGAAAGGCTGGTTAGCCCTGCCTGTTGTCATTGCCAGACTGATTGGTGTTAGGGTAGACGTGAGAGACTAACTTTCACCCTTTAACTGTAACATCGCCCAGTATTTCTCAGTTCTGTAAACTGGGGTTATTTTCCTAGTTATAAAGGCAGAACAGATGCTCCACCCTGAGCATTTAAAAAATGGCAGATGCCAGGGGCGCCTGGGTGGCTCAGTTGGTGAAGCATCCGACTCCGGCTCAGGTCTGAGCTCACCGTTCACGAGTTCGAGCCCCGCATCAAGCACTGCGCTGACGGCTCAGAGCCTGGAGCCTGCTTCGGATTCTGTGTCTCCCTTTCTCTCTGCCCCTCTCCCGCTCACACTCTGTGTCTCTTTCAAAAATAAACAAACGTTAAAAAAAATTTTTTTTTAAATGGCAGATGCCAAACCCTAAAGATACCTCCCAAAACAAAGTTTATTAGAAGAGGTTTCCAGGCTGACATGCTGATATTTTGAAGGAGATAACATTCAAAAGGATAAATAAATTATAAATTTTGATATATTCTCTAGGAATGCAATCATAGAACTTTAGAGCCACAGCTTGATATAGGTCCACAAAACTACTTCTAGCTAAATATACTTAGATTTCTTTGGAATGAGCTTTCTTTATAGTTTCTTTGCAAGCTCTCCTGTTGTCTGCATTAGACTATGTATTCCCCTAGGAAAAGAGTCATGTTTATTTCTCTCACCACCCCACTACATGCCTGTCCCAGGGCCCCAAACCCAGAGCACCTTATAGATGGGTGTTCCAAACATGTTGTTGACTTTGGACGGGGGCTTTCCAGCTCTTGACCTTGGTACACTTTCCATCTTATGAAGACAGGCACACACAGAATCAAACGCCCTAAAAACTGGTTGTAGATAGGGGCGCCTGGGTGGCTCAGTCGGTTAAGCGTCCGACTTCGGCTCAGGTCACGATCTCGCGGTCCGTGAGTTCGAGCCCCGCGTCGGGCTCTGGGCTGATGGCTCAGAGCCTGGAGCCTGTTTCCGATTCTGTGTCTCCCTCTCTCTCTGCCCCTCCCCCGTTCATGCTCTGTCTCTCTCTGTCTCAAAAATAAATAAACATTAAAAAAAATTAAAAAAAAAAAACTGGTTGTAGATAAGGACACTCACTGACAAATATCAAATATTACTAATTTCCCAAAGCCTCACAAGCTCCATCAGAAGGCCAGCAGAGTCACAATGGATACTTAATGATGAAACTCTTCCAGGTGCTTTCATGTTAACATGGTCCAATGTAATGTCAAGCTGGGAAGAATAAAGGTTAATATATTCTATTAGTCCCAATTGTCATAAGAATTTCACCTAACAATACGGTTCATTAAATGCTGAATCTAACAATTACGTTCACCATAATAGAAGTTATTCAGACAGATATGATCTGAATAGTTGTGATTTATTAATTTAGACACAAATTTAATTAGCAATTGATTTCAATTGTGTTTCCCCCTGCACAATGAGTCTTGTGGAAATGTATCCTGGAAAAAATATATATATCAACTAAGAAATATCAGGTAACAATAAAGAAAGCAACCACTCCACTTGCAAAAATGCTATTATGGCTTTCTCCTGAAACAATAACAAAAATAATTCCAGGTAGCTTGAAGAAGTGGCGGTTTTCTGCCCATCTGAAACACTGCTCCTGACCCCATGGGTAATGGCATCCCGGAGAGCTGTGGCACTACAGACACACTCACAGAGCAGAAGGAACGGGAGGGCCCCAAGTTCTTCTGGATCCACTGGAGACCCCATCTTCAGCTCCGGGTCCAGATGGAGAACAATGGCTCTGGCTCTCATTTCCTGTGCCCTGGGTGGAGGCGGGCCTGAGAAAACCCGGTGCTACCCCTCACCATCTCCAGTTTCTGATTTCTTGTACTTGGAACCAAACTTTTGCGTTCCTTCCTTGGTATCAAAGAATACTACCCATCGTCCATGAAGACAGATAAAGAAAGAAAGAAGAATGCTTTGTTTTTCAAAAGGAAAAATAGGGGCGCCTGGGTGGCTCAGTCGGTTAAGCGTCCGACTTCGGCTAAGGTCATGATCTCAAGGTTCGTGAGCGAGACCCGCATTGGGCTCTGTGCTGACAGCTTACAGCCTGGAGCCTGCTTTGGATTCTGTGTCTCCCTCTCTCTCTGCCCCTTCCCTGCTCCTGCTCTGTCTCGCTCTCTCAAAAGTAAACAAATATCTTGAAAAAATTTTTTAAACAGGAACAATGTATTTTACTCCTAGTAGTCCCTTAATCAATTCTTTACGCCCAAATTTATTCCTACCCCAACTACATCTGTAGACCCACTTAGAAAAGGCAACATTTGGCTTTTCTTGATGCTCAGAAATTTGACGTAGGAAGGATAGGAAAGATGGGAGGAAGCAGAGGGAGGAATTGGAATAGATCTCTTCTTTCTCTTCTTTCTACTCACCTCAGCCCTAACTGGCTTCCCTCCTACTGGTTCCATGCCTTGAACTGTCAAGAATCATTAACTATATTCCTGTAACAAGTGAATATTTAATAATAGAGGCGGACATTTGAAATTCTGGACTTTAAGATTGTAAAATCTGGGCTCCTTGGTTGAGTGGCCGATTCTAGATCTGGGGCGTGAAATATGCAAAATGAGCCTGGAGTATCTAGTCATAACAGGCCACCAGCAAGACTACTAGGTCTCATCAAAAGGATTCAAGTGTCAACTTTAAGGGGTTCCGACTGCAAAAAGTTTGGATAACTTTCTTGAAATGCATCAAATATATTATAAATCCATGATTTCCTGATGATACAAAACAACATCACCACCTCATCGGTCATCTTTGGAGAATAAGGGAAAATTGACTCATTACTCTGAAAGCTGCACATAAAGGGAAAGAATCGCACACTTATCTGCCTTTTCTGTGTGAGCTGTATCTGAAAACAAACAAATAGTTGATGGGAAGAAATTCCCCTTTATAGTAGTATTCCAGCCGACAAATAAAGGAAGAATAGTAAAATCTGAGTATCACTATTTTGTAACTCTAATAAGTAACAAATCTAGGCAATGATCTTCGATGGCTACTAACATCACAAAACCCAAGATGACCAGATATTACGTGCCTCTGTGTGGACAGGCAGAACATTATCCACGAAGTATCCTTGCAAAAACATTGAATCTGGTTGCAACGGACTAAATGTTTCTGTTCTCCCCACATTTGCAAGTTGAAATTCTAATCCCCGACATGATGGTATCTGGAGGTGGGGCCTTTAGCGGGTAATTAGGTCATGGGGTGGAGTCCTCCTGGATGGCATGAGTGCCTTATGGGAAGAGGCTAGAGCTAGCCAACTCTTTCTGCCATTCAAGGATACAGCAAGAAGTCAGCAGTCTGCAAATAGAAGAGGACTTCCACCAGAACCTGACCGTGCTGGCACCTTGATCTTGGACTTCCAAGCCTCCAGAACTGCGAGAAATACATGTCTGTGCATATGCCACCCAGTCTGTGGTACTTCATCACAGCAGCCTGAACGGACTAAGACACTGCTCAAGCCACTAGATCTAATTACTAGTTTCCAGGACCTACTGGAGGCAGAAGAACATATGCAATGAGATCACACAGATGATTTGCAAAATTAAGAATGTGCAAAATTAAGAAAATTAAGAAAGAAACCTTACAGAGAAAATCACCTGTTTTTCTTTTAAGCCATACATTGCAGGCAAAATAAAAAAAATAGCAGTGAAAAAAGGAATGGAGAAACCAATAGATTGCAAGAAACGTTCTTTAAGCTGTATCGACCAAGTGCAATGTGTGGACTTTGTTTCAACGCTCCTTCAAACAAATCAACCTTAAAAAATAGTATGAAATAATCAGAGAAATTTGAACACAGCCTAGATGTTTGATGGATGATATTAAGGGATGGTTATTTTTAAGTGTGATCATAGTACACATACTTACCTGGGGTTTTGTTTTTTTTAATTTTTTTTAATGTTAATTTATTTTTGAGAGACAGAGAGAGATAAGGTGAGAGCAGGGGAGGGGAACAGAGAGAGAGAGAGACACAGAATCCGAAGCAGGCTCCAGGCTCCGAGCTGTCAGCACAGAGCCTGATGTGGGGCTTGAAACCCACTGAACCATGAGATCACGACCTGAGCCAAAGTCAACCAACTGAGCCACCCAGGCGCCCCGTTTTTTTTTTTTTTCAATTAAAGAGTTTTGACTCATACGGACACATACATACTAAAATATTTGCTGGTGAAATGATGATGCAGGACTAGGACTGAGGGCCCCTCCAGTGCTGGCCCTTCCAGTGCTGCCCCCTAGAGGCCTCACTTGCCTTTCCCTAGCCCTGGCCCCTGTGTGATGTCTGGAATTTGTGGACAATGGAAGAGAATTGTGGATGGGAATATAAATGAAAGAAGATTTGAAACTTTTTCTAATAAAAAATGCAACTAAAAAAATCCTTAAAATTGGCTATGATTTTTTTTAAGCAAATAGTAACTGTTTTTAATGTTTATTTATTTTTGAGAGAAAAAATTGTGAGCCGGAGAAGTGCAGAGAAAGAGGGGGACAGAGGATCCAAAGCGGGCTTCGTGCTGACAACAGAGAGCCAGATGCGAGCTTGAACCCACGAACCATGAGATCACAACCTGAGTCGAAGTGGGATGGTCGACCGAATGAGCCACCCACGCACTCCTAAGCTCATAGTAACTGACAGTAATTAGTTTTCGGCGTTCTACCACTCAGCCCTAGGCCATGAGCCCTTCCACATCAGGTCTTATTCAGCATTCTTTATTTGACTCAAAAATACGTCTGTACGGCGCTCTGAGCCAGGCCGGGTGCCTGGAGCTGAAGGTGCAGCTTCCGGCCGGAAAGCCCCTCCCTGCCTAACACTCACACTCTATTCTAGTAAAGGACAGAGACAGAAGGAAACAGATAGATACAAGAGGAGGGGCTGCTAAGACAGAGAGTCACAAAAGAGGATGTAGTCAAGGAAGGGAGGCTGCGAAGGCATCGCTGAGGTGGCTGTACTTGGGCTATAAGAAGAGAGGGAGTCGCCTGTGTGAAGAGAGATGGGAGAACTCCAGCAGGGGCAGCAGGATCCAAGTGTGCAAGGTCCTAAGTCAAGAAAGACCTGGCATGTTTTAGAAAACGAGAGACAACCGGTGGGGCAGGCACAGTTGAGCTAGATCAGTTAAGTCTTCACGGGCATAATAAGATGTTTGTCTGCCTGATTGTTTCTTAATCTTCTATCCATTATAACAATCAGAGTGTCTGGTGCATAATAAACTCAATGTGTTCATGTAGATTAACCCCTTCTATGCCATATTTGGAAAGTGTCTATATTAGAACTCCAGAGGATCATCGAGAAGACGTGACCACCAATTGACCCGTGAGCTGGACCCAGCACTCAGAGGCTCCTCACCCCATCCCCTGGGCTTGGAATGTGGTTCCACTTGCCTTTCTCATTCCAGAGGCTGCTCCAAGGGCACAGACTTGCGTTGGTGATGTGGTGTTGAGAACTCCTGCACAGTAAACATAAGGTCTCTTCATAAACTTTGAAGATTTGGCAAGCAGGTGCAGGGATCCATTCGTCTCGCTGCCACCCAAGAAAGTTCCCTTAGCTTATTAAAACCACCACCTACCAACCTAGAGTGGCCTGTCTTCTCTTCTGTTTTTTCCTTTCCCTCCAAGTGAGGGAACTTGGTTTCAGTTTACAGATGGGAAGTTCCTGAGAGGGTTGCAAATCAACACATGTGCTCCTTGTAGACTAATTCTTGAATTTGTACTTTTAACAAATAAGGCAGCAGTCCCAAAATGGAGTCACTTATGCTAAGCCCCACATCACCAAACTAAGACTTATTTATAGGTTTGCTTCTCTCAGAAATGGAATCTTAAAGCAGTCAATCAAGAATCACCTGATTGGCACTGGTTGGATAATCTGCCTGATACACCTGCCATCCCCTAAAGGAAAGTAACCTGGAAATAACCAATCCTCTTTTTTGCTTCGTCTAACTTCCTTGTACCCGTTCCCTTCTACCTATAAGACTTTCATTTTGTACAGCTCCTCAGAGCCCCTTTCTGTCTGCTAGATTGGATGCTGCCCAATTTGAATCAATTTTTGTTCAAATAAACTCAAAAATCTTAATATGCCTCAGTTTATCTTTTAACAGTATTAACCAGAGTTCTGTTGATTTCTCAAGTCTCTCTGTTTACTTCACAAAACTACTGATTGGTCTATTTAACTCCTTTCTTGCCTCAGCACAGGATTGGCAGAAAACAAAATGTCAATGAACCTGAGAGTCCTTCATGCTTTTCCACAGCTTGAAGTGAGTTGCAAGGTAGAATTAATTGGGGTTGGCAGGATTAGAAATTGGACATAGCCTCTTAGTTCTAGGGACATGAAGTCTTCCCAGTTTGGCTTCCTAATTTGGTTTGAAATAAATTTCTGGAATGTCAAACATCCCCCTATTCAAAGGTAAGTATATATCTATATTCCAAAGCCAAATGAAAATGTCTTTTAGATTATGTGTCATTTTCTATTACTCGTGATACAGTTCCCTTCATTTAGTGCCTATGATCAAGAATTAACATTGCACCTCAAATACAAATGAATGGGAAAGGTAACAGAGGGGGAAGGCTTTCAGAATAGCCTAAAATAGGAGCAATTTGTCCATGTCTAATTTGTTGGGCAAAAGGATTTTCACCTGTTAGGAGAACAAGGTAATCTAGTTTCAGGTCTTGAAAGAGAGAACAAATAGAGTGTTCTCTTTCTTCATAATTGTTCACATTTAATGGCATTACAAGGGCATGTTAGCTATTCCAACCAAAAGCAATTTAATGAAAATGTATGCATATTGGTGGCATTGATATGTTAATGATGGGAATGAAATATAAATCTTTGGGGAAACAAATGCAGGAGAGGGCACCAAGAGGCTTTGTTCACCAACTCACATGGAGTTGGGCTTCAGGAAAGATTAACCTAGAGTCTGTTCTCCCTTCCTGTGACCTACAGGCCCTTGGTGCAGGGAACTCAGGTAGATGGAGATGGGAAGGCAATCATTTGGGATCTCCGTGGTCTGTAACCCCCTCCGAAGGGAACAGATCCCACCACTTGGAATTGACTTCCATCCTTAACCCCCAATCTGTATCTCCACTTGCCTAAAATAAAAATAAAAAATTGAACCACAAGTAAAATTCATCTTTACCAAGATCTTCCTTGATTAACCCCATCCAGATTGGTCCCTGCACTCGGGTTCCATCTATATACGAACTTTTGCACATGTTGATATATTGCCTCAAAGAACATAATTTGCTGATACATTGTTCCAGATCATTTCATCTGAGTATTTTTGTGTTTATTTGAGAATTCAGGTGCCTGGAACTTTTCCCTTTCATTTGGGAATTCAGGTATAAAGTCAATTTTCTATAATTGTTTGTGGCATTACTCCCAGAAGGGGAACTATTGGATGACATTTCCATCAGAGATGAAAACTCACCAGCCACTTTGTTTAAACATTGCTTGGTCACTGGAATTCCAATTCAGTGGGTATAATTTATATTGATTCTTCCCATATGTTCCTTCATCAATTCCTAGTATCTCTACTTCCTTCTCCTGCCTCTTTATCAGTAGGCTCTAGGCACACAGACATTTGCCCAGAGGCGATCAATTCTGATGCCAATATGGAGTTTCACACTCACATATACAACAGTAAAAACAAAAGTCTAAAAGAGACTAGTAAAAAAAAAGAAAACACTTAAAAAATAAAAGAAAATGATAGGTTTTGATTCATTTCCTTAAGGGTCTTGGGACTGCTTTCTATTAAATTTGTGGACTCATTTCTTCCAGCCTATAGACAGGACACATGGTCATTTATTTTCATGGCGTAGTGGGCATCTTCTCATAAGAAACCAATGACCTGCCTGTCAGGGAAAATCACTCAGCTGCCCCCTCTTTACATTCTTATCTCTTCCCCCAAACTCTCAGGAGAAAAGACCCTAAGACTATGGACCAGAAAAATATAAGGGTGATAAAGATACATAAGGATGCCATTAGACTTTGCCTGGAGCAGATTCAAGGGATTTGGAGTATCTTGAAGAACTGACTGTGATTTTAGCTTCTATTCATTTCTCCATGCAAAGAAGCATGAAACATACAACCAAAAGTGGAATTGGTGTTATCAACTCATCCCCCCCTCCTTCTCTTTGCTGTTCTTCTGGTGCCATCTTTTTTTTTTTTTTTTAATGTTTATTTATTTATTTTTGAGAGAGAGAAAGAGAGAGAGGATGAGCAGGGGAGGGGTAGATAGAGAAGGAGACAGAGAACCCCAAGCAGGCTTCACGCTGTCAGTGCAGAGCCTGACACGCAGCTGGATCCCACAAGTTGTGAAATCATGACCTGAGTCGAAACCAAGAGTCGGATGCTTAACTGACTGAGCCACCCAGGTGTCCCTTTTCTGGTGCCACCTTGAACTCCATCTCCTCAATAAGGTCTCCTTGGGCACCCCAAGACTGGCAACTTTATTCCTGGCCACACCTAGAGCACTCTGTCTGGAGCATGCCCCCTTGATGTGCCAGATGTTGTCACCAGACAATGTGCTTGGAGGGGAGAGACAGAGTTTCAGTCAGCTTTTATTCCCACAGTTACCAAAATAGTATCAATAAGAAATCCGTGCCAGTCTATCTGGTTCCAATTTCTGGGCATTCTCCCATCCTAAGCTAGCCCCAAGCCCCTAATCACCATGATAAGCAAAAGATTTCATCTTTTTCTAAGAAGAGAGAGGATGGTCCCTAAGGTATGACTTCAAGGTAGGCAGTGGTGCAGCGAGGGGTTGGGATCAAACCCTGGGAATCATCTACTGTCAGAGTGGTTGGGGCCCACGAGATTCTCTTAGTCCAACTGTCATATTGAAAAGATGAGAAGAATGAACTTCAGAGAGAATAAATAACTCTCTAGTCCATGGAGTTGATCCTGGGCAAAATGGGGATGAGAGTCCAAGTTTCTGACCCCTGATTCTAGATTTTGAACTATCTAGGTCATTTAACTAGACCTCTTTAAGAAAAATGATATTAATAATCAAAGTGAACATCTCGAACTAATCTATCAAAAGCTGGAGACTTACTAAGTGAGCTTTTTTTTTGAACCCTACCTGTAACATACAGGTAACCCAGGAAAGCGATGGGAACGAAAAATATTAACAAAGCTGTGAAGTGCACAGCTGAGAACTAGTTAGCAATATCCAGTAAAGTTGGAGATACATATTCACTTTAATCTGGTGATTCCACTGCTAGGTATAGAAACTCCCATACACATGCATGAGAAAAATTCATTACTGAAAATTACATTAGAAATAACAACCAAAAGATAGCCCTGTTAAGAGGTCAGGTTCCACAGGAAACAGTCTTGACATGGGTGTCTGTCCAGAAGGGTTTTAGGTAGGACCCTTGGGAGCAACACCTGTGAGAGTAAGGGAAGCAGGACTGGGCCGAGAGAGAGGTTGAAAGTCCCTGCAGAAATAACAGAGGTCTCAGCCAAGCCTACAGAGAGCTCTGCATCTGGGTTTGCCTCTTCAGGCTGGACCAAATCGATGCAAGAAGTCCAGGACTTTTTACCCCTCACTGACAGTCACTGGGATGCGAGCTGGCCTGGGAAGGGGTGTGACTTTGGGTGAACAGCTTCCTTTGCCAGAGGTCAATAATTAATGAAAGACTCTGCTGTGAACCATGAGCAACCAACATCCCTTGTGCCGGGGAGAATGAACGTCTTGGTAATTGGTTGGCACATCATGGTGTCCACTATAGCACTCCTCTACCCGCAAAAAAATATGCAGCCAGTAATTTAAATGCATTTCAGACCCCCCCCCAAAAAAAAACTAAGATAAAAGAAGAAATCAATGTGCAAATAACAAACTATTTTGATACTTGAACTAATTAAAAATCGAGAAAAGTTAAAATCAATAAACCAAATAAAGCAGAAAGAGTTAATAAAGTTAAACCCAGAAATTAATGGAAGATAATATTTTTTAAAGGCATTGATTAATAAAACTAAGAACTAAGACTTTGGAAAACCAAAAAATTAACTGGCTGAGTCTAATCAAGAAAAAAAAGAAAGCTACAAATGAATGGGAAGGATAATTAACCACTGATAAAAATTTTCAATTATCAGAAAATATTATGTACAATGTTATGCCAATAAATTTGAAGCCTAGATTCAAAATGATGATTTTAGGGGTGCCTGGGTGGCTCAGTCAGTAAGCGTCCGACTTCAGCTCAGGTCATGATCTCACGGTTCGTGAGTTCGAGCCCTGCATCGGGCTCAGTGCTGACAAGTACAGCACAAGAAAATAATAATAATAAGCCAATATCACCTGCAAACAGATGTACAAAAGTCCTAACTATAATTAAAAATTATATTTTTAATTTTAAAAATATTAAAAATAGTGATGAACCATAATCAAGATAGTTTTATCCTACAAATGTAAGATGACTGAAGCTTTAAATATCTATTAAAGTAACCCATTGCATTAATATATTAAAGGAAAAACTCAATCTAATTATCTCAATAGGTGCCCTGCAAATTAAACACCCATTTAATAAAGTTAAACCCAGAAATTAATGGAAGATAATATTTTTTAAAGGCATTGATTAATAAAACTAAGAACTAAGACTTTGGAAAACCAAAAAAATTAACTGGCTGAGTCTAATCAAGAAAAAAAAGAAAGCTACAAATGAATGGGAAGGATAATTAACCACTGATAAAATTTTCAATTATCAGAAAATATTATGTACAATGTTATGCCATTTATACTGTTGATTACTTATGAAATCGAGTATTGCAATGGCCCACAACAATTTGGGGCTCCTGGGTGGCTCAGCTGGTTAAGCATCTGACTTTGGTTCAGGTCACGATCTCATGGTCCATGGGTTCGAGACCCGTGTCAGGCTCTGTGCTGAAAGCCCAGAGCCTGGAGCCTGCTTCGAATTCTGTGTTTCCCTCTCTCTCTGACCCTCCCCCACTCTCTCTCTCCCTCTCTCTCTCAAAAATAAACATTAAAAATTTTTTTTAAATGACCCACGACAACTTAAAATGGCCAACGCAATCTAGCCTCCTGTTATCTGTGACTCCATCTTTTTCTAGCTCACTGGATAGAGGAAACAGAGAATAGCATTAATGGTTGCCACAGTGATTGAAGTCTACAGGGTAAGAGAAGAGGAAGCTTTAAAAAAACAAAGCCTCCAAAACCTGCATAATATTTACCTTGAATTTTGTCCAGCTCTTGGGGGTAGAACTTCAAGGATCTCAGCCACTGGGAGGCAAGTTGCTGAGCAGAGATTTCAGAATCTGTATACAGCTGGGGAGATGCTGAAGCCCATATCTAGCCAGAGTGGATAGATCCTGATGAAAATCTTGGGCTTTCAGTACCATAGTTTTACCAAATCTTACAGTGGACCAAACTTGGGGAAAGCTACACGGGATTCCTCTGTACTCTTTCTTACATGATCTCAATATAAAAAGTTTAATTTTTAAAAATCAAGGCATAAAGAAATGTTCTCTGAGAAGCCAAAGCTGAAAAAACCTGAGCAAATATATTGATCAGCGCTTCTGGACTACAAGATACACTCAAGGAAATTCCGCAGCCTAAAGATGATCCCAAAGGAAGCGCAGAAGTACGAGGAGGAATCAAGAATTCCAGAAAAGGTAATTGTGTGGGTAAGCATAAAAGGCATTTTAAAGCAAGAATAGTAATAATGTCCAAAATAAAGACACTACCACCACCAACAACAACACATATATCCTAAACCAAGTAATTCCGCATCTTGGTATCTACTCTGGAGAAACACTCATGTATGCAGGTAAAAGCAGGCAATGAGATCATCATAAATTCACATGCAATTGTAAGGAAATTCCTTACAACTTTAACAGTAGCAACAATTTGAAAGAAATATGAATATCCATAAATATGAGGCGGCTAAATTATGTCGTGTACACACAATGAAAAATGATGCAGTGGTTGAAAAAAGTGGGGTTATATTTAATTGTGCTAACATGGAAAGAGCTTTTTTTTAAAAAAAGCAAGTCATAGAAATATCTGTATAGTATGATACCATGTATGTAAAACATAATTTTCTAGAGTATGTATACATACATGAAACACTTTCGAGTGCTTACTGTATAATCAGACATTATTGTAAGTGCCTTACACAAATTACTCTTTTAATCCTCAAGAGAACCCTATGAAGTAGGTACTATCATTGTCCTCATTTTTACTGGGGAATAAATCGAACATAGAGGTAACTAGCTTGCCCAGTTACTAGGTCGCTCAGTCACTAATGACAGGACTAGAATTCAAAGCCAAGATGGGCTCCAGAATCTGTACCATTCCAATAATGCCTGGGGGGGAAATGCTCAAAAGACACACTCCCACTTGTCATGATGGGCATAGGGTGATATATGGAAGTGTTGAATCACTATATTGTACCTGAAACTAATAGGACACTGTATGGTAACTAACTGGAATCAAAATTAAAATTAAAAAAGATGTGCTCCCAATTTTTAACAGTGGCCACCTCTGCCCAGAAAAATGAATTTGGGGTAGTAGTAGAGGGGAACTTTGCCTTAATCCATTCTACTTGAATGCTTAACAAGAATAACTGATGTATTGTTCAGGAATTTTTAAATGACTAAAAATTAAAAGGGAAGTTATGAACCTTAGTAGAAAAAAAAGTTTGGAATGAACTGAAGAGTAAAAGTTCAATTCTGTGGAGGCCCAACCCTACACCAAGAACAAGTTCTCTACATAGAAATATGTGAATTGTATACATATAAAGAAATAGAAACAATTTGTAGAATGGTTTCAGGAAGTACACTTACTATTATTAAAATATCTCTATCAAGTAAGAGATAAAGTGTCCATAAAAGTTGAAAAGTCACAAGATAGGAGTGTGGTTCAGGACAAAGCCAAGAATCTTACAAATATTTTCATGTTTATGAATCTGGGGACTCCCATGTGTCTCAGACTATTCAAGAGCTGATTGCATTAAAACAGACACAAGCCCAGCAAATAAGTTCTTGATCCAATTCCTCTTTGCAATGGACATACAGATGTCAAATTAAAATCATCCTATCCCCCAATCACTTATTACTCTACCTAGAGTTCTCCACTTGCTGGTTCACTTTGTACTCAAAAAGGGTTTGAACGGGCTCCCACTAACCCTGAAGCACACCTAGGGATTCAGTGATTGAGCTGAACTCTGATGAGATGGCTGGTTGCGGAACTGAGTCGTCGAGTCAACCATGTATAACCAGTGAAGTGCAAACAGAACAAGGTGAGAGGGAGACTCAGTGCAAGAGGATGCCCGGGAAGCCCCTAACGAGTTGGCTGATGGAGACAGAAGATCCCTGGAAGGGGCTCATCAGCTCCACGCGCTGTAGGTCTTTTCTGGAAGGTGGACAGTGAAAGCAAATCGGAAGAGCCCATCGGTCCTGGTCTGGAATTCCCAGAGTGCACAGGCCAGCCAACAGGCGCAGGGTCCTGAGGTGTCGAGGATGATGCAGAGTTGGGACTTTCTCACTCACAGCTCAGATCAGGAATAGACAATGCCTTGGATCAGGAACAGAAAACTGGAAAGGACCAATCACCTCCAAGAATCTCAGGGCTGGATCAGAACTTGAGAAGTCATGGAACTCCCCCTTCTGCCCCCTCAGATCAGGACAACCTCCCCGCCTCATCTCCCTTCATTTATTGTTTCTATTATTTTAAAGGAAACATTCTACAACCTCCCTCTGTCAGGAAGTCCTCCCTGAGCTCTGGCCAAATACTCCTTGGGACACAAGGCCCCCAAAATATATTGACAAACTTCCTTGGGTAAAAAAAGAGATTCACACTCAATTTAAGAAACTATATACAAAACAGTGTTCTTATAAAACAGGTAAGTCGTGGGAGAGAAGTAAGTTGTAGGCAGAGAAGGGAAGATATGTTACCAAGAGGGGCTATTTTTAAAATGGAATTATTGCATGATTCTTTAACAGGAGTTATCATGGTATATGTAAGTGATTGTTTACAGAATAGCAGCTGCGTCATAGGAATTTTTCATAGGCAAATTGAAAGTTTAATTACCCATCGCCCACTGTGTATCTGTAAGTCAAAAAGAGGTGTAAACTCATAGGTGTAGGCACTCCCCAATCCGTCCGGCTGGACCGTGACCTACTGGAATCTTCACGTGACAGATAGGAGAGAGAACAGTGAGTCTAGTTAGGGAGGCCAGCAGTTGGAATCAGGATATCCAAAGAAAGGTCACGAATGAAGATACATGTTCAGGCCAGACATCAGAATCAAAAACAGGTGTTATCCTTATGCTTCCTGGAAGCGTTATCCAGAATAAAGCAGGACACAGCCAGGGGCTGGTACACAGGAGGCAAGGTCCAACCTCTACAACCTAACAGGGAGCCAGGCCTCCAGAGCAAAGGGAGGGAGGCAGAAGACCAACGAGATACACTACGTGCGTGCCATGTTTTGAGCACAAAACTAATTCCAAATACCATCTATGTTCAGACTTGGTTCTCACTGGCTATGGATTTGCTGATGGCAGATGCCTGGTGGAGCTGAAGCAGGTGGTAGCAGTTTGAAGGGATCCATCGTGAAGGGATTTTACCATCAAGTAGCAAATAGTCTACACATAGACTGTAGGTGAGAAAGTATTTCGTTCAGTGCATTTTGGACTTTGGGGTGAGACCTGTGTGTAGGTCAGTAATTAGGGACTCTCAACCCAAAGTTTTTGTTAAGTTTTGTTGTGAACGGAATGGAATGGGATGGAATGGGATGGAATGGGATGGAATGGGATGGAATGGGATGGAATGGAATGGAATGGGTGGTGTGGATAGCATGGCTTGGAACCAAATGCATTGTATTTAGTAAGGCTGGACATTGTGGAAATTTGAGGTATGTGTGTGAGACACAAGAGGCAGAAACTGAGACAGAGAGAAATAATGTGATTAAAAAAAAAAAAGTAATTTCCACTATGGATCATGGTTTTAAAAAGTTGTTAATGTCACTGAACAAACAAACCCCTCTTATTTTACAGGTAAGTAAATTAAGGACCAGGAAGGGGAAGAGACCACAGGGGGATATCTAGTCTGAGTCCTTCTGCCATACCCACCTACAAAGACCAGGCTCTCCAGACAAAACGAAACAGGACATAGGACGTGTTTATTTTTATGAATACTCTTAATCGATATTAAATTCAATTATGTTTTTATTACACATTTAACAAACTGAGCTAATTGAAAAGAATAAAACCACACAAAAACAAGACCTTCTTGGAAAAACCACAGCTATATTGTTGCTAACTAGAGCCTGTAACCTCTCATATGGTTACCATGGCTTTAGCCAGAAGCCTGTTTTGCCCACAAAACAAAAACTAAATCTGCAATTTAGATATTGGGTCACTAGGTGCCGTGCCATAGAGACACATGAGGGACCACAGACCTCAGTGATTCCTCTTTTGGTGAAACAATAAAATTTGATATTTGAACTTAAATATAGGGGTGCCTGATGGCTCACTTGAGACTTTGGCTCTTGGTTTCAGCTCAGGTCAGGATCCCAGGGTCCTGGGATCAAGCCCCATGCCCGGCTCTGCACTGAGCATGGATCCTGCATAAAATTCTCTCTCTCTTTCCCTCTGCCACTCTCCCCTACTCTCTCTCTCTCTAAAAATAAAATAAATTAATAAGAATAAACTTAAGTATAACCAAGTCCCCCCAAAAGAGATAATTGTTCCAAAGCAACAAAAATTAAAACTAAAAAATCCTGGCAGAGAATTTAGTATCTTTTTCTGACCCTGCAATTTTATCTGTTCACCCTAAATTTTAGTTTAATCTAAAGCCCTTATAGTTGGTTTATCCTCAGCTCTTAGGTTTTCTTGGCACGAAGCCCCTGAGCCACTCAGCTCCTGAAAGCTTAAAATGAAGCCATTTCTCTCTAGACTCTTCCAAGATCATAAAAGGAAAGAACTTTCTTTTTTCAAGTTCCCTGATCCCAGAGACTTACTTCTTTTCACTCCCCGGAGCAGAAGGGATGGACAGAAGAGGCTTCGAGGTAACATGAAGCTAGACGTGCCAATCACAGTCTTGCTCCCTGATCCTTTTCCACCTCTTCTTTTATTCTCCCCCAACCCTCCGTTTTCCCCTACTTGGACTTCAACTGTTGTATAGCCCCTCAACAAGTCACATTCAATTTCCAGTTTCAATTTCCACATTCAATTTCACATTCAATTTCTTGGAATGCTGGTAGGAGGAAGGGAAGGAATTGCTACCCCCAGTTTAGAGATGAGGAATTTAAATTCAGAAAGACGAAATGACTTTCCAGTGTCTCAAAATTCCAAGTCAGAGTCTGTTTCCACAAGGCCAGTGTTGTTTCCATCGTTGATTATGTTAGTCAGGATCCAGTGAGGAGACAGACCCGACACAGTGGAGAGAACAAGGAAAGTTTAATATAAAGAATTATTAATAGTAAGTGGTAATTAACCACTAAAGGATAGAAAGAATTCTGAAGAATAAGGGGGTTGGAGTACAGGGAGTAGTCACTACCTCTGGGGCAGAAACAGAGCAACCATCGAAGGAACCCTATGCCAGGGCTGAAGCCCAGACCTCACCGGGGTGTATGTGGCTGTGGCCCATGGGATGGTGGAAAGGTTGGGGTGCTGCACGTTGGGGCTGGAAGGCAGAACACTGTCTTCCCGGAAGCAAAGAGGGCACCACTGAGACTCCCCAAGAAGCCTTCTTCTGGGGAGTCATCTGAGAAGCCATTATCTGCTATGATGCCAGTGAAACTCACTGGGTGAACACCACAGGATGACAGCAAGTCACTGGCCACAGGGCAGGAGCAAGAAGTACACCAGAACCAGAAGGAAGCCCCTGGCTCCTGCAGTGCCATCTCAGCGCCCTCTACTGGCAAGGGTAATGTTGCACCAGCTGGCAAAGAAAAATGTTAACACTGCCCCACTCCAGCACCACAAAGCAGGGCAAAAAAGGGTGGATTTGGAACCGAGAGGCAATGACTCTATAACCAGGTACAGTCAGCACTCCAAATGGGAGTGGTGTATGATGACTGGAAGCACGTTTGTAATTTCTTTGAAAGGCAATTTGTAGGTGCAAATTGGAATTTGAGAATCGTTTCTTTGGAACTTGAGAATCATGCCCAGGTAGTAATGGAAGGGAGTGTTTCCTTTTGCGTGATGGCACCATGAGGTGTCATAAAAGTTTAAAAACAAGTATGGCAATAACAGAATAGGTCACCACTGAGGGGAAGGTGGGGACAGTGATCAGGAAGGATGCACAGAGCAGCAAGAGAGTTCATGGGTGTTTGTTATATTATCCTAGCCTATACCTTTTTGAGTGCCTGAAATATTTCCTGGTAAAATACATGAATAAAATAACAAAGTAGAAATAAAATTTTGAAGATACAAGAGCCAAAGATTTGGATTGCTGCTTAGAACTGGTTAATTTTCTTTAACAGCTCTTTCTTAATGTCTTTTATTATTTCTATTCCATGGATTTCTCCTTTAAAACTGTTTTTTCTCAATGTTCTGTCCTGACCTTTCTCTCCACTTACTCTCCCCCCCTTCTGTAGGATCTTAGCTAATTTTGGGACCTCCTTCTCTATGTGGATGATATCCAAACATTGTATCTCTCACCTGAATAGGGCTCCTGATATAGGGCCCCATTCACTCAACTTCTTTGACATCTCAGGAGGGGCCACACATACCTGAAACTCCTCACGTCCAGACTGAACTCAATATCTTTCCCCCCACCCCGATGCTTCTTTTGTCTCCTACCTTGGTAGCTGGATCACCATCCACCCAGTCACTCAAACAGGAAACCCAAGTCCTGTCCTTGATGCTTCCCTCATTCTCCAAATCCAACCACCAACTTCTGTCGGGTGTACTTTTTAGGGTTTCTTAAATTGATTTGTTCTCTCTATTCCTGCTATGAATTTTCTGGTTGAGCCCGTCACCATCCCTCACCCAGGCCATGAGCACATCTCCTCGTGTTCTGCTCACACGTAGCGTTCAGTGGAATCAGACAGAACCAAATTATGGGGCCGGATGGCCTGGAAACTCCCTGGGGCACCAGTTTATAGGACACCCTGAGATATCGTTCAAGCAGATCAAATATGTGGTGCCAGCTAACTCAGGTTTTTGTGAACGACTGACATCATTGACGAAATATAAAATGGTCCCAACTGAGCCAAAATAGGTTTACGGTCCCCAGAAGAGCTGACCCAGCATCGCAGAGTATTTGTAACAGCCACAATGTGATCTGCTTGGTGAAGGTTAGGCCACACCATCAACCTGAGACCAGCCGCATGGCAGGCATCTAAAGTCACCGTGTCTGTCTGCTGAAATTTCGAAACTCCCTTATTTTTTTATGGTATGGTGCTGATTAGCAAACAAGGGATTTATTTTATCTACATTTGAATGCTTTTATTAAGCCTCACAAGAAATTGTCAAGTTCAGAAAATGACACACCCCTACAAAAAGAGAGAGAGAGAGAGAAGAAAAAACTCAGGAAAGCAGGAACATGAAGGTAAAAAACAATGGTTTTTAATATTTTCAACAAGATTCTGACCACATTTGTGTGAGTGATTAATACCTTGAAGGTATATATAAGTGTAGTCAGAAGAAAACCTAATTCAAATATGTTAAATTGTTATGTTACTACATTCAGGGGGAAAGAACTAACCCACGGGGTACTGGGTTGGCTCAGTTGGTTCAGCGTCTGACTCTTGATTTCAGCTCAGGTCAGGATCTTACAGTTCATGAGATCAAGCCCCACATCAGGCTTTGCACTGAGAGCACAAAGCCTGCCTGGGATTCTCTCTCTCCCTCTCTCTCCGTCCTTCCCCCACTCTCTCTCTCAAAATAAATAAATAAACTTTAAAAAAAACTAACTCCTGATTTTGAACACAAAGAAATACAATTTTTATTAATAGAAAATTAATTTCTCTTTATCTTCTAAAAGTAAATATTAAGCAGTTTTTTTAATAGTCCCTTGAAGGGGTGTCCGATTCCTCACCATCTGGGGCACTAATGACAGTCCCCCCCACCCCCCACGCCAGAGTGTGCGGCCAGAGAAGTGGGGATAGAATCCAAAGTCCTCACCATTTCTGCAGGCCTTCATGATGCCTTCTCCCTGTGTCTCTGGCCTCTCCTCTCTCTCCTCTAGCCTCTAACTCTACTCCTCTAACTCCTACTCTCTCTACACTGGACTCCTTCCAGTTCCTCTGGTTTACCTCTGCTGGCCTCAGCACAAGGAGGGCCCTCTGCCCAGAACACCCTTCCCTGCACCCCACCCCCAGTATCCTGACCAGCTCCTACTTGTTTTTCAGGTCTCGGGTGACGACATTTCTCCTCTTCTTAAACATGTCTCCAGTCCCTCAGTTTTAAGCGTCCAACTCTTGATTTTGGTTCAGGTCATGATCCCAGTCTCGTGGGATCGAGCCCAGCATCAGACGCCATGCTGAGCATGGAGCCTGCTTAAGGTTCTTTCTCTTCCTCTGCCCCTCTTCCCTGCTCACCCATGCACTCTCTCTCTCGCTCTCTCTAAAATAAACAAAATACATAAAATAAAATGTGTCTTCAGTCCCCCCACCAGAAGTCTCCATCAGGTGTCCCTACCAGGTGATCCCATCATGCCCTGCTGCTCTCTTATCACACTCACGTCCTTATCACCCAGACTTATGATTGTCTGTGGACAGGACAGTCTTATATATGTGTGAGCTCCATAAGCTCCCTGAGGACTTCACAGTTATATCCCCAGCCCCTAGCATAGTGCCTGGTACGTAGGAGATATTTAATAACTATTTATAGAATAAACAAATCAACTCATGAATTGCATCTCCTTACCATCAGAAAGTAGAAATGAGTCGAGATACTGTAGTCTACCCAGATGCTTTGAGTGGATGAAAACAATAAGCCGGAAGA
Source organism: Panthera uncia (assembly GCF_023721935.1). Taxonomy (NCBI): domain Eukaryota; kingdom Metazoa; phylum Chordata; class Mammalia; order Carnivora; family Felidae; genus Panthera; species Panthera uncia. The sequence goes on from NC_064813.1 coordinate 29,258,274, forward strand.
AATGGCCAGGCGATGAAATGATGGGAAGAGTGACACCACATGTAAGTTACCATTGTCAGATTCTTCTACCCAAATTGACTTCCCTTCGACCCCAGAATACTGGGGTGGTAACCCCAGGCTACTCGGGTGCCGTCCTCACCAGCAATCTATAGACATATTAAAAATGCTAACACTATTCACCCAAGCAAAGTGGAAACAGCCAGGTAAATCTGTCCTGTACAAATCACACAAGGTATTCCAAAGCCAAGTAGCGATGAATATTGGATTGGCCCTCCACTCATGCAGATAATTGCCAGTTAGTCCAGTTTGGGTTTGTTTGCTCGTGTACTTTTAATCCTGGCCACGGGACCCGGCCAGCCTGGGTGGAGAGCAGAACCAGCAAGATAGGACAGGGCAGGACACAGACTACCACTGCTATGGTCCTGGACCAGCAGGGGAGGAGGGTGGAAGGACAGTGATGGCCACAGAGCAGCCCGCTGGGATCTCCTGGGTGGAGGACCTATGAGGAACTCACTCCATACCAAGTTCTTCCATTATTTCTCCTGACCCAGAGGGAAAAAAAAAACAGGGAGAAGTGGCTAATAGCCATTCCATCCGGGTACTAGAAGCTCACACCAAGAAGCAATAAGAATTTGAATAACAAGAACATTGTCCTCAGAGGAAAAAGAAGAAAGGGAAAAAAGTTACCCACCCACCCGTGTATGCCAAGTCACAAAATTTAATTAGGAAGATAAGAATTGGGGGGGAGATTGGGTTGATGTTCCTTTTTTTCCCCCTAGTTATGAGCCCAGGGAAAGGAGCGAGAGACATAATTTAAGCACAAAATTAACATCTTCTAATAATCTTAGACAAAACCCAACTCTGTTTTGCTTTGGTTTGTAAATTAGCTCATGATTAAAGTGTCTCTTCAGCCATACGCCATTGTCTACCCAGGCCTGTTTGCTGAATGCCGCCCTGACCTGAACGCCCTTCTAGCTCAAGTACAAGGTTTGAGAGCGAGAGGGAACAATTATTATAAAGTGAAGTACTTGCAGTTTTGCTGCAAAATCAATGAACTTTTCAAGTGATTTTTATCATATTTTGCAGCTGTTCTGTTGGCTTCTGAGTGGTTATCACACCGTCAGCCCCGGTGTTTTCAAAAAGCCTTGTTCATCTGGAAGCCTCCCCTTCTCCTTGAGGAGCAGCTGGCACCGCCCTGGCTGGAGAGCCGGGCTGCTAGAGAGCGGATTCCAGAAGCTGGCGTGAGTGAAGGGCAGCATTCTGGTCGGGGCTCCGGCACCTCTTACTGTGCCGCCTGTTTGGCAATTCTGGGCCTGGGCTGTCATCGTAGCTCAGGTTTACCTGCTTTACCTTAGAGAGAAACTCCAGGAAGTCCTCTGTCTTGCATCTTCCAACATCACAAGCTGATGGGGACAGAAAGTACTTTAGAAATCTCAAGATTCACCAAGATGACTAGAAAAACAGGCCCTGAGGATACAAAGTCAGGGTTGACCCAGGGGTCATGCAGAGCTCTCCCATGCCTCACTTACGGGAGCCCAAGAGGGAGCCCAGGAGAGAGTAGAGCAGCTGAAGTCAGCAGTGACGGAGGAGAAGGGGAGGAGACAGGAACATCCCTGCTCTGTGCGATCCTCCTGTCAAATGGCTTGTACATTAGACCATGGCCTTCAGGCATGCATTGAGCCTGAGGACACTAAGGAAGCAAAATTCAACAGGTGTCTCTGCTTAAAAGATATCTGGTTCATTTTTTCATATTCACCGAGAATCCAGGTGACCCACATAAAATATTGAAGCTTCAATGTACAGGTTTACTTAAAATGACTCTAAAATGGGCCTATTTCATAATGCTAAATAACACTATATTTAGTTGTGGTACTGAATTAGTGAGAAACCCAAAACTATGCCCACTGTCCTCTCCTCCCTCTTTGTCCTGAATTCAGCAGACTACCACGCCTATAGGAGAATCAGAACTGGCACTTAGATTTGACCTCAGGGAGGGAGGCTCTTTTGAACGTGGAATAGGTGAATATTTTCTCCAATAAGCTTGCCCTAGATAACCTCATGGTTATGATCAACAATCAGTTAAGCAGTGAATTGTTCTGAAGCATCTTCTGTGTGTTCAGCACGGGGATAAGTTCTCTGAGTTCCATAAAATAAAGATAAAATTTAATTCCTTACTGCAAAAGATAATTGATAAGGGCTAAACTCTATGGCATGTACTCGAAGATGGACCTCAATTGGTCTCTCAGGATGGGTCAAATTTAGGTAAGTGGAGAGAGGAAAGAACACAATAGGGGATCAGTCTAAGAAAAGGTGGGGGTGGTGTAGGCGACACTAAGAAGTCCCACTTGGATTATTTTCAAGATGTACCTGAGTCAGGCAGAGCCCCCCATGGTGCTAAGTTGGGTGTTGAATCAAGAAAAGAATTTATTGGGGCACCTGAGTGGCTCAGTTTGTAGAGCATCTGACTTCGGCTCAGGTCATGATCTCACGATTCGTGGGTTCGAGCCCCACGTCAGGCTCTGTGCTGATGGTTCAGAGTCTAGAGCCTGCCTCAGATTCTGTGTGTGTCTCTCTCTCTGTCCCTCTGTTCATGGTCTATCTCTCTCTGAAAGCAAATAAATATAACATTAAAGAAAAAGTTTAAAAAGAAAAAGAAAAGAAAGGAGTTTATTATGGTTATCCCCAAATAACTATCTACGAGCTCAGTTATTTCTACTGTCTTTTCACCTGCTAGCTTTGAGAAAAACCAATGATAAATAAGGAATCTCTTACCAAGAACTGGTTGCTGGTTGAGGGAAAAAGTTGACCACAATAATAATAAACATGCATTGAGTTCTTTCTACATTCCAGGTGCCATACTAAGCACTTAACTTTATTTCATTTAATCCTGATGACCATCCCATAAGGTGGGTATGATTATTAGCTCCATTTGACAAAAGAGCTGAGTCACAAAGAGGTTAAGTTTGCCCAAGGTCACACAGCTAGTAGGTGACAAAGCGGAATTTGGAGTCAGCTGAGGTTTGGAAATCATGCTTTTACACCATGGCCTTTGAGGTGATCATGCTATGCTGGTTGCAAGCATCTCGCCTTTGGCAAAATAAGAGTTGGACAAAAGAAATGTCTTTTCCAAGACCTCAAGTCAATCAATATTCCATTTGCTCAACCAGCATGAACATGGGCATCTACACTCTGCTGAGCACTGGATGGCAAGGAATCCCAGTGACCCAGAAAAGGAGAGCAAGAGAGACAGACTAACTGACCCCTCAGGGCTTTGGGGGTTAGAGTTGGCTCCCTGGAGGGGATGAATCAATGTAGGCCTTGAAATCTGAATAAGATATGGAAGAGAAGTGAGAAGAGAGCCTTGAACAAAGGAGAACACAGCACGAGCTATGATTTGGAAGTCAGAATATGCACATCATTTTCAAAGGTCACTGGATAGAATGATCTGGCTAAAGTAGAGTAATAGGAAGTAATTAAAAAATTGGAATTAAAATTTAATAATAAAGAAAACAGGAAGTAACAAAAAATAACAAAGAATGTTAAAAAGGTAAAGTCAGGCCAAATATAGCAAATGTGAATGTTCAACTAAAGCAGAGATGTTATTTTGTAGACCTTGAGAGGCCACTGGAGGAGTTGAGCCTCTGTTTCAAATAGATTGCTCAGAAGACATTTGGGAAGAGCATCTGAGGTTGTAAGAATCTGGACCATGGTTGTGGCAGCGCCGTGGAAAGGGCAGGTTAAATGTAGAAGATATTAACAAAGAACGAGGGATGATGGGTTGAAAAATTACAAGGAGGAAGGTACAGTCAATAAATTCTAGTTTCTATCAGAAACAAAGATATCAGAAGAGGTCCTTGGAGGGGAAGGGATAGAAAACAAAGAGGTTGGTTTTAGCATTTAGTGGAACACATGTAGGGTGACCACACAATTTATTGTCAAAACTGAAACACTTTTGAGAGTGAGGGGGGCCACTGTTAATAATTACCCCACTATAAAACATGTAACTGGGACCATGGAGGCAAACCAGGACACATGGCCACTCTAGACTAGGTGAGGGTGGAAATGTTCCGGAGGTAGTCGGCTATGCCAGCCTGAAGCGCTGGGGGAAGACAGCACTATGGGATGTCGTCTCTGCTAGCTGCTGAGAAGCACAGTGTGAAGCTGTGAGAGAGGGTCACTCTCTAAAACATCCACTTCTGTAGAGAATAGGGATCCAAGGACTGAGATTTGGTGGCTAGCTGCAGAGGAGAGAAAAGCGGTCAGGAGAAGACCAAGAAAGCGTTAGAGAGCTTGTGGTCAGAAAAGTAGGAAGAGAGCTAGTGGGGCGCCATTTCCATTTGGGGACCTTCCCTTTACCATACACACCAACATACACATGCACATGCTCCTTGCCTGAAGTAGGTGTATCCCTCACCCTCCCGGTTATAGACAGAACCATCCTTGGACATTAACTCCTGGCCTCCCAGAAACCACGTGCAATGTTTACACATGGCTTCCATAGCCCCACATCCCTCATGCCTCCAACCCTTCAGATGCTGCTACTTCTGCTCAGAATGTCCATTCCCCCCTCCTCTTTCCCTACCCCAACCTCTGCCCCGGGCTAACTCTTACTCCTCTTTCAACATTCAACTAAGCTTTCACCTCCTTTGGGAAGTCTCTTCTGCATTTTTCAGTGAAGCTGAATGTCCCAATCTGGGTCAAATAGCATGCTGGGTTTGTACTCTGCCAGTCCTGCCACACAGCATTGCAATTGCCTGCTCTCTGGACTCTTTTCATTCCCAGACGGAAAGTTTTTAGAGAGTGGAGATGGTGTGTCTCATCTCTCTTACCAATCATTCCTGCACATTGCTGGGGACAGTGATGGTGTTCAATGAATGTTTGATGAATGAGTCCATGGATCAATGGATCGACAAATGGTCCTAGACAAAAGCTTAATGTTTCTTCACTTACCAAGGTCACTAAATAAGCCTGGTAACTAAAGACTTAAATCTGCCTATTTTTCCCTCTCTTGTCTTTTATCTGATGATTACAAAGAAATTAGAAATGGTCCTGGGTTCCTGCCATAAGTAGATTAGAAAAGGAGACATAAGTAGATGCCCAGTCTTCTGATGGAAAGAGCAGGAACGCCAATGGCTCCAAGGGTTAAGGAGACTAACTCCCGTTTTCCATCCAAATTTTGGGCAGTGAAGGAGGGATACATCTCCAAGGGAGGGGAGAGCAGGGGAATGGGTGTCATGTGCACAAAAATCAGGTTCTACGTAAAGCCTGGAACCATTTTGGAAGAGCAGGGTGGAGAGCAGTCTCTGATAGAATTCACCACTGCCCACAGAATACTCTTCTGAGAGTTAGCAATGGCATCACAGGCAGAATCCAACACAGCTTTAAGGGCAGACAACCCTGGTTAACACTCAGAGAAGCCCAAGCAGGCCATTACCCAGTAGGTGCAGCCTCCAGGCTGTGATGGGGTATGAGGCAAACATTGATCATACAGGTAGGGAATGCAGCCACCAGGTGCAAGAGCCACAGAAGCCAAGAGGAATTTGGACAATGAGCAGAGGCCAACTTAGTAATTCCTAAATTGTGGACTAAATTGTGTCCCCTCAAAATCCATATGTTGAAGCCCTAAGCCCAATGTGACTGCATTTGGAGATATGGCCTTTAATAAGGTAATGAAGGTTAAATGAGGTCCTAATATGGGGACCTAATCCAACAGGCCTGGTGTCCATATAAGAAGAAGAGACAAGAGGAATGTGTATGTACAGAGGAGCGGCCATGAGGAAACACAGCCAGAGGGCAGCCATCTACAAGCCCAAGAGAGGGGCCTCAGGAGAAACCAACCCTACCAACACCTTGATCTTGGACTTCCAGCCTCCAGAACTGTGAGAATAAATTTCTGTTGTCTAAGCTACTCAGTCTGTGCTATTAAGTTTGGGCAGCCCTAGAAAACTAATAGAGCAATATATTGAGATTTTGTGAGGAACGATGCAATATGTCTCTAAGTGACTACTGGCCTGTCACGTTGGGGGCTAGAACCTAAAACAACTCCACTGGAAGCTATGGCAGAGCCAGAGTAAAGGCCTCCATTTCCTTGCAGAAATTCTGGCCCTAAGGCTGATTTAAAAGTTTCGAGCCACACAAGAAAGATCCTGTGAGGAGAGCCTCACAGAAAGAGAAGATGACAAATTACAAAGGACATCTGTGATGGTTTATATAAGGAAACTGCTTCCAATACCATCCAATCACCAAGACTTCCCGAGTTGAGGCCACTGGGATTTCTATAGGGAGCCTTAGCCCAAAACACAGCAGCAATGAACCCTGGGGGTCAGGGACAAAAAATCAATACACGCACTGCCTTTGAAAACTCAAGATGTTCTATAAAAGCTTTGAGCAAGGACAAGAAAAAATAGAGTTCCTTTGGGTCTAGAGATTTTTTTTTCCTTTTTTTTTTTTAACAGATTGCCTGTCTGCTCCAAGAGATGGAGATTGAAAAGTCGTATTCTCTGTGTGAAGGATCAGAGAAAACCTTGAAAATCCCAGTATCCTAGAGGATTCACAAAGGGTCTCAAGAAGCAGGACTGTGTGGGACTCGTGTTCTGGCCTGTGTGGATGTCAGGGCGGCCCAGGGCTCCCCACCGGTGCTGGGACAGTGTCTTTGAAGTGAGCAGAGCTGCCTTATTATGAAGACCCACCCAGGCCTGAGGCTCTGTCTCTGGATACAGCAATGGGGGGGGGGGGGGGGGGGATAAAATAAAAATAAAATAAGGTCTACACTTCTAGGGGTTTTTGGCCTCATTTCAGAAGGTTCAAACGACCATGTGCCTAGGAACCATCAGGGGGTTTGTTTAAAAACACAGATTCCCCAGTATCTACCCCAGAGACTTTGCTCCAGCAATCAAGGGGAGTGTTTCTCACGCGGGTAAAGGGCCAGTTTTTATTTATCTCCACTCCATCATAGATACTTTTGTAAAATACAACACAAATGAATTTATAGAAAAATTCTATAACACGTAATACAATCCCCAGGGGTGATTATTATTATTATTATTATTAGATTCAATGAATGTGAAATCAATCTGTCAAATTGGTACAAAACTTTCTAAGTGCTAGTTCTCAATTTTTGTTCTTATCTTGCCAAGGGCTGGTCATAAACAGTCTACGAACCAGCAGGCAGAGTCAGCAAATTGGATTCAGAGTTTGTTCTGGAACGGGGTCCGTTGTCCACATGCCACCCACTCTATACCTAGCCACGGTAATTAGGATGCAATTATTCAGGAACTAAACTCAGAGAGACATTCCTCTAAAGCTACACTGGCCAATACAGTAGCCACTAGTCACATGTGGCTCTGGGCCCTTGAAAGGTGTCCAGTCCAAATGGAGATGTCCTGTGAACAAAACAGAGAGCTGGATTTCAAAGACTTAGTGTGAAAAAGAAATAAGGTAAAATGTCTAATTCAGGGGCGCCTGGGTGGCTCAGTCGGTTGGGCGTCCGACCCTTGATTTCGGCTCAGGTCACAATCTCACGGTTTGTGAGTTTGAGCCCTGCGTGGGGCTCCACGCAGATGGAGCGGAGCCTGCTTGGGATTCTGTCTCCCTCTCTCTCTCTCGCTCTGCGCCCCTTCCCTGCTCGCTCTCTATCTCTCTCTTTCAAAAATAAATAAATAAACATTAAAAAGCATCCTTAAAAAATGAAAAAAATAAATATCTAGTTCATAATTTTTATATTGATTACACTTAGAAATATTATTTTGGATAGTAGTATCTGTTTCTTTTTTTAATATGGCTACTAGAATATCTTAAATTATATGCGAGGCTCACATCGTATGTGTGTTGGGCAGCCGTGTTCATAAGGAGTTTGTTCTCATCCATGCATTCATTTCTTCATATATATTGAGCATTTACTCTGAGCTCTGGGTAAACCATACATATGCTTGCCCTCCAGGAGCTTACTGATTGGTACACCCTTCTGTGTAAGTCCCCACGGGGAGCACCCCGCTCTCAGAACAATCACCTTATATGTGAGATATCAGAGTAGCAAATACCTTGGAAGGAAGCACAAGGCCTTATTGAATCAGCAGACCAAAAATAAGTAGAAAATAAAAATAATAGCAGCAGTAATAATAGCAATAATGGATAAATGCTTACCATGTGCCGAGTTCTATGTTCAGCACTTTGCATACATTTTTTAATATAATCCTCATAGCTCCCCTAGGACAGAGTGTGATGATCAGTTCTATGGGTCAATTTGGCAAGGCTATTGTACTCAGCTACTTAATCAAGCACGAATCAAGGCTGCTGTGAAGGCATTTTGTAGATATGGCTAGCATCTACAGTGGACTTTAAGTGAAGAAAATTACCATTGAAATGTGGGTGGGTCTCATCCAATCAGTTGAAGGCGTCGAGAGTAAAAACTGTTTCCCAAAGAAGGTTTTGCCTCAAGACTAGAGCAGCAACCCCTGCCTGAGTTTTCAGCTTGCTGACCTGCCCTACAAATTGTTTAGACTTGCCAGCTCTCACAACTTTGTCGGCCAATTACTTAAAATAGTCAACCAATTTAATTTATTTTAAATGCCTGGGCTGGGGTGCTCAATTGGTTAAGCATCCTACTCTTGATTTCATCTCAGGTCGTGATCTCAAGGTTTGTGGGATCGAACCCCATGTCGGGCTCTGCACTGTGAGTGCAGATTCTCTTGGGAAATTGGGATGCTTTCTCTCCCTCTCTCTGCCCTCTCCCCCACTCGGACACGCTCACAAGCTCGCTCGCTCTCAAAATAAATAAGCAAACTTTTTAAAAATAAAGTAAATAAATTATTTTAAATTCCTTAAAACAAATTGGGTCATCCAGTTCCTTAAAATAAATATATATCTCCGATTGGGTGTATTTCTTGGCTGCATCCTAAGTAATACAGGGAGGCGTTTGGGGTTTTGGTTTTGTTTTGTTTTTCCATTTTGTAGTGGAGATTAGCAAATTGCCCGAATGTCTCACAGTCAGGATGTGGCCAAGTGAGGCTCCAGGACCGGTCTGTCTGATGGGAACCCCATGTTTTTATCTGCCCTGTCTGTGCGTTCCCAAAGAGTGGGCATAAGAGGCACTAGCAAGGACTGAACCAATGACGACGGTCCCTTGAAGCTTTCCCAGACTGCAACGGGATACAGTGCTGCTCGTGGCCCTGGCAGGGCATCCCGCTGCACAGGAGGGTGTCTGCTACGGGTTAGGGGACATCGTGTCATTCCAGAGACTCAGCCTCAGTGCCTGAACCAGAGCGGGGCAGAGGACGGAAACCCTTACAGGAGCCAGTGAGAAGCTCCCCGTCCTGGGGTGGCAGCAGCGGTTGCAAGCACCTGATCTGGAAGGAGGGTCCAGACATGTCACCATGTCCAGGAAGCCAGGAGGCCACCCAGACTACAGAAAATGATGGATCACAAGTTTCACCACCTCCATCCTGAACCGAGAAGGGGTGCTGGGGGAGACTAGAGTTCATGCCGTTCATCTGACGGGCCTGAGCTACAGAATAAGAGATTTATTAATAGTTTGAGCCTTGACTGTCCTCCAGATTTGTGTGTTCTACAGAAATACTTGGCCCATCCTTAAAAAATTTTTTTCAAAGTTTATTCATTTATTTTGAGAGAGACAGAAACAGTACAAGTGTGAGGAGGGGCAGAGAGAGAGGAAAAGAGAGAGACTCCTGAACAGGCTCTGCATTGGCAGTGCAGAGCCTGATGCGGGACTTGAACCCATGAAACGGCAAGATCATGACTTGAGTCAAAACCCAGAGTCAGACGCTTAACCAATTAAGCCACCGGGGCACCCCCATCCTTACAAACTTCTATTTTTCCAATTGTCCGCTAAGGTCCTTCAGACCTAGCACAGTGCTTGGCACACAGTAGGGGCTCAATAAATGTACATCAAAGGATGGGCCAAGGAGTGGATGAAAGAATGAAGAGGCTATACAAATGACCAATATTATATAGAGAACATGTGAGGATAAAAGAAAATCACCCCGTGTATTGTCCAGGATCCATATACTTTCATTCAAATAACTCCAGAAAGAAAATAAAGTAGGGAGAAAGGGAGATTGGGGTGTGGGCGAAGGCCTGCCTGGATCCACGGAAGCAAGTACATAGCTCGCAGGCTCCCTTGGCAGCCGTGAAGACCCATAAGGGGGAGACAGGAGGAACGGCGGTGGCTGGAAGCCGGGGTGGAAAGTCGTGCGGACTCTTGAAGCCTGGGCTCCAAAGTTTGGACTGGTGCTCATTTCCACAGCACGATCCTCTCCAGAAGGCTCCAAGAGGCAGCACGGTCTGGGAGATAAAGCTCAGGTTTGGAAGCAGAAGACCTGGACCGTGTCTGTGGCACCACCACTGACTCACCCTCTGCCCGCCAAGGTTGGGAGGAGGCGCGGGGGTGGAAAGGCCCAGCTTCCTCTCTGCACGAGGCTTCTCAGTCTGGAAAGTGGAGATAACGCCTCCCATTAGGAAAGGCTTGGGAGGGCTTTGTGCACCATGAATGCAAAGGGCTACCGGGCCCTCGGAGCCAGAAACCAGCCCCTTAGCCGTCAGCCTGCAGCAACATTCTGCCTTCTGTTGCTTTTCAGTACCCTGCTCTCCCCGGAGAAAGTGTGGGCCACGGTGACGAGGGTGAGGCTTCCCCAACAATTTCAGATTCCTGTTGTGCTGTGTTTTGTTCGCCCAGGAAAGCACAGGCCAGCCTGTTCTTCTCTCTGGGGAAATCTGTCCCTGGAGACGGGCAGCCTGCTTGACCTGGCTGTGCTGTGCTGCCTCTGCGATCGTCCGTTCCCCTGCCCTCCTGCAGACATTCCTCGAATTTCATCAGTGTTTCTCCCAAGACGCTCCTCTCCCCCGCCACTGAAATGATAAATAAGGCAAGGACGTCTCTTCCATTGAGAAAAATATACCAAATTGGGTGGAGTCTGGAACGATCAGATGGAGGAGTGTGGACGAGGATCCGGCTCTAATAGCCAGTGCTTATTCTGTAAAGCCGGAGGGCAGGCACCATGCCTTTCCCGGGGATCAGTTTCCCCTGCAGGAGAGGTTCCCAGTGCTTTTCACTGGCTGGCCCCGCCCAACCACACAACCACAAAGGAGACTTAGGAGGGGTGTGGGGCAGTGAGGGTTTATGGACAGAGAAAAAGAAGTCTCTGTCATCACATAGCTTTTAACTGAGCTGAGTGACCTCTTCTTCCCTAGGGCTGAGGGTCCTCACTTGTAAAATGGGATGGTCCTATACCTAAATCTAGGGCCAACACACACAGCTGAGTCACTTTGAACGTGGCGCTTCCTTCAATTCATTCAACAAATAATTAATGAGCATCTGCTATGTACCAGGCACTGTTCTTGGCACTTAGGAAACGTCAGCTAATGAAGCCAACGTTGTGAACATCATCCTACTCGATGCCAGTGATTTTCACATGGCAGAAAAATTTCCAAACACGGTGTGCCACCTCGAGGCCATCAGCTGCTCCCAAGGCAAAGACGAGGAAACACCATACTTTGCTGTTCTCTCGGGAGTGGGAGTGCGGGTAACAGCAAATACTTTCTGAAAACGGGTGGTTTCTGCCTCCAAGATGTCATTTTCACAGGTGCCTTAAAGGCACTCTTTGGTGCACCTGGGTGGCTCAGTCAGCCAAGTGTCCCCAGCTCGGGTCATGATCGCATGGCTCATGAGTTCGAGCCCCACATCGGGCTCTGTGCTGACAGCTCAGAGCCCAGAACCTGCTTCAGATTCTCCATCTCTCTCTGCCCCTCCCCCACTCACACTCTGTCTCTTTCTTTCTCTCTCTCGCTCAAAAATAAATAAACATTTACAAGATAATTTTAAAACAAGGCACCTTGGAGGTCACTGTAAACCCAACTTAAACACAGTCAGTATTTTTTGGACTTAATTCTAATTTTCCCCCATGCTACTCACAGGGCATCAACAGTTTCCTCCCTGTAAAATGCAGCTCCTCCTTTCTATGTCCCAAAACTGCTGTCTTGACACTTCAAGGAGTGTTCACTCATCTCATGAGTGCAGAGTGTGGCTTGATTCAGTCATTCACAAGCATGTGTTAGGTCCTCAAAGACGTGCAGCCTGGAGGGCAGACACAAGCAGGCAAGGGCCGGAGGAGGCTCTTGGGGCTCTGGCAACACGAGGGCAGGTGTCAGACCCACGCGGGAGTGTGAGGGGGCCAAGTGGAAAATGGCAAGAACATTTTTGCCAAAAAAACCTGAGCTGTGGAATGTGCTTCCATTGTGGTGAAAACGTGGTGGACAGGAAAACCCACTGGGCTTGGAGTCATCCCATCAGGAATTAGGATCAGGTCTGCAGCTTGCTAGGCATGTGTGGCTTTGGAGAATTCTCTTCACTTCTCAGAGCCTGCATTTGCTCAGCTGTCAGTAAAATGGGAGCTAATGTGTAGCACTTACCATATGCTGCCATGAATGGCTGTGTTAAGTGCTTTACAAATGTTAACTCATTTCAGACTCACAATGACCCAATGAGTGAAGCTGCATTATTAGTTCCATTCTATAGAAAAGAAAACGGGACACGGAGAGGTTAAAGCCAAAAGTCTTTGGAGCTGGTAAATGGTGGCCTGAAGCTGGAGCCAGGCGTGGGGGCATCAGAGCCCATGCACTTGACCACCAGGCCATCCTGCCTTTCAAGGAGACAGGAATGCGCCTACCTATGGAGCAATCGGGAGTTTCAAACACACGTTTAGAGACTCCAGAAGTGGGAGAAAATATTTTCATTATGATATTTGTTATAAAAACATATTTAAGGCTGAGCCAAGAACGTCCTCTTCCATCATATACAGAACAGCTACCAAACACAGTAACGGTGAGAAAGTCGAACACACAACAGTGTGAGAAGCTCCCAATGAGAATGTCCTGGTCCATGTTGGCTCCCACCTGACAAAAACAAGCTCCTTTGAACTTACAGGTGCCCACGGCACTGTATCGCCCTCTGGGCCTGTGTCTCTCACCCCCTCAGAAGCAGGTATGAATGAGAGGGCTTCTCCCAGCCCCAGTTTACAAACTCTCCCTTCTTGGGAAGAGCTTGATCACTTACGTCAGGCACAGAGACCAGGGCCTCCGTCAGGGCACAGAGATTGCACTGAGGATTTGACTGAAAAACAGATACATGAATGAGCCCCACAGCCCACCAATCTCATTGGAAAAAATCTCACCCACGTTAAGGACAAGCATACCCCAAACAAAAAAAGATACAATCCCTGAAGCCTTTGCCCTCAGGGCATCCGCAGTTCTAGAATACAGCACTTGTGGAAAGAACCTCAGTTTCATCCAGAGAATGGTGATATTGAGCCCAGATTAACTGGATCCATCCTCCCAAGGCTCGGAGAAGGAATATCCCAAGGGAAGGGTTATGGGTTGAATTGTGTCCCCCTCAAAGTTGCTGAAGTCCTAACGCCGCACCTGTGAATGTGACCTTATTTGGAGATGGGATCTTTATGGAGACAATCAAACTAAAATGAGGCCATTAGGGTAGATTCTAATCCGATGTGACTGACGTCCTTATGAAAAGGGGGACTGTGGACACACAGACAGCATAGGAGGAAAGCAAGGTGGAGACACGGAAGGGCATCGTGTGAAGAATGGAGTTATGCAGCCATACGCCCAGGAGCACCAATGACTGCCAGCTAACCACCAGAAGTGGAGGGAATGATATGGAGCAGATTCTCCCCCGCAGCCCTCAGAAAGAACCAACCCTGCAGGCGCCTTGACCGTGGACTTCTAGCCTCCAGAACTGTGAGACACTAGATTTCTGTTGTTCAAACCTCCCAGTCCGTGGTGCTTTGTTATGGTGGCCCTCACAGACTAACACGGGAAGGAAAGGCAAGGCAATAAAAACTCCCCACAGCTCATGTCAGCCTGACAGCCGCCCCAGCCAGTGTCCAGAGGGAGAGGAAAACCACAGGACAAAATGGGTGGGCTTTCAGAGCAGTTTGGTCATGCCACAGAGCCGCCGTGAGATATTCCAGGCCTGGATGAAATAAGGTCTGAGGGAAACGGTGATCACCACTCCAGGAAGAGTTCAAGAACCTGTATTAATAGGTCTCATTCATGAAGCAACAGCAAAGCCGCTTGAACGATTACCAAGGTTCTTTTTTAGAAAACAAAAATTCTAAAAAACTCTGAACACAGCTGCACGAAGCTAGGGAGAGAGGGCCTGTAAGAGGGGTACAGGAGGTGGAGGAGTCAGAAATATTCACTGCTTTCTGAGAAGCACCATAGACCTTAACACCCAAGAGTCCCCACAGAATCCAGAAGCCCAGAATCTGAAGAGGATCCTAGAAGTTTCTTTGTTAGTGGTATGTTGGCAAGGTTCATTCATTCATTTACTCAGCCAAATATTTATTCCACCAATTTATCAGTGCTTCCTATAGCCCAGGCACTGTGTCACTATGTAACAACAATTGTATTAGCAACCTTGGCTAAAACTAACAGAAATCCAGTTCAGGTCAAAGAGGAGTGGTCCACATCACAGGACCACTGTGTGATCAGTTGTGCAAGTTGTGCACTGTACAACCCTAGAAGGTGGCCTGTGAACATCAATTGTAGAAGACGACAGTAAAGAGTCTGATCCTAACGATATTAACACCATATGGCAATTTCCTGATAGATGGAAATAAATCATATTAAGAAAGGGAGATTTCTTCAAGTTCACCCAGTGATCCCATGTGGACTGGCCCATCACCACAGCCAAACAAAAGCTGAGAAATAGCTGGGTCCCGGGTATGCCTGGTAGTGGGAGTGTCAAAACGTTTTCATCTCCTACCTCTGCTTTTGTCAGAACGTCAGCTTCATTAGCAGAAACATGGCTGACAGCTCCAGATTCTACATCTGATAATGTCAGCTATCAGAAAGAGAGAGAGAAACTCTCTAATGCACTTGCTGCAAGTGTTACAAAAACCAAAAGCCCCAGGCGCCTGGGTGGCTCAGTCCAGTTAAGCGTCCGACTTCGGCTCAGGTCGTGATCTCGCCGTCCGTGAGTTCGAGACCCGCGTCGGGCTCTGTGCTGACAGCTCAGAGCCTGGAGCCTGTTTCAGATTCTGTGTCTCCCTCTCTCTGACCCTCCCCCGTTCATGCTGTGTCTCCCTCTGTCTCAAAAATAAATAAAGGTTAAAAAAAAATTAAAAAAAAAATAAGCCCTGGTAAAAAGTCCAGTGGACCAGTCTACACTAGGGGCTCACTCCTGAACTGTGGCAGCATTTTGATGGGCCCAGAGTGGAACAAGCACACAGAAGGAAAGAGGTAGGTGTGGCCACAGGGACGCATCCAGGTGAGGATAGGAATCCCTACGGGAGCCACTTGGAGCAGGAAGGGCAGTTCCCCAGAAAAGAGGGGTATAGGCAGAAACAACCTCAAAGAAGCCCACCACCATAGTTAAAGCTACAAGGAACACTTGGTACTATTGTGCACTGAGCGAAACGCCCGGTACACATGGTATCATTTCAGATATCAATACACACTTGCATTGTGTTGAATCCTCTCCACAAGAGACTGGAGAGCTGATCCCATTGTACAGATGAGGAAACTGAGGCTTAGAGCAGTTGAGTAACTCTGCCCAAGTGTCTAACAGATCTGAAGTGGCAGGGTTGGGATCCCAATCCAAGGCTTCCTACGCCCCAGACCCCTGTTCTTGATCCCTCTGCTGTCTTATTTAAAGAGCTTTCCTCTCTTGAGAAGCTTTTGGTTCAGTAATTCATTCATTCAAAAAAATGTCTGTTGCCCACCCACGAGGCGCCAGCCATGTTCTGGGACCTGGGGGTAGAATGATGAATAGGATAAAAATCCCTGCCCTCAAGAGGGCTATCTGGTGCTGTGGGGGTAGGAGGCATGGATAATAATCTGATGAACAGACACTGCAACTGAGTAGTCACTCCTGGGAATGCGGGAGGTAGTGTCAGAAACGCCTGGGCTTATTTTCCAGATTTGACACATGTCCCGTTTCCAAGAGATTCGGGTATGTTCTCACCTAAGGAACATGCTCACCTCCCCACACGCACAGTCAGAGTCACATCTTCACGAGTTACTGTTGCTGACGGCAGAGTGTTCCATCCCATGGAAATGCATGGGGATGGAAAATTCAAAATTCAAGGCGGTGGCTTCCTAAGGAGTGATGAGTTTCCTCCAGGTAACTCCTTCTCAACCCTCTCTGCTCCTCAGATGGCCTCCTTGGCTCCCATCTGGCGAGCTCATGTGAGACACGGGTAGTAGAGCCCTATCGCTAGAGATTAGTTTCACCGTGAACAAGCCCAGGAGAGGGTGGTTTTTCAAAGTTCCTCAGCAATCCTCACATGCAGCCAAGGGGTCCAGAGGCTCCAAGCCCAACCTCCCAAAGCCTCAGTTTCTCTCTTTCTAAATAGGGATACTGTTTTCCATACCTCATAAGATGGCTATGAGGCTTCACTAAGAGAATGCATGGAAAGCCCTCAGCACAGGAAGGGCCATAGAGTAAAATCTAGGGAGATGTCAGCCATTATCACTATTGTCTGCAAACTCCCTCCATCTATGACAAACCCTGCAGGGAGCCTGTGCAGCTCATCTTGACAGGGACAAGTCAAATCTCACCTCTGCCGTGAGGCTTTCCCAGTCTCCTCCTCTTGATCCGACTTGGTTGGGGCCAAGCACAGGGTTGTGGGATAATGGAGCTCCACGATGACTTTGCCACCTGATCTGCCTGGTGTTGCTGCCATTTGTTTGTATGCCTTCTTCTGTCACCTATCGGCTCTCCTGTACCTCCTGTGATAGAGGCAAGAGAGGTGCGCCCCCGCCCCTCCCTCAAGGAAGGGCTTGATGTCCAGCCACGGGAGGTGCCCAGACAGGCCACGGGCAGGGGTTGAGGCGTCATCTCCCTCATCTTCTAATTCTTATGCTCACTCCATGCATGACGGAAAATTGTACAGCAACTAAACAGGGAGCTATCTTCTCTACCTTCTCCGGCTTCTGTGTAAACAGGCAGCATCCAAATCTTAGAGAAACTGCGACACAATGAAAACAGAGTGAGACCTTGTTGTGTGGAAGTGTTTTTGCACCAATGCTGTCTATCTCTAAAGTGCTTCCCCCCGCCCACCATCATTGAAATGGGTGCAAAAATAGCTTTGTCACTCCGTGTTATTTAATAATAGCATTTGTAAGGTAGTTATCTGTTCTTATGAACCTTTTACAGCTCAAACAGAGCCCCTCCCAAGAACTTCTTAAGCCTGGAAAGAATTGAGTTTGAAGCAAATAAAGAGAAAGTCCTTAACTGTAAGGGAAAGAGAAAGACATCCTCAGGTTCACCTCCCCATTCCTTTTCTGTCTCTTAGATCTCTTTGTGAATTTTGTTACATCATCTGGTTGTGACTCGTCTTCAAGTCACACAGGAGGAGGCTCCTTGACACACAGGAGGCGCATGACTTGGGGTTGTGATGTCTTTGGAGCGTGTCTGCCGGCTGTAAGTGGGATGCTTGAACCGTCGGGGAAAGGAGATGGTGGGAAGCGATGACTTCACAGAGGAACTAAAGGTTTCTCACCAACCCTGCAGTGCATCCGATTATGCACATAATCAAACACAGTCCTACGTAAGGCAATTCTCTCAAAAACAAGAGAAGGTGCATCATTATAATCAAAGCAATGAAGCTCTGTGGCGACGTGCCATTGGTGCAAGATGGGCATTGCTTTATGTCAGTTTCATGTCGAAGCCACTTTTAATGAAGTGCCATTAACCAATAGCTTGCATCCCTTATCTGGTTTATTCTCTCTTTCTCTCTCACTCACTCACTCATTGATCTTTTATTGATTCCCAAGCCCTTCCTGACAAATAATGCTGACCCACCTGCCCCCTGCAGTTACACAGTAAAAATAATAATAATAAAACTATCTTATGCCCATTCTATTGATACAGGCTAAGAAGAGTAATGCCCTTGTCCTACTCCAGTATTTTTTATACTCCCATGGATTTTCCTTCACAGCTGCATTTAGCCATCTTGAAATGAGCTCTGTGCTCTGCTGTCACCACTCTGGTAGCAATAAGAGGTGGGCCACCCAGTTTCCCCTTCCAGGAAGGACTGAGGGGAGTACAAGAGACAGCCGCTGCTGTCAGCTCCTTCAGAGTCTGCCCTGAGAAGCACCTTGAATGAGGTCATGCCTTTCCTGGGGCTTCCTACATCTGATGACTAGCAAGGCAGTGATATAAATGCCTGGCCATTTCTGCCCAACATAGATAACCCTGACAGACAGTAATCTCTCCAGAGTCATTGTCAGACATGCTATGTTAGGCCTGAGTTCAAATGATCCCTTATTAATCCTACACCCTCCCCCTTCCTTTCACTGGTGTTGATACTTAATAAACATCTTGTGTATGCTTCACTGAACTCAACCCATAACAACACATTATCCCTTTGCTGGCCATGGTAAACTACTACAGGGGGGCAGTGCTCACACCGGTAAATACTTCCAAATTCTACCAAATAAGAACAAACAACTCTTATTAAGAAAACTAATCACCAGTATAGCTATGGAAGAGTAGCCTGACACCCAGAAGAGTGATAAAACCCGGGGAAAACCAAACTATTTAAAGGCATCAGAGAGACATCAAAGTAATTAGGATTTGAGGGTCCAAGGTCTTGGAGAACTGGGAAGCACGCATTAAACCGAGCCAGACTTTTCTCTGCTGCTCTTTCCTATAAGAGCATTTGCCAGTTCACATCATAGGGCATAAAGGCAGAGACCTAAGCAATGACCTAGAACATTTGACAGCCCCACACTATTGGGAAAATGGAAGTTGGAATTCAAGGATACCAAGGTGGTATGACTTATAACTCAATAAATCAAGATCCTAGAGAAAAGAGAATCTCAGAAAAATAAGCCTAAATTCTGTGAAGTTTCTGCTCTTGAATCCTAAGCAGCCCTGAATGACAGGCTAGGGGACCAAGTAGAAAATATCTGTTAAGTAGCTACAAATGTAAAAAAAAAAAAAAATCATCAGTTGTATGCAGTGGAAACACTAAAATTGGAATACGGAGGAATAGCTTCAATTATACACTAGACTTTTAGTTGATACACCAAAAAAAGAAATCAAAAATTAATCAGCCCAGAGAAAGTGTACATAAAACCTGAAATTGTCTTGAAGCATCTCAATGCCTGATTAAATCAAAATAGTCTGCCCTTAGTCTAATTGCTGGGAAAGAAAGAAGAAAGAAAGAAAGAAAGAAAGAAAGAAAGAAAGAAAGAAAGAGGAAGGAAGGAAGGAAGGAAGGGAGAGAGAGAGAGAGAGAGAAAGGAAGGAAGGAAGGAAGGAAGGGAGGGAGGGAGGGAGGAAAGGAGAAAGAGAGAGAGAGAGAGAGAGAGAGAGAGAGAAAGGAAGGAAGGAAGGAAGGAAGGGAGGGAGGGAAGGAGAAAGAGAGAGAGAGAGAGAGAGAGAGAGAGAGAGAAAGGAAGGAAGTTTCTCCAGAGATAGATATAATCAAGACCCTTAGAATTTTTCAAATACAATGTCCAGCATTTAATAAAAAATTATGACATACGCTAGGAGATAAGACCAAACAATTGAAAATCTAGAGAAAAAAATAGAAAATAGTAACATTCACAGATGATCCAGATGTTTGAATTATTAGACACAGGCCTTAAAATGAATGTCATTAACATGTTCAAGAAGATACACAAAAAGATGGAAATTTCACCAGTGAATTATTTTTAGAAGAATCAGGTGTAACTTCCAACAGAAAAAATGCCATTACAGATATCATGAACAAAAGAAATGAATTTAACAGAAGAGTAGTACATCAGAAGATAAGATTACTCAACTGAAAGACAGATTAGCAGAAAATACAGAGACAGGCATATGGCGGGGGGAGGGGGGGAATTA
The DNA here is from genome assembly GCF_023721935.1 of Panthera uncia. Lineage (NCBI taxonomy): Eukaryota > Metazoa > Chordata > Mammalia > Carnivora > Felidae > Panthera > Panthera uncia. The sequence goes on from NC_064813.1 coordinate 29,278,141, forward strand.
TAAATAACCCATGGGCCAAAAAAGAAATCAAAATGAAAATCAGAAAACATTTTAAAATGAAAGACAATAAAATATAACATTGTCAAAACTTGTAAAATACAACTAAAGTGTATTTAGAGGGAAACTTATAGTTTAAACTCACATTCTAGAAAATAATGAAGGCTGAAAATCAATTATATAAGCATCCAGCTCAAGAAACTTGAAAAATAGCAAATTAAGCACAAAAAAATCACAAGGGAGAACATATAAACAAACTGGAAAAACTAATTTAAAATGATAATTTAGCAAAACTGACACAAGGATTTAAAAATCTGAATAAGCTATAATATATCTATTTAATAAGTTGAATTTATAATTAAAAACTTAAAGAAAATTCCAGATCCAGATAGCTTTATCAGTTAATTTTCTCAAAGATTTAAGAAAGAGATAATACCAATTTTATTCCAATATTTCCAAGCTCATTATATCAAACCAGCACAATATTGATAGCAAAACCAATAAGCACATCATAAGAAAAAAAAATGCAGGCCCATACCTCTAATAAACATAAACTCAAAAGCCTTTTTAAAAATGTTTACTCAGCAAAAACACAAACAAATCAAATCCAGCAATATCTGAGAAATGAAATACATCATAAATTATTCTAATCAAAAAATAAAATGTTGATTTAGAATTTGAACACTAATCAATGTAATTTATCACACTGATGAAAAGGCATAAACACTGAAACATGTAATCATCTCAATAAATGTAAAAAAAAGCATTCAATAATATTCAATACCTGTTCATCATTTCAAAACGCATGCTAGAAATATTTTTTTAATCAAGCAGAAAATTAAAAGGAAACTTTCTTTATATGGTAAAGTGAATTTACTTCAAAAAAAATCTATCATACATCATACTTATAATAGTGAAATACTGAAAGTTTTTACCCTGGGATGAGGAACAAAATAAGGATGTCTATTATCACTACTGCTGTTTCACAGTAAAGCCCTGGAGGTCCTAGCTAGTATTATAAGGCAAGAAAGAGAAATATATAACATGAAGATTTAAAAGGAAGATATTAAACTCTCATTATTCATAGATACATAATTGGTTACATATAAATTCCAAAAATAATCTACAGATATGGAATTACCAAAGACCCCAAAGAGCCAAAACCATCTCAAGAATGAAGAACAACTCTGGAGTATCACACGCCCTGATTTCAAACTATACTACAAAGCTACAGTAATCAAAACAGTATGGTATTGGCACAAAATACACACAGATCAATGGAGCTGTATATAGAGTCCAGAAATAAACCCACATATATATAGTTAATTAATTTTCAACAGAAGAGGCAAGAATATACAATGGGGAAAACAGTCTCCTCAAGAAATGGTGCTGGGAAAACTGAACAGCTACACAAAAAAGAATGAAACTGGACCACTATCTTACGTCATATACAAAAATTAACTCAACATGGATTAAAGATTTGAATGTAAGACCAGAAAGCATGTAAACCCTAGAAGAAAACATAAGCAGTAAGCTCCTTGACATCAGCCTTAGTAATGTTCTTTTAAATCAGACTCCAAAGGCAAGGGAAACAAAAGCAAAAATAAACAAATTGGGACAACATCAAACTAAAAATCTTCTTCACAGTGAAGGAAACGGTCCAGACACCGAAAAGGCGATTTACTGAGTGGAAGAAGATGTTTACAAATCCTATATCCAATACACAGCTAATATCCAAAATATTTAGAGAACTCATACAACTCAATAACAACCACAACAGCAAGACGAGCAATTCAATTTAAAAATGGGTAGAGGATTTTAATAGACAATTTTTCCAAAGAAGATACATGTAGGGCCAGCAGGTACATGAAAAGATACCCAACATCACTCATCATCAGGGAAATGCAAATCAAAACCACAAGGAGACATCACCTCACACCTGTCAGAATGGCTCGTATCAAAAAGACAAGAAATAATAAGTGTTGGCAAGGATGTGGAGAAAAGAGGACCCTCATGCGCTGTTGGTGGGGATGCGAATTGATGCAGCCACAGAATGGAGGTTCCTCAAAAACGTAACCAGAACTACAATATGTTCCAGCAATTCCTCTACTGAGTATCAATCCAAAGAAAATGCAAATACTAATTTGAAAAGCTATATGTACCCCTATGTTCATTGCAGCATTATTTACCAAATGTCCATCAATAGATGAGTGGATAAAAAGATGTGGTACTTACATACAATGAAGTACTACTCAACCATAAAAAAAGAATGACCTTGCCATTTGCAACAGCATGTGTGGACCTTGAGAGTATTATGCTAAGTGAAATATATCAGACAGTGAAAGACAAATAGTGCATAATTTTACAATCTAAATTTTAGCACCATCTAGAAAACAAAACAAATGAGCAAACAAAACTTAACAAAACTCAGACTCATAGATACAGAGAACAGATTGGTGGTTGCCAGAGGAGAGGAGAGTTGTAAGGAATGTGGAAAGGGAAGGTTGAAATGATGAAAGGGATCAAGAGGTACAAACTTCCAGTTATAAAATAAATAAGTCATGGGGATGCAATGTGCTGCATGGGGAATATAGTCAATAATATTGTATTAATTTTTGGTGGTGACCAACGGTAACTACACTTATTGTGGTGACCATTCCACAATGTATGCAATCGTCAAATCACTATGTTGTGCAATTGAAGCTAATATAATATTATATGTCAGTTATACCTCAATTTTAAAAATTCTCAAATAAACAATTGATTTTATCAAAATCACTGATAAAAGATCAATATACAACATGGGTTGCACTTCCTACATTAGAAACAAAAGATTAGAAGGTGGAATTTTAAAATGATGCCATTTATAAAAACAACTAACTAAAATATCAAATACTTAGGAATAAACCTAATGGAAGCTATCTAACACCCTCACCCAGAAAACTAGGAAACCCTATTACAGAGAGTATCCCTATTGCTATGCGTAGATGGGAAGCATGCCAAGTTTTCAAGATGTCAGTTCTCCCCCAGTGGATATATAGGTTCAATGCGATTCCAATCAATATCCCGGTAGGTTTTTTTTCTGGAAATTGATAAACTACTTCTAAAACTTTAGTGGAAATGCAAAGGTCAAGAATAAACAACATAAGCGGAAAGAAAGGAGTAAGAGAGAATGTTCTGGACAGCTGATCAGGTTCTGCCTCTTGATGGGTGTGGCGGTTACACAGGTGTGTGCACGTTGTAAAAAATATTACCTTCTTGTGTAACTATGATTATGTCTACGTGTCGTACTTGAATTAAATATATGTATGTATATATGTGGTGCTTGAGCTTAAAAGTTTATTGAAAAATTCTCACTTAAAAAATCAATCAAAAAAATGTAAGAGAAGGACTCAATGACCTAAAGACCTGCATCAAGTTATAGGTGGGAGATAATCAACCGTAAGCACCCATCCTGACCAACTGGCACCAGCCAACGCTCTCCACCTGTCACCCCTCCAGATCAGATAATAAAAATTTTCACCAGAAGAAAGCAATAATTGCAGCCACACAATTTTTGACTTGAGACTTTCCTGTTTCTGCTGAAATTTAACTGAAACATTCTCCTCCCCCTTCCCTTACTCTCCGACCCCCACCGTCTATGACCATTTCACTCCGCTGAAACAACAGAGAAGAGCAGATTCAGGTAGAAGGCAGAGGCGATTATAAAATAGATACTTGTAAAGGCATTGCTGCCATTTGTGTCACTTGAAATATTATCCCTTATGAGTTTTCTCACTGAATTAGTGCCATTTAATGTGTGCATATGGCCAAGGGGAAAATATAAAATTGATCAACGAGAACAGGAAAATTACTCCGGAGAATCTTTGCGGCTTTGTGAATTGTTGCTTGACATTGTGGTTTTACCAGATATAATGGCATGATTTACAATTTACAACAGGGCTTGGGGGATGCAGATACAAACATTTTTACTTAAAATACCAGGAGCAGATGGGGAAAAAATACAGACTGGACTTGGTCCAGATGCTGAGGATGTTGAACGTATTCTGACTCCCACGTGAAGGCATAAATAACACCAATTCCTCATCGTCCGCAGAAATGCACGAGAGTCCCTGCAAAGGTAATCCAAATGGTAGATAAATAGCAAATAATTCCTGTATGTCAAGTGATTTTGAAGACTATGTGTTGCAGTCTGTGGTTCTGCATGCTTTTTGTTAAGAAAATTTTTTTAATGTTTTATTTATTTTTGAGAGCAAGAGAGACAGTGCACGAGTGGTGAGGGGGGGTTTGGCAGAGACAGAGAGGGAGACACAGAATCCGAAGCAGGGTCCAGGCTCTGAGCTGTCAGCGCAGAGACCAGTGCGAAGCTTGAACTCACAGACCGAGAGATCATGACCTGAGCCGAATTGACTGAGCCACCCAGGCGTCCCTCTGCATGCTTTTTCTTATGGGGATATCTGATGTCCTAGCTAGTCATGATACCGCACACCAAATTATGAACTTGCACCAAGAAGCCAAAATTCTAGAGGAGATGGGAAGTTAAGGACTATCCCTTTTTCAGCTCTGTTCCAACTTGTAATTCTTCCCGGCCATGCATTTCATACTGCAAATGGGCAATTTCACCTTGCAGACTGATAAGAAAGAATCCTGGCGAAGAGGGTAGATCTCAAAAGTCCACCTCACAAGAAAAAAATAATTGTAACTATGTATGGGGACAGATGTTAACCAGACTTATTGTGGTAATCATTTTGCAATATACGCAAGTATCAAATCATTATTTTGTACACCCAAAACGAATATAATGTTGTATGTCAATTATACCTCAAAAAAAAAAAAAATTCGTGAGAGACTATCAAGATACCCAGACCTGGATCCTAGTATCAGAGCCTCTTCCAAGTAGCTCCATGACATTCGACAAGACTCTTACTAGACCAAGATCTTGATTTCCTGATCAATAAACCTGATGGAAACTGATCAGCCTGTTGCTAAGGCCACCCTCACTCTGAGTACCCTGTGATCAGTTTAAGCAGACCTCCCTTTCTCTAAGTCTTTCTTTCCCCAGTCCCACTGGGGTCAAAATCAGCATTTTCATTTTGAAAATTTCAATCTTCCAGTTCCTGTTGAACTCGAATGCAGTAGCAGATGGCAATGGTTATAAAAGCAATAAAGAAATTAAGCAAGCAACAGAGATGTTAACTAAGAGATGAAAGCAAGATTTGCCAGAGATAAACTGTAACATAATCTACTTATAATCAATAGAAAGTTGGCTGTATTTCCAATTATCTGGGTATTACTAAGATGCTCATCTCCTCTGAGGAAAGACCCAGAGGAAATGGGGTAGAATGCTTTAGGAGGGACAGCAGTTAGAGATCGGGAAGAACTTCCTGGGAGTTGTGCAAATTGGAACACATTCTAAGAGTTACTATTTGGACCCTGTTTTGTAGTACCCACCCACCCCAGAGGTCAGATTTTTCCCATGTGGGTGTTGGTGGGGAAGAGGTGATGACAACCAAATTCTGAAAATAATTATAGTTAAAAAAAAAAAAAAAAAGGTCAATAAGTCATATGACATTTTTCAGTAAAACAGCAGGGACAGAAAGGGCAGTGTCAGGGACAATTGATAGGATGTCTCCACTCCGAAAAGATTAGGAATTGCCAAACTAGGGAATCTCAATCCCTGGGGGAATCCTTTGAGAATAGACCCCCCCGCCCCCCACCGTTGGCCTCTGGAGAATAGTGGAGAATGCTTGGAGGCAAGTGAAAAATCATGTCATGGCCAAGCAGATGATTCTAGAATGTGGGAACAAAATGAGAGCATGTCCCAGGCGGCCTATTCCACAGGTTGCCGACTCTCTCATAACGTGGCTTGTGAGGAAGTAGTATGTTCTCTGACCTTCTGCACACACTCCCTGAGCAGTACACAACTCACCTCTCACTTCAGTCTCGGGGACCATGGCAGGCACTGACATCTCAGAAAGAGCCCTAACAGGAAAGCTCGAAGATGCCAGAAGTACTAGTGGGCTCCATGACTGTGAAGACAGGTCGCTCAGCCCACCTTTTCCCTTAGCTCTGTCCCCGGGTGTGGCTTGATGGGTGCTTAGCATCCCAGACTTCCAGGGAAGAGTAAGAAAGCTCTAACAGAGGCTAACAAATTGCATGAATTTTTGCCAAAGAGAAATCAAGCTGCTCACAAGGTACACTAATTTTAGCAGATTTCATGGCTAACATCTTGGAAACCCTGCTTTGGGCATAAGAAAGATTTCTCGGGGCACCTGGGTGGCTCAGTTGGTCGAGCGTCCGACTTCGGCTCAGGTCATGATCTCGCGGTCTGTGAGTTCGAGCCCTGCACTGGGGCTCTGTGCTGATGGCTCAGAGCCTGGAGCCTGCCTCGGATTATTTGTCTCCCTCTCTCTGCCCCTCCCCTGCTCATGCTCGCTCGTCTCTCTCTCTCTCTCTCTCTCTCTCTCTCTCTCTTTGTCAAAAATAAATAAACATTTTTTTAAAAATTTAAAAAAAAAGAAAGAAAGATTTCTCGACCTCATTCATTCCTGTGTCACTTAGACAAATTACTTAACCTCTCTGGTCTCTGTCTCTACCAGAACCTTTTTCCATCAAGTATTTAGGTATTGTACAAAAATGCATTTGATACAGAAGGATCGAAGAGAAATATTTGCACGAGGGAGAGCAAAGGAAAAGTATTATTATAAGGAGATAAAAAATAATAAAGTTTGAGTGGCATTCGACATAAAGTATGGCGTCTAGTCTTATTAAACCAATGGAGAGCAGCTAAAATTTGGCCTTTGAGCTTCCTAGCAGCCAAAGCAAAAAGGAAAAAAAAAAACTGATCAGTTACAAAATACAGCGTGTATATACTGCAAAGGAAGCCAACCCTTTCCTTAAACAGAGACTTAGAAAGACTTTTTAAAAGATCCTTATAAGTAAGACTCTATATGACACAGTGACAGCATCTTCCACAAAATTCCTGAACCCTAACAGATACATGTGGCTGTTGAGTTCCCCCAATTTCCTACACACAGAACAGGACAGATATCACAGATCAACCAAACTGTTTCCATGGGGTATTGTGAAGTAAAACAGAACTGACTGCTAAAAGCCTGAGCACAAGAGATGGAAGGAATCAGGTTGAGGTGGGCTTGAGCGAATGTGTCATTCCCCATCGTGGAAAACCTTGGCCAGTTGGACGGGGGCATTTAGCAAGACCGATGAATCCTGACACTCTATCTCTTACTCATGTAAGGAACAAACCTATCTTTTATTTACTGCTCAAAGCTACATTAAGCAGGGGTTGTGCCCAATATAAGTATTAGCTACAGGGTAGCTCACCGTAACACACGCGTGACAGATGTTAGAAAATATTTTCCTGGGTGATATAATGCACATGCAAATTTCTGCTCCCCACGTAATACCTCAGTATTAGCTATCAGTGACTCTTCAAACTCAGAACACAATTAAACAAAAAAAAGGCACAAAAGCAAAATTCATCACGCGTCAGCCTCAAAAGACTCCATTTTGATAATGCTAACCTCCGTTACCTAATCTCTAAATCAACCGTTAGAAGATGAATATCAGTATTGACGCAGGCACAGTTTACTGACTTGAAAGAGACAGTAAGTCATTAGACGTTACTAGCCAGATCATGCACCACCAGTTGGTCTCAAGATTTTTTAGCTAGAAGCCTTTGTTCAGGTAAAATTCTCACAGAACGGTATACAAAAAACACCTGAGCTACTCTAGTCGCTGGAACAGGGAACCCCAGCCACTCACTCCAGCTGGCGTCAAGATGGGCCCCACCTGCTCTCCCAAACACACCCACCTTCCAACCACCCCAGTCTCTGAGGACACGAGTTGGCCCGGCCTCCTCTACCAGGTCAGGGCGCAGGGGAAAAGGAGGCATCCCACAGCTTGCCCAAGGTCACACAATCCTCAGACCGCACAAAAGCCCTGCAGCCCCAGAACTGAACAGCAAGGTGTTTAGAACGTGATACCAGGCAAAAGGGGACGTGAGCCGGAAGCAAGCACAGGTTAGAGAGGTCACTGTGCCACTCAGCATCCACACGCACCAGGAGGTTCCAGGCCCCTTCCCGATGTCTTCATCCTCAGCTCAGCCGTGGCAGGGGCCCAAAGCATGCACCTTCAAAGGGAAAAGGAGGGATTCCAACGCCAGAAGAAGTGAAGCACCCTGCTCCAACCCTGGGGGACTCTGCATCCCCTTGGAGGACACCCCCTCGAGCCAGGTGACATCCCTCCCTCAAACGCAAGCGTCTCCTGCAGGGGCCACCGGAAGCCTCCTCCTTGCGTCGCGCTGGTCACCGTCCTTCCTTATCCCCGCGGCCACCGCCACCACTGCAGCAATAGTGACTCTGCAGCCCTGAACAAACCCCCCAAAACTCCAACTAATTAAAGACAAGTAATTAACCACATCCAGGCGGGGGAAGGTTGGCAGAGCCCCCCTGCATTGTGTGACCACCTTGGCACCGAAATGGTTAGAGACCATATCCCTCCACGTTGCCTCCCCTCATTGTGGTGGAGTGCTCTTGAGAACGTTATTAGCTGGGTGTGCGCCTTGCCGTTTTTCCACACGAGGCAGATGGGTAATTACGAAGCTAATAGTCTGATTGAGAGAAATCAGATGCAGTGGTTTGCCCAATTAGATGATACATTAGCTTCCTTCTTTGTAAGCAGCTAATGTGTGAAGCAAAGTGGTATTTTCGAGGGTCAGAATCCTTAAACAAGTGCCGAGTTGCAGATTATTGTATCTCTCTTTTTTTTTCTAATGGAGGAAAAGTGCTAAGTCTTCATTACTAAAAGCATAGAAAATGCAAATCAGCTTCTGAAACAAAAGAGAGAAGGGACAGGCGAGAATATTTGGTGTCCGATGTGTCAACCTACAACATCAATTACATTGAAATGCAATGCATGGCAGTCTAATCAAGGATAGTATAATTGTAATAATTGCGTGCTTTTGTTGGAGAGCTGCTGCTGTTGTTATTTGTCAACCATTTGTTCCTCTCTATTGTTGAGGGGGGGAAAGATTTTTTTTTTTTAATGTAACTGAGAGATTGTGTAGGTAATGGGTGAGCGGGCGGCCATCCTCAGAATGTGTATGAGGGGTCCCTGCTACATGGCGGCTCCGGTGGCCCTGGTGAGTTGCTGGGACAGCGATGTGAGCTGGGAGCAGGAAGGGACGAAGTGGCTGGCCATGCCAGGGTGGCCTGCGGTCTCTGTCCGCGTCCCCCATGTCCTGGGGCAGAGGGAAGCCAAGTGACAGGTCCGAGGAGGCTGGGAGGACAGTGGTGGTGGTGGTGGAAAAAGCCTCACGCCACATCCTTCTTGTCCCCTTTAGCACATAGAAAAGGTTGGGAAACAGAGAGGGGACACAGAACTGCCACCCTGAGCTCTCCACCTCCTCTTGCTTCTCTGAGTTGGGGCCTCAAGAAGGACTTGCCTGGTCTCTGTGAATGATCATTGACTGCCTGCCACCCCCCTCCCCCCGCCCGCCCCAGGGGAAGGAGTGGCCAATCCTGGTGAAAACACCACCTCCAGGAAAGGTGCAGGAGCTGGTACAACAGCCGAGGTGGCACCACCGTCCCCCACGGTGCACGTGGAACACACGAGGACCGATGCTCACTCCCCCACGCGGTCCCCCACTGGCCTGGCCGGCCCAGGTACTCCAAGGACTCACTGTAGCCCAGGTTAGAGAATCGTCCCGAGTGGAGGCGGCCCCATGGAGAGACTCCAAACCAGGGTGATCAGCCTTGGGCAGATAGAAAGGCTCTCCAAACGCTTCTGTTATAGAAACACGTTTCTTGTCCTCCCCCACCCATTTCTTTTCATGGGTCCAGATGTTTCCTAAAACATACTTATAGAGAAGAGAGAAGAGAAAAAGTCAGCTTAATAGGCAACTCTGGGAAGAAAAAGGAAAGAAAACACAAAACAAAACAAGGATGTTTGTGGAAAGCCCAAGTTGAGCAGGAAAATTCTTCTTAGGAGCCGCTCTCAGCATTCAGATCAGATAAGAGGTTTATTTTCTCACTTCAATTGGTCTTGCCAATAGGTTGAAACAGAGGCACAATGGAAATGGGCTAAAACATTTAACAGAGCTGTTAAATCTCATTCTCCACAGCTAAAAAAGAACAATCCCGGACCGTCTTTACCGAGGGGAGGCTTCATGGGCTGTAGGAGGCTTTGCGTGTATCCCTGACAATCCTGTACATACTCCAAAACTCACACTAATTAAAAGCAAATAATCAAATACATTCAATTTGAAAAGTTGGCAAACTCGTGTGTATTATTGCGTTAGCACCTTGGCATGGAAACGCTCGCATCGCGCTAATCTCGTTGTGCAGAAGTGCTCTTGAGCTCGCTATTCACCCAGCCCGTGCCCCCTCCCCGCCCTGCCCCCCTTTGGGCTGCCTCCCCAGGCCCCAGGCCCCTGTTGCTCCCCCATCTACTCTCCCACTTCAACAGCAAGATAGGAACAGAAACTGGGACCTCACCACAGGCCTTGACTTTCATTTGCATCTGACAGAGGTCTGATGTGGAAAAGATGTCCTTCCTCTCACTGGCTTCTTATTTGTTTACTTAGAGAAGGTCAGCGAGATACGGGGTTTTTAGATGAAGTTTACAGCAGTAAGCCTTGGCCATGCCATTCTCGGTCGCCGTCCGCCCGCCCCATCCCCCACGCCCGCCTCCCGGCTACACCCCTTGTCAAAGCGGTGGCCAAATCCGAGCGGTGAGCTGACGAAATGAGAAGAAGCCTTCAGATCCAGTGCTGCTGCCCCTGGGATTTGAGTTTCTTGGGGGCTGGTTGAGGGACGAGAGGAGGGAGTTGCCCAGAGAAATGCAAAACTCGTGCCGTCAAGAATGGGGCGAGCTGAGCTCAGACCAGCCAGAATTTTTCTGGCAGATCTGCTACCTGAGGCACATTTGTCTTTCATCCTGGGCCACTGCCAATCACAGCCTCCCAGTATCCAGGGCTCGGAGGAAGACGGGCCGCTTGTCCTCGGCTCCGAACAAAAGAAGAACAAATACAGTCACATTCAGCCACATGACATTCACGTCAGATGGAAAAGGAGCCGGCCACACGGGCAGTGCAGAGAACAGCTGCCTGAACCAGGAGCAGGGTCTGGAGAGCTCCTAGGAGTAGATGCTTGAAGACCCCACGCGGTTGCCCTGCTGATGAGATTCCTGATCTGTGCGTGGGTGAGGCCTAGAGGCTGCCTCCTGCAAGTCCGAAATTCCAGACCACTTTCCGGTACGTCCTAGGGCACAACCTGTTGGTACCAACCAAGAGCGTAGACCACCTGTTGGTACTTTCGTTACGTTGGAGAGAGTGCTTTGAGGAAAGCATCAGGCAAGGGTCTTGGTCGAATCCTTAGTGTTGTACCACCGAGCCAGAACAAAAGATGGGTTGCATTGTGCTTGTCACATCTGACCGTGCCCTTCGCCCTCCGGGTCTGGTCCGTGGCTTCGTCTGGATCCTCTCACTGTTACAATGACCCCCTCTTTCTTTGCCAGGTTGCTGTTCCTTGCTCCATTCTCTTCTCAATGACTCACTTAATCATTCAGTCCTCCATGGCTTCGGTCAACAAATATTTGTTACGTCATAGGCTCTATCAGCATTATCATCGACCTTGAGAATACAAAGGCAAATGGGGTTTGATCCAGTAATTCCACGTCTGGGAGGGTACCCAAAAGAACCGAAAGCAGAGGCTTGAAGATATACTGGCACACCCATGTCCGTGGCAGTGCGATTTACTGTAACCAAAGGGTGGAAACGCCCCAAATGTCCCTCGATGGATGAATGGATAAATGCGGTCTAGACGTACAACGAAATATTAGTCAGCCTTAAAAAGGAAGCAAATTCTGACACATCCCACAGCAAGGATGAGCCTTGACAACATCACGCTAAGTGAAATAAGCCAAGTAAAAAAAGGACAAATATCACAAGATTCCACTTATATGAGGTTCCTAAAGTAGTCCAATTCCTAGGGACAGGGGCTGGTGGGGAGGGGCAGATGGAGAATTATGGGTATAGAGTTCCAGTTTGGGAAGATGAAAACATTCTGGGGGTGGATGGTGGTGATGGTGGCATAATAATGTGGATGTATTTAAGGCCAACAGACAGCACTTAAAAATGGTTAAAATGGTCAAATGGATGTTATGTGTATTTTGCCACAATCAAAAACAAACACAAAAGAAAAACAAATAAGGTTAGTCACAGTCCTCAAGGAACCTGGAGTCTAGCAGGTTCCTTTCCTTCTAGGAAAGAAGACAGGTTAAAAATATATACAGAGAAAGTGCAAGACGGTGAGGTGAGTGCACAGCCACATGAGGCACAAAGTGAAAGGGGTGGGGGGGGGGTGCAGAGTCTGCAGTAATGGCTGTCCTGCTGTCTCTAGATTGGATTGTGTCTTAGCCTCAGTTTCCTCTCTGTTGCAGCCTCCATCTATTCACACAGAACATGTTACCAGGCACCATACCAAGCCCTTCAGTTCATCAAACCTCACATCTGACCAATAAAGAGGAAATTTTGCCACCGATTTCCAAAGAAGAAACAGGGTTAAGAAACCGATAGATATTCCGCAGACACATAGCTAGTAAATTGGAACACCGGGGTTTGGCCACAGACCTGTATGAGTTTCCGGCCCATGTTTTCCTCACTACACTAGTAGTTTGCAGATTGTAAAGTCTATTCAAATTTAAGGGACAGCTAACTGAGAAAAACAGGCATGGGCAAGAGAGGGGCATCTAGGGTCTCATTGTGCCCAAAAAAAAGATACGTTGGAGTCCTAACATAGTAGTTAGAACATGACCCTATCTGGAGATAGGTTCTTTACAGAAGTAACCAAATTAAGATAGGATATTAGGAAGGACCCTAATCCAATATGACTGGTGTCCTTATAAAAAGGGGAAATTTGGACGACAGACACTCACATGGGGAGAAAACTACGGGAAGAATAGAGTTATGTTCCCATTCCAAGGAACTACCAGGAGCTAGGAGAGAGACGTAGAACACATCCTTCCCTAGCACTTTCGGAGGGGGTGTGGCCAAACTGACACCTTGATCTCGAACTTGTAGCCTCCAGAACGGGAGAGGATAAATGTTTCTTTTCTAAGCCACCACGTTTGTGGTACTTCTTGATGGCAGTCCCAGCAAACTAAAACAGGAGCCAGCCAAGGAAAATTGGGAAGATGGCTCTTTCGAGGTTTGAGAGAAAATTCGCCTAAGGGCCCTGGAATGCCTCGCAGCCCTCAGGAGAAGGGGGACAGGGCACAGAGGGCTGGGATCCCCATTTTCCTCTCTTGCTATTCCCTGTTGCCCCTCACCCACCCGAGACAGTCCTCTTTAAGAACTTGATCCGTGCTATTTTGCTTTTATTTCTCTTTTCGTCCTGTTGGTGAGTATTGTTGGAACTTTATCAGCAATCCTGACTGCTGTTTCACAGTGTGGGATTGTTTCCCTTGTAATTTACGGTGCAAGAGCACAAATGCCCTGGGTGCTAAGGCTTCGCACTAGGTCCTGCGCCCTGCGCTGGGGCATGGGCTGCACCACTTCGTCCCAGTTTTTTCTTTTGAGGACCTAGAACTCTAACCTGAAAGCCATTCTCTCTGAGAATAACAGGACAGCTCTGGAGCAGGGGCAGAGCGGCAAGCGTAAACTGGTCTGGAAGCCAAGGCACACGGGAAGCCACATACCCGCTTCCAATCCCCCAGCCAGCAGTGAGATTAAGCAGAGGGCTTTGCAAAGGAACTCCAGGAAAATACTGATAAATTGAAGAGCAATCGACAAGGCACTCAGGCTCCCTCGCTGAGCTCCACCTAGCCCCCTAAATTTGTGTCAAATCTTCTCTTTGTCCCCCTCAACTAAGCCCATGTGTGAATGGAAATGTTTTTGTGCATTAAAGAAAATCAATGACAACATCTCAAAAACAATTTCAAGCTCCTCTTCCTCCCACAGGGTGGGAAAGTCACACCCTGCAGAGCTGGACAAGGGTCCCAAGGAGAGCCAAACCCATGTGGGTGGCAAAGTTCCACTGGAACAAAGTCATAGACCCTCAATTCTCTCCTTGCACACACAGGACACCAAGCCGTAAAGCCAGCCAGCCTGGGAAAATGCTAACTCTCTTCCCATAGCCCTTGTGCTTCAGGCCTCAACTGTATTTCTGTGCAGTTTTTGTCCCTGACCCAAGTGTGGGGCACCTTTGGATATAACAAGACATTAGCAGTAAGACAAGGATCCAGGGAGCAGGCCAGTGGAAACTGCACAAGATTTAGGGTCAGTACACCTGGATTTGAACATGAGCTCTGCCACGAACTAGCTGTGCAGCTTTGTGCCAGTCACTTAACCTCTCTGAGTCTCAGGTCCCTCCTCTTTAAAGTCCAGATAATCACACAGATCTTGCCTGGTTATTGTAAGTAGGAAATGAGATCATAAAATAGAGGAATTAGCACACGGTGAGGGCTCACTGAATGGCTGATTACCACTATCATTTTTATCACTATAAGGAAGGTGTTGAGGCCAAACAAGTTGCCCACTGACCCCTAGCTAACCGCGGCCCCACCCAGGCTGATAAAGCTGGGCAATGTGAGGACTGGGTAGGAACACTGTCCTGTTGGCTGAGGGAAAGCCCTCAGGAGCACCTGCAGAAAGTATGCTGCCCTTGGAGGTGAAGGACAGCGAGTTTCAGCCTCCGGTAGACAAACGAAGAGAGTTATATTTGAGAACTAAAACAGGCAAATGGGTGCAGTCAGGCCAGAAAGAAGTGGGGGTGGGGGTGGGGAGTCACACTGTGGCAGATGTCTTGGCTGGGAGAGAAAGTTCTAGCGAATGCGCTGTGGTTGGGGAACAGGGGGCTTGGGCTCAATTCAGAACAGCCCAGCTCCCTTCCAGGCGTGAAAGGAGAGCATCCAGAGGGATCCCCGGGAGACCCGGGGTGTGCAGGGCCTGACAGACCCGCCGCCTGGAGCGGGCGGGGGAGCTGCGCATGCTCCCGTTCTTGGAAGCACAGTTGGTTCACCTGAGCGGGCTGGAAAACCCTCACCCCTGGGGAGGAAAAAGAAGATGGGATTTCTCCTGGGGTCGGAACAGGACCCTGCCGGCCAGAGACAATGGCTCCGAGAGCCTCAACAACTCCACCCCTGTTGATGAGGGAAATCAACACCCTGGAGATCGGCGTGTGAAATCTGCGCTGGGGAAGAGAGTCCTCATTTAGCAGAGAAAGCGCTGCGCTATCTATGTGTGAAAGCTTTTTTAACACCGTTCCCTACTCTCCATATGGCGAACTTCACCCAAATTAGGAGGAACTGATGAACAAAACTCCAGCAACTGGAAAATGAGAGCGAGCTCCAGGAGCCCATCCCAGAGGCAGCCCCCCCCCCCCCCCCACCCCCCCCCACACACACACACCCACCCCGGGGCGCCCAGAGTGGGTCCCACAGGGCAGGGTGTCTGGCCTCCTCTCCTCGCAGCCCTGCAACGCGCCCTGGGTCCCCAGAGGTTCCCCGCAGGGCAGGGCCAAGTGCGTTCCCTCTCCATGGAGGAAGTCACCATCGCCAATAGCTGAAGCAGTAATAACCAGCATTTCTTGAGCATTCACTCACCATGCAGTGGATAGGATACCGGATACCTCGCACATATTTTTTCCGTTATCCTCATCAGAACCCCGTGACCAGGTGTCTTTATGCCTAGTTCAAGTTGGCAAAATTGAGAGTCAGAGAGGTGGTTTTTTGCCCAAGGTCACACAGGAAGATTCAGAGGCAAACTGATTCAAGTAAGATCTAGATACTCAGGCCCACCCTCCTCTTCTCCAGAGCTAGCCCAGGAGTGGGTGGAGGTTTTGCTCCAATGAAAGCTGAGGGGGGGCTCCCACTGTGGGCAAGAAGGGAGCTGCACCCCTTCTCCTCAGTCAGAGGGCAAGTGTAGAGCCTGTCAAGGCTTCACAGGAGGGGTGGGGGTGGGGGTGGATTGAGGGGGTGAGCACACAATCAATGACACTGAGATGGTCAGGCCTGGAGGGAAAGAAATTCAATGACCCGTACATAGCACTCTTGGAAAAGCCAATGTTCAGGGAGACAGAACTGAGTCCCACAGCAAGTTATAAGTAAAACAGCCAGGCCCCGACTACCCCGTGTTTGTCTGATGCTGCCCGGGAAACTTCCACAAAAGGAATAACCTCGCCGGTCATTCTTCTTCTACCCGCCTTTCCCCAGTCCCGTCCACAGAGGAGGAGAGCCCCAGGGAGCGCGGGCCTACTTTGTTTGGGCTCCTGCTGCATCCCTAGCACCCCTCTCTGCCCCAAGTCTCCCGCCTTCCTGCCTTCCTTCGAGCTCCCTTTCCTGACCTCCTGTAAATGCAGCATTCCTGACCGCATTCCCCACCCGGGCTCCCTTTTGCCACCGCCCCTCAGGCCACGTCCAGGTTGCCTTTTCCCCAGAGTCTGGGGGCTGCGCCCGCCCCGTCTCTCCTTCCAGCCTCCAGGGCCCAGTATGGCAGGATGAAACGAAGCTCGATGCAAAGATGTTTAGAATGTTTATCTCGGCGATTGTATTATTTACAGCAACTCCGCGCTGTGCCCGGGGCATTGCGTGGTTTGAAAGACGCTATACAAACTAAAATTGTGTGGCATTGTTTGTTCCTGCACATTCTGCGAGACAGAACCGATCTAGTAATCACTGTTTTTGCTCCTCAAATCAGGACGCTCCCTTTTGTGTGCATGGTGGCTAATCTGGAAATAAAGATTCGTAGCAAATGTATAAGGAGCTCTGGAAGCAGTCAGGGCCTGGGGAACGAAAGAGGCAAAGACAGTGGAGGTGAGGTCGGTGAGAGCCCTGTGGTCCCTCCGGCAGGGACAGCAGCCCATCCCTGGGGTGATGGGAAGTGCCACATCGCATATCCGTTCCCAGCAGACAGAACAGGCCCCTGGGGAGCACTGTGCCCCAGACCTGCATGTGGCCAGCTGCAGTCCCCCAGCGAGCCTCCCTGCCGCCGGGCCTGCACCCCAAGGTCAGGTTCTCTGGAGCTGGGGCTGACCCTTTCAGCACACAGGCTCTTGAAAGGCAGTGGGGAGGAGAGGAGAGGATCACACCAGGGGTAGGAATGACCATGCACACCCCCAAGTCTGTTCAAGGACGTGACAGACGGGCAGGGGCAGCGGACAGTGCCTCAGAGTTCTGGAGCCGTCCGGCTGGTCTCGGGGCACTAGAGCATTAGCACTGACCTTAGCCCTGGCCCCTTACCCACCACGCCAGAGCAGGGCTTAACCAGCCTATGTGCGGTCCCAGCTGAGGCACAACCCTAGGGACTGGCTGGATTGTAAGCCGCGAGGCCTGCACAAGTACATTCCCTGGGAAAGGGAATGCATCTAGCTTCATAGCCGGGCCCCAGCTGACTGGAAACAGTGTCACACTCTCATTTGTCCCCCCACTCTTACCTGCCCACTCACCTAGTGATCTGCCGTACTGCTAACAGCCTCCTCTCGCTGGCAAGCCCCAACTTTTCCCTTCAGCCTGCCCAAACCCTAGGCATTTTTCAAAGTCCACATCAGATACTGTCACCTTCCCTATGAGATCTTCCATCATCCCTCCCACCCCATGCAAGATTACACAGCCACCATCAAGCCCCAGATCCTCAGTTTGTATCCCTCCAGAAAGGATCCCACTGTGGCCCAGATGTGTGTAGGTCTGGCCCCCGCTGAACATAAACTCTTGGAGGACAGAGACCCAGTGTGGTCTCTGCCAGCACTCCCGTCCCCAGCATCCAGCAGGGTTCCTGGAGCGGTGAGTGTGATCCTGTGGGAGGACCCAGGTCATCCCTGCAATCTGTATTCCCAGCAATATGGGGCCAGGTGGGCAGGAAAGGGGAGAGAGTCGTGGATAATCAGCTCATGGTCCAAGACTTCACTGACAACTTCTCCCTTCCAGAGACTTCCCTGGCACTTTCCAGGTTGTTCTAAAAGTTAACAATTCCCAAATAGTTCACGTTCCCTTCATTGCCAAGTTGGAGCGTATTGTCTGCCAAGTTAAATTGTGGCCGAGTCGCACGGCAATTTAACTGGTCTGATGCACGAGGCCTCATCATCCATTACCAGGAGCATTTAGAAGCGAGGTAATTACAGGCTGCATTCCTGAAGCCCGAGGCTCCGCGGCTACAATCCTGGAGTTTATTATAATCATAGTGATGGGGAGGGGTCCCAGAGATTCCATTTCCAGACTGTTCAGATTGGCATTAAAGAGCCCCCAGAGGAAGGGACAGTAGACGCCACTGCTCCTCTCAAGGTCAACTCCACCCCAAGGAGGAGGCCCTGGGCTAAGCCACCCCCACCCCCAGCCTTCTCCTCCGGAACTGAGAATGAAGCTACCCAAAGGCAGAAGGGGTTCCCTGGATTTCCCCTGTCTCCAACGCCCATCTCATCCCACCACGGACTGCACAGAGAAGCCCACTCCCTTCACGTGTCATCAATAGATTCAGGCACAGTCATTGCTCTGGGGTGAGCGAGAGGACGGAGGAAGCCTTCCTTTGATGACAGTCCAAGCACCAGAGAGCAATGACAGAGTTTTCCAGATCTCACTTTTAAAATGCAAATGCCCAGTTGAGGAAAAATCCATTAGGTCCCTAATAACACTATGATTAAATTGGTATGAATCAGTACAGCAGATTCTTTCCACCTCACTGGAGGGGCTTCACTTTTCTTTAAAAAGCATTTGATTCCTAGGTGCAGTGTAGGAATGAACCCGAGAAGAAAGGGCAAGACATAACCACACAGCTGTGCTCACGGTCAACCTTGAATTAATAATTTAGTGAATCAATCAATCGATGGATGAGTTGTTAAGTCAGTGAATGGGCTGTTGGATAGAACAGGTGTCATTTTACCACTCTACCTTGGCAGATGGAGCAAGCCAATCTGAATCTCTGGTCTCGCCCCAGCCCAACGCGTCAGCGATCCCAGGGACCTCAGTGGGCAGAGCACCATTGGGTGTGGGAAGGCAGCAGAAGGTCTGCTCAATAAAGCTGGAGAGCCAGCTGTCCCGAGGTTTTCCAGGTAATGAAGAAAGACCCCTCCTTCCCCTCAGAGCACTACCCAAATCCGGCTCCTGCTTCCAGTTATACATTCTGAACCAGGGACAGTCTTAGAAAGTCCTTCAAAGATGTGTACCCTCTTACCTCGGAGGTATTGCAGGCTCAGTTCCAGACCGCCAGAAGAAAGTGAATATCTCAGTAACGTGAGTCAAATGACATTTTTGGCTTCCAAGTGCATATGAAAGTGATATTTAGTCATTGTACGGTAGCATTATGTCTGAAAAAACAGTGTGCACATCTTAATTTAAAAAATATGTTATTGCTGGGGTGCTTGGGCGGCTCAGTCAGTTAAGGGTCCAGTTCTTGGTTTTGGCTCAGGTCATTATCTCATGGTTCGTGGGTTCGAGCCCCATGTTGAGCTCTGTGCTGACAGCACGGAGCCTGCTTGGGATTCTCTCCCTCTCTCCCTGCCCCTCCCTCACCCTCTCTCTGTCTCAAAATAAATAAATAAACTTTAAAAAATACTTTATTGCTAAAAAATGCTAACCATCATCTGGGCTTTCAGAGAGTCATAATCTTTTTGGCTGGTGGAAGTCTCGCCTTGATGCTGATGGCTGCTGACTGATGGTTGCCGAAGGCTGGGGTGGCTGGGGCAATTTCTTAACATGAGACAACAATGAAATGCGCTGTACTGATTGGACGATTTCTCCGCAGCCTGCTATGTTGGTAGAGAGCATTTTACCCACAGTAGAATTTCTTTCAAAACTGGAGTCAGTCCTCTCAAACCCTGCCACTGCTTTATCAGCTAAATTTATGTAATATTCTAAATCCTTGGCTGACATGTCAACAATCTTCATGGCATCTTCACCAGGAGTAGGTTCCATCTCAAGAAACCGCTTTCTTCGCTCATCTGTGAGACGCAGCTCCTCGTCCATTCAGTTTTTTTCATGGCATAACAGCAATTCACTCACATCTTCAGGCTTCGCTTCTCATCTGGTTTTCTTTTTTTTTTTTTTAATTTTTTTTTAATGTTTATTTATTTCTGAGACAGAGAGAGACAGAGCATGAATGGGGGAGGGGCAGAGAGAGAGGGAGACACAGAATCGGAAGCAGGCTCCAGGCTCTGAGCCATCAGCCCAGAGCCCGACGCGGGGCTCGAAATCACGAACCGCGAGATCGTGACCTGAGCCGAAGTCGGACGCTCAACCGACTGAGCCACCCAGGCGCCCCTGGTTTTCTTGTTATTAGCACCACATCTGCAGTGACTTCCTCCACCAAAGTCTTGAATCCCTCAAAGTCATCCATGAGGATGATATCAACTTCTTCCAAACTGTTGTTCCTGTGGACAGTTGGGGACCTCTTCCCATGAATCACAAATGTCTAATGCTGTCTAGAATGATGAATCCGTTCTGGAGGTTTTAAATTTACCTTGCCCAGATTCTTCAGAGGAATCGCTATCTATGGCAGCCCTAGCCTTGTGAAATGCCATTCTTAAATAAGAAGGCTTGAAAGACAGAATTACTCCTTGATCCGTGGGCTGCAGAATGGAAGTTGTGTTAGCCATCATGGAAACAGCATTAACCTCATTGGACATCTCCATCAGAGCTCTTAAGTGAGCAGGTGCATTGTCAATGAGGAGTAATCTCTTGATAGGAATCTTTTTTCTGGACAGTAGGTCTCAACAGGGGGCTTCAAATATTCAGTAAACCATGGTGTAAACATACGTCCTGTCATCTAGGCTTTGTTGATCCATTTCTAGAGCACAAGCAGAGTATATTTAGCATAATTCCTAAAGGCCCTAGGTGTTTTGGAATGCTAAATGAACACTGGCTTCAACTTAAAATCACCAACCATGTTAGCCCTTAACAAAAGAGTCACCTTGCCCTTTGAAGCCAGGCATTGACTTGTCTTCCATATCTACAAAAGTCCTAGATGGCATCTACTTCCAAGAGGAGGATGTTTCATTTATATTGAAAATCTGCTATTTTGTGTGCCCACCTTCAGGAATTCTCTGAGCTGGATCTTCGGGATCACTGGCCGCAGCTCCTACACCAGCACCTGCTGCTTCACATTGCACTTTGATGTTGCGGATGTTTAAGACCTCTTTCCTTAAACCTCATGAGCCAACCTCTACTAGCTTCAGACTTTCCTTGTGCAGCTTCCTCACCTCTCTCAGCCTGCATAGATTTGAAGAGAGTGAGGATGTTGTTCTGGGCTGAACTTTGGCTTAAGGGAAGGGTGTAGCTGGTTTTATCTCCTATCCAGACCACTCATACTTTCTCCTAACAGCAATAAGGCTGTTTCCCTTTCTTCTCATTCATGTGTTCACTGGAGCAGCACTTTTCATTTCCTCCAAGAACTTGTCCTTTGCATTCACAACTTGTCTGTTTGGCACAAGAGGCCTAGGTTTTGGCCCATCTCGGCTTTCGACATGCCTTCCTCACCAAGCTTAATCATTTCTAGCTTTTGATTTAAAGTGGAGACATGTGACTCCTCCTTCCTCTTGAACATTTAGAGGCCACTGTAGGGACTCCTGTAACGAGTTGCCACAAACTTGGGAGGCTGAAAGCAACAGAAATTCATTCTCACACGGTGCGGGAGTCCAGGAATCTAAAAGCAAGGTGTTAGAAGGATGGCTTCCTTCTAGAGGCTCTGAAGGAGAGCTGTCAATGCCTCTGTCCTAGCTGGTATCTGTGGCGTTCCTGGCTTGGAGATGCATCGCTCTGAATCCTGCCTTCTTCTTCAATTTGTCTTCTCCCCTGTATCTCTTTATGTCCTTCTCTGTCTCTTCGAAGAACACTTTTACTGGAATTAGGGCCCACCCGAACCCAGCATGTTCTCACCTCAATCCTTACTTTAATTACATGTGCAAAGACCCTATTTCCATGTAAGGTCACATTCCGAGGTTCCAGGTCGACACGAATTTTAAAGGAATGCTATCCAACAACTCCACATTTCTAGACTTGAACAGCCAGAAAATAACTTAGTGCAATCACCACGAGAGGAGTAAATGATGGGGAATGAGAGGTCCTGGGTGAGATCCCTCTAAGTGAAACCTCCCAACTGCCCCACCCACCTCCAGTCCACTGAGGAGCAGAGTATGGATCCCAGGGTGTAATTACAAGGATCTCACTCACCACATCGGGAAGCAAAAGTGAACACCCCTGGGCAAGATTAATCTCAGAGGACAAGTAGGCCAACATCATTTTTAGCCTTCCCTGTGATCTCCAAGGTATCTAAGGTAGGACCTGACCCTGAAAATCCACTCCCGGCTGTCTTTGTGAGCCATGTGGCAGTAGACGGCCCCCAAAATGGTGTTAATGATTCTCACCTCCTGGTAATCATACCCTTGACTATTTCCTTCCTACACTGAATAGATCTGGCCTGTGTAACCAATTAACCAATAGGGTATCATGGAAATAAAGGAGTGTGACCCCCAACGCTAGGTCATAAAAGACATTGCATCTTCTGCTTTGCCAGGTCTTGGTTCATTTGCTTTGGGGGAAGGCTGCTGCCATGTCGTGAAGATACTCAGGTAGCCCAATGAAGAGGTCCACATGGATAGAAACTAAGGGCTCCTGCCAACAACGAGCACTGACTTGCCAGCCACCTGAGTGAACTATTCTGGTATTAGATTCCCTAGATGTGGTCCAATTTTCAGAAGACTGCAGTCCCAGACAACATCTTAACTGAAACCAGAGGAGACAAACACCCAGCTAAGCCACTCCAAATTCCTAACTCCTAGAAACTGTGTGCGATAATAAATGTCTCTTGCCGGTTTAAGCCACTACGCTTTGGGGTACCCATTTTGCCTCAGTAGATAGCTAATACACTTAGCTACCTAGTGATTCATTGGTTCATTATTCAATAAATATTTGAAGAGCAAACAAAATGAGATAAGTACTCTTGGAAAAGGAAAAATTAACATGATCCCTTCTCCCACCCAAGGAGCTTATACTATAGGAAGGCAATATTTGTAGACCCAATTCAAAGAGCAGCGTGCACCAAAGGCTTCCGGATTTCAAAAAAGGCAGAAAGCGCACTGTGGGTTCCAGGGGAGTGCTTCTCAGTCAAGATTCTCAGTTGCCAACAGCAGAAAGCAACTCCAACTTCAGTAGAAAAGAGATTTATTAGAAAGATAATTGAGAGCTCATAGAGGTGATAGAAAAACCAGAGAAGCAGCCAACAGGCAGAGCAAGGAGGCCAGGGAGCTGAGGGGCAGCCAGCCCACCCCCAGTCACAGTCTGGTCTATGGCCCCAGGTACCGTGCCTGTCACTGGATGCACACTGCCCCTGCTGGACCCTCATTGCTCAGTATCAGGTAGATGGAAGCATCCGACGGTCCAAGACCACATCACCCGCATGTTGCCCGGACACCAGGGAACAGGACAGAGCACGCCTGCCCCACTTCAGCTTCTGCACAAGGTGTGAATCGGTCCCAAACAGGAAATATATTAGGATGTTGAGACACCACTGTAGAGAGGGAAGGGGTCACTTGTGGCAGAGGAACAATATGACATAAGGGGGCCAAGGAGCTTCAGCTCATCCCTCTGCCTCCTTGGGTTAGGCTTTATCATACTCTGTGTCCTCATCAAAGAAATGGCACGGAAGGTATCTTCTCCCTCCTTCCTTTTTACCATAATTATGCAGCCTTCGCTCTCCCCTGGCCACACCACAATCCCATCCCATCTGCCATTTGCTCTGCAGATCTAAGGATGGATAGCCTAGAATAGAATGAGTTTCTGCAGACAGAACTTAATGAGGACTTTCCTAATAGATAGGAATGGCCTATCACGGCCTGCCAGGCACAAACAAAGGGGACTCAACTAGTCCCAGCAGGAACTAATGATGCAAACAAAATCATGGCGAACAGTCCAGGCCCATTGTTCCACGTACCCTGGCTTCCAGGGGTGGTCGACTTCAGCGGCCATCCTCTGCCTGCTATGAAAACATGTAGGAACACTGGGATGGAGCGAAAAGACTTCTGAACACCCCAAGCATCCAAGGAGACCATCACGATGCCCTGGGCCAATCTGCCAAGTAAGCAACCCATCAAGCCTATGAATAACTTCTGAAGCTGCCCGCCACACTCTCTCGGCCTAGGCCCAAGGGTGCAGCTGCCAGAAGCTAGCCGGGGGACTGAGTGGCCCTTTTACTTGATGGGGCTTGGATCTCTCAGAAGCGCCGGCCCCTGCTGAGCTCAGCCTACCTCCACCTCCACCGGTAGAAACGCAGAAATGCACCCATTCTTAATGGCCCAGCTCCCCTAGCAACTCAGCTTTGACCACGTCAGCCTGAGAGCCCACTGCACTCTTTACCTGTGCCACCAGCTCCGTTGATTGATTAAATGCCGCCTGGAGGGTCTGCTATATTATCACCCAACTCACTCAGTCTCTTGCGGCCAACCTCTCCCAGCCTGCATGCCCAGGAGTGTCCATTCCCATCGAGGCACAGGCCAGTTTCATCCTCCCTCTTGGCTCACGAATGACCTTGGCCAAGGTCAGAGGGGCCTGAGATCCCCAGTGTCTTCCAGCCCAGTTCCATCACACCATAACAACCCCTCCACGCAGGCAAGTCTGAGCCCCACGAAGGCGCCCAGCGGCATTTGTCACGTTCTCTCGAACTTCCAGCAAAAACCTGGCAGCCCACTGTACCACAAGAGCAAAGGAACACCATCCTCTGGGGGGCCTGCAGCAACTCAGAGACGCCTTCCCCTCCATGGCTCCTCCCTCTCTGCCAGATGAGCCTTCACCTCTGCCAGGCACATGCCTTGATCTTCCTCCTCAGTTGACTCCCGTCCGCCACTTGGCCTCAGCATCTCGTGCTTTCTACAGACACAGGAGTGAGCTAAATGGCAGGTAATTGAGGAGGGCGGGGGAGGAGGTCAGAGGATGACAGCTCAGGAGGAGGAGAGGGAGGGAGGTCACGTGCTCTGACCTCGTTGTCACTCCCCCTCATTTATCTGGCTGTCTTACTCTCCCCATCCCGGTTCCCGCCATCATCCAGGGAGCTTTCACAGTTAGAAGGACAACCCTTCCACGCTGCATCCTCATTATTTCTTAGCTTTCTTTTCTTCAATGTGTATGGGTTTTTGTTTCATCTCATGGACACTTTGGTCCATGACAAGCTAAATTTCTCTCCACGTACCAGCACCCATCTAGCTTCACATCTTTCCCTTTCTAGTAAACACCTGGCGACCTCTCTCTTCAGTAACTTCCTTGCTGTTACCTTTGAGGTCTGCTTCCCAGACCTGGGAGCCTAATTCTGGATCCATCGAAGTCACCTGCCCCACAGCCGGGCTGCTGAGAACCGCCAGAGGAAACCACACAACCAGAGTCTCTGTGAATCTGGAGTCTCCAAGCAAAACCCTATGACCACGTCCTTTTCTCTCTCTCTCCTCTTCATCCACCTTTCTGAATCTTCTCTCACCTCAAAATCGCCCCTCTGCCACCCTCCTTCTTCCTCCACCTCAGCCTTGCCTCCTTCACTAGAAATATGAGAACCTAGGACACATCCTTCCTCAGCTTCCTCCTCACACCTTAACCTGTCCTCTCCTCTTTCCTTCTGCTTCCCTGACAGAGGCATCCCTCCTCCTGTCCAGGGAAGAGCCTGCCACCTGGCTCTGGGTTCCTCCCCTCCCACCTCCTCAGGGACCACATTCCATCCACCTGTCTTTAGGTTCTCCCTCTCTGCTGCCTCTTTTCCATCACCTTCTATCCTAAATGTGCACATCTCTCCCGTTTAGAAACAAACACATTCCTCCAGAGAGCCTTTCTTTCCTATCCCTCAAGTCAGTCCTCTGGACTCCAGAATCACCTGTGCAATTCCTACATCATAGCACCAAAACACTGCAGTATAAGGAATAACTTAGCATTCTGTATTCTTCCACTAGATTATAAACCCCTCGAAGGCAGGACCATGCCCAAACTCGGTGTTATATACCTCAACAGTTTCTGAAGCATGGCAGAGATTGAATGAAAGTTTCTTGAATGAATGTTACATGCACAAATCTATCATCCCAGTATGACTATAGACCCCTTAGACCTATGGCTGTATCTTCTGTGTTTCTCGATGTCCCACCCCACCCCCACCCACCATAATACAAAGCCTGCGCTAACCATGCTGGAACGATGTAACACATCTCACTGAGGTGGAAAACACCTGTTCTCAAAGTTGTATCATTCTGCTCTGTATATGATCCCAGATCGGAACTTAAAAATTGAATTCTTTTTCCTATTCAGGTCCACACGCTATTTGGTGTTCCTTCTTTTCTTTCAACCCATATATATCAACTCAGTTGAATATTAAGCATACCTTCAAAGCTGTCTGAACATACCTCTTCGTGTTTTTGCCCCTGCACCTTGCCCTGTTTCCTCTCTCAGGAACAGTCGGCACTCCTTCTTGGTCCCTCTGGCCAGAGGTGAGTCGCCACTCAAGCTCCATTGAAACAGCACCCCTGAGAAGGCTTGCCCGCCCTCCCCGTCAGGACAACTGCCCTTCCTTGTTTCCCTTCCCACTTTGTATGTTCTGCATGGTATCCACACAACATACTTTGCCTTTTAGTTCACTTTGTTTTTTCATTGTGGAAATTCAAGAGTGAGACTTGCCCAGTGAGGCAGCAACAAGTGTGCGGAATTGAGTTGAACTGAAAACAGAAGGCAGATATGGAAACAGTCGACACGCGTGTGCTCTGACATCATCACTGCCTCAGACTTCCACCCCCTCAACCCGCACAAGGAGGTCTCTGCCCCACCGAGGATGAGTTCTTCACCTCGTGGGCAGACAGAGGCCCAGTCAGTGACGGTATGAAAGCTATGGTGGGAGGGTGGGGGGTGGGTAAGATACCAAAGAATAGTTGAAAATGGGATGCAGTATTTCTCAGCTCTAATTTAAGTCCCTTGAGAAGAAGCCATGCCCTTTCCTCTTTGATGCTATAGTATATAGCCCAGTGCAGGACAGCCCTTTATCACAGAGTTTGTCACACTACCTTGCTCAATAAATGCAATTATTGAGCAATGATAACACAACTCCTCCTTATGGGATTAGGAATGTATCATTTAACAGAGCCTACATAAAAGACCCATGTACCAGTCCTCCGGAGAAACAGAAACAGGAGAATGCACATTTGCATGTGTGTGTGTGTGTGTGTGTGTGCGCGCGCGTGTGTGTGTATGTATAAAGAGATTATTTCAAGGAATTGATTCATGCAATTATGGGAGCAGGCAAATCTAAATCCCATAGGGCAGGCAAGTTTTAAATGTGTAGGTCATGGGGCAGCAGGAAACTCAGGCAGTGGTTGAAGCCACAGTCCTGGGGCACAATTTCTTCTTCTCTGAGAAATCTCAATTTTGGCTCTTAGGGTCTTCAACTGATCAGATGAGGCCCATCCACATTTTCAAGAGTCATTCCCTTTACTTAATGTCAACTGCTTCTAGATGCTAACCACATCTTCAAAATGCTTTCACAGCAAAATTTAGATTAGTATTTGATTAAATCACCCAGTGCTATAGCTCAACCAAGTTAATAGGTAAAACTGACTGTCGCTCCATGGAAAGAGATGGAATCAATGGAAACATCCGTGAGGATATAGGGATATGCCACCAACCTTGCCCATCAGTAGAGAAGGGGTGTGAGTTCCTACATCATGACAGTCTACACAGAGGTACCAGTTTTTCTGGCATACAGACTAAAAAGTGTGACTTTAATCTTCAGGTTCCCACCTGTCATGTTCACCTAGCATTCTTGTGGTTAAAGTCGGGAAAGATTCTCAAGTTAAAAAAAAAAAAAAACCTGAAGGCTCTCATGTTGTCTGGACAGAGAATGGATTTCCTAGTCATCTCCCAGCACTGCCATCAGTAAGGGAAAGTCCTTGAGGACACTCAGATGCAGGTCACTGGTGGGGCTTATAGGTCTGTAGTTGTAGGATTTGTTCAATAAGCTTTTTTATTGGTTTGGTTTGGTTTTTTAGAGAGAGAGAGAATGTGAGCAAAGGAGAGAGGCAAAGAAAGAGAGAGAGACTGAGAGAGAGAGAGAGAGAGAGAGAGAGAGATTTTTAAGCAGGCTCCACACTCAGCATAGAGCCCGACTTGGGGCTTGATCCCATGACCCTGGGATCACGACCTCAGCCAAAATCAAGAGTCAGACACTTAACTGACTGAGCCACCCATGTGGCCCTCAACAAGTTTTAATTAAGCATCTACTATGTGCCAGGCACTACTTCAAGAGCCAGACATAAGCCGTGAACAAAACTGACATATTCCTTACACCATGGAGCTTATGTTCTAGTGGGCCAAGTATCATTCATCTCAATGCAACCACCACCATTCATCAAGCGTCTACTGTGCATTTGGAGGATGCCACGAAGCATAAATCCCACACGTTGGCTGGCAACAAAGAGCAGATCAAGTCAGTGGAGGGGGCGAGAGCAAAGCTGGACAAATGGAATGTACGTTCAGGTGCCACAAATGTGCTTCTTTCCATTTTCTCACTTAACAGTTCTTTCCATCTCCTTGCAGATCTACTAGAAATCTTGACTCTTGCCTTCCTTTGAAGTCTCCTCCCCCTCCCCCTCCCTCTCTCCTTCTCTCTTGCATTCGGATGCAGACACACAGCATACACACGAAATCTACATCCCGGAAGCCCCCCAACAGGGTGAGGAATCCTGATACTGTCTTCAACTTCAAGCGGCGACATGACACCTAGTAGGCTGGGGCTACCACCTCTTGGATGACAGGCCTACAGGCAGGACCGTGGGGACGGACGACATGTCCAGTCCTTTCTCACTCACCAGGGTGAGCAAAGGAGCCCCTGTGTCAGGATTCCCTCTCCCTCTGGGGGGCTCCAGCCAGACCTTGCAGGGAAACAAACATGTATTAAAGCCACAGCTTCATCTGGGCAAGTTAAGGTCTTCAAGTCTGCTTTTTCATTGGTAGTCGTGCCTTCTCAGGAATGACAAAGGTCTAAATGTTGACAATGTAGCGGCACCCGGGTGGCTCAGTCGTTCAAGCGTCTGCCTCTTGATTTAGGATCAGGTCATGATCTCATGGTTCCTGGGTTTGAGCCTCACGTCTGACTCTTTGCTGCTGACAGTGCAAGGCCTGCTTGGGATGCTCTCCCTCCTTCTCTCTGCCCCTCCCCCCTTACACATGGGCTTCCTCCCTCTCTCACTCTGTCTCTCTCTCAAAATAAACTGAAAGAAAGAAAAAGAAAGAAAGAAAGAAAGAAAGAAAGAAAGAAAGAAAAGGTGGGGGGAAGGAGGAAGGAAGGAAGGAAGGAAGGAAGGAAGGAAGGAAGGAAGATTGATTGACATGTAGTACAGCACCCCCAGGCCAGGGTAAGGCTCCACAGTGAGGACTCAGTAAATGAAGCTGCTTTATCACCATCGTGGTGACCTAGTGCTCGGTAAGAGGACTGTGAGCTAGTTGGGGGAGGGGAGGGAGGGTGGGGGTGTTGCTGTTGCTGTTTGTTTTTAAATAGCCCCTGGGCCACTTGCCATCCTTATAGAAGACCTTGATTAACCAGGTAATTCTGGGAAGTGACCTAATCCAAGGCTGCCATCTAGCCTGGGGTGATGAGGAGCTTTTTACAGGTGACCTCTCTAGACCTAGACCCTGGGGGCCATCATCCACCTTTCCTCTGACCTCCTAGGAAAGGCAGGCGACCATCTAGTGAGCTCACTCTACTGGTCATGGATCCGTTGATCCTCCCAGTTCCATAAAGTTTCTTCCCAGGTTATAAAATCTAAGAAAAGGAGAGGAGAAAATACAACTGAAAAACAACTGAGCAAATAGCCCTTTGTCCCTATCACCATCTGCTCGCGGGGCCAACTCTCAGGACCATACCCACGAGTGGGGCATCCCCAGTCTGCTTAGGGGACTCCTACAAAATTCCAGGCGGGTCACACCCACCAGCCAACCTCATGGCAGAACCAGTGGAAATTCCCCAGCCCACTCCTGCTCGCGCTGGGTCACCGGCCCCTCTGTCTGTGTCACCCTTGGTAACAGGGCAGCTCCTGTTTTGCAGGCAGTGTCCTACGACCCCAGAGAACAGACACCTCGGGACTTATCCTTTGGATAAGTCACTCACGTTCCAGCACCAGGTCCCTTGGCAGCCCTCCAGTTCCAGCAGGTGAGGAGTGACCTTTGACCCCTCCCGGGCTGGGCCAGAGGAGACCCCAGGCCGTCCCTTCCTTCCACACCCTTGCTCCCTCTCAGAGCGCCCCGTCCTCCCACCTGCTTGCGGTGCGTGGCCAGTTCATTTGCCCGTCATCCTGTCTGGCCACATGTTCTTATGGGAGAGAGAATATGAGCAGGGAGAGCCCACACTTTCACTGGAAAAGACCCCACAAGACCCCCCAAACCCCACTGCTGGCCACCCTCGTCAAACATTCATCCGAGAGAACCAGATTGCTGCCGCTACTGCTGCTGCTGAAATTAATGGAATCTGGCAGGAAAACCTTTTGTTTTTCCAATCCCGGATTTTGCCAAGCAAACACAAGGATCATGTTGAAAATGGCTGCTGTCGAGGAGCCGGGTTCGTGCGGTGTGGAAGCTCCCAGCGCACCAGCCTCCGCCCAGGAACAGCGCACACTGGGTCCTCTCCAGTTCCGAGATGCTTGGCGATTTTTTTTTAATGCAAATAAAGCGTTAAACAGGAAACCTTTCAGGATCACTGCCATGGATGAGAACCAAGTGCCAGTTTCCCTTCTTTCCAAGGACAGCGGCTCCAATCCGACATTTTGTGACTTGGAGATGTCGACTGCGGGTTCAGAGGAACCGAGCCAGAGAACCCGGAGAAAGTCCTGTTTGCCTTGCAGAAGGATTTTGTCCCCCAGAGTCCAATTCTTATCGACCTGGCCTGCGGTCTGGTGCCCAAACAGGGGTGGAGGGGGCAGGGGCATGGACAGAGCTGGTCATGGGCAGCATCAGAGGCACGCGTTTCTTTGCCAGGTGAAGAAAAGACCCTTTTCCACACACCCTGAACGGGTCAAAACTGCCATGACCTTCTCCCCCCTCACTCTTCCACCTGGTCTCATCCCACAGGGAGACGGGAAAGGGGATTGGGTTACTGCTGCGGACTTGAAAGGCAGCGTTTGTGTCTTTCGGGCAGGGCAGCCGCGGCCTTCACCATACTCTGTCACGATCTGTCCCCATCCCATTGTTTTAGGGCAGAACAAGAGGGAATCTGCAGAGGCGCCCCACTGGAGGCTTTTGTTGAAACAGAAACTTTGTGTGGCCTGAAAAGAACTGAATTAAGTAGGGATGTAAACTGAACACACCATTTGTTTTCCATTGGTATCGCTCGAGAGGGGAGAGCCCGGGGAGAGGAACGGGGGGCCCTTGAGGGCCATTTTCTGACACCAATTGGTTCACAAGTGGCTTTGGGCATGTGGTTTCACCTTGAAATCCTCTCTGATGATCCCAGTTCTTACTGGCCACTGCTTTCTCTAAACTCCTAGGGTATGTTGGTCTGAGCTACACAAGTTAATTTTCAATTAGAGGTTGCTTCACACATTGCCTGCTATGGCAGGTCACGTCTTCCCGGTGGGACCGTAAGCTTATGATTGTCCTCCTCCCGTCCAGCCTGGGAACCTCACTGCCTGAGAAGAATAAGATTCCTCGTTCTCGTTCCTATCATTTTAGGACCTCCGGTATCTTCAGTATTCCAAATGGGATATTGAAATCTTTGTGCAATGAATTAAGGGGGGTGGGGGGGGCAGACGCAGCCTAATGTGGAAGCCTGCTGCATCTGAAGAGGTCAGGAGGGAAGCAGTGAGCTAGCCCCTGGAGACCTGGGGACACCGGTGGACTGTGGGGGGCTGGGTCCCACTGAGCTCCGTTGGCCCACAAAGCTGGAGGTGTCTGGGACACTGGGGTTCCCTTGTGTACTTGTATTCCTCCCAACGAGACCGTTTGCAACTTGAGGCTGCCTGGCACTGTGTTTGTTAGAAGAATAAATGAGTGGCTCAGGGCCCAGTCCTGTCATGAGATCCGAAGTAACAGAGCCACCTCTGTGACCCAGCTCCTAGCTCCTTGGGAGGCCATTCAATAAACACTCTTTCAATTATGCTAAATTGCATTATTTTAAACTCACTGGGGAAAAACAAAACACACACAACAAGAGCTCTGGAACAAAGGTAGGAGCCCAGAGACACCGGTAGCAGCTGTAAAGCCAAGCGGAGGGTCTGAGGAAGGAATGGTCTAAACAGTCTGCGTTCACTTTAGAGAGACTTCTTGGGAGGGTGCAGGAGGAGACATTTCACGGATTAGTGATGTAAGAGTGAGAAGGAATGGGCTGCATCTCCCCCAGCACTTTCCTGAAAGTCCACATGGCAAGTGAACACAGGTAGCACATTCCACTGATCAGAGGGCCCGCTATCATGCCTAAGACACAGAAAAACATAGCTTCCAGGTATGTTGTAAACAGCCAGAGTCAGCGAAAGACCATCGGTCTTTGTGGCAGCCAGACCCGGCTTCTAATTCCGGCTCTGTCCCTTGCTAGTATTTGATCTTGAGCAAACCACTTAACCCCTCTGTACCTCAGTATTCAGACTTTGGAAACATGGGTCTGATGTTTTCCTCGAAGGCTGATGCATTCGCAAAATAATCCACGTGGCGACACCCAACACAGTGCCTTGGGTGCTCAGTCAATGGGAGCTACACTGCACAGAAGAAAACAAACAAAAGTAGCCGGGAAAGGAGCTAAAACATTCTCGTAATTCCCAGACGCTAAGCATGATCCTCGCCTACCTCTCTCTCGGGCAGCCTTTTAAGTTCCCGTGTAATGTTTTCATTAAAATAAGAACAAAAGGTAGACAACAGAGATATTCCCAACAATACAATAAACACAGGCCATATAGAAATAATATAGAAAACAGGCAATGTGGCATCTGGACACCTGGGCTCCAGTTCCAAACTAGTATGACCTTGAACAAGTCACTGAAACTCCCTGGCCTTCAGATTTCCCCGTCTCTGAAGGAGGCAGAGGCGGGGATGTCAGTCGGGGAAGAGAAGGAAAGGAATGTGTTCAGCTAGA
Organism: Panthera uncia; assembly: GCF_023721935.1. NCBI lineage: Eukaryota > Metazoa > Chordata > Mammalia > Carnivora > Felidae > Panthera > Panthera uncia. The sequence goes on from NC_064813.1 coordinate 29,311,211, forward strand.
CGATTCGTAGCCACTGTGAAAATCGTACGCCGCTAGAGCGAGGAGAAGGCGTGCTTGGGCAAACACTCGTTTCACTCAATCTTTCTCGTGAGTTCATTAAAAAATAAACCACTACCAATTGATTTCAAGCTCGAGAAAATGTCTCAGTGAGTGTTCATCTCACTACTACCTGTTCTTTCGTGATCGGGCCCAATACGTGTGGTTTCCACGGCTTCGGAGTTCTGTTGGGGAGCTCTTCGACCCCAGGGCAGTTTCTCTCCCACCCTTTCTTCCTTCCTGGGGTCTACCTCTGATTCACCTGGGCAGCATTCTGAAGAGGAATGAAGAGACAAGGTTTAAAAATAAAATCCCAGCGGACCAGAGGGTCTTGATCATACGTGACTGCCCCCCCCTTCTTCTTTTTTCTGTGAGTTTCTCAGCCAATCTGATTGATCCCCCAAGTTTCCAGTGGCCAGCCCTCTTCTACCGCGCGTGACATTGGAGAAACACAATGCGCATGCCTGAAGCAGAATCTCTTCGCTAAAAATACCCTGCATTCCTGAGTGACTACCAAAGCTCCCTCCTCAAGCCCATGGACAGCCAAGCTAAAAACAGTAACCAGCAGCTTCAAATGGCACCAGTAACAAAGGTAGAGGGGCCCGAAAACAGCATGCCGCTCTTAGCCATCTGCCGTCTTGGCCCGCCCTGGCTCCCCTCTTCCAAACAGCGATGGGCATCTTAGTGCTGTTCATAGCTGGGCTTCTATGGCAATAGGTAGGTGAGGCTTGGCTGCCTGGTGTACCTACTGGCCCACAGGCTGTCTGGCTCAAGACCTGGTCAGCGTGTAAAAGGAGGTGACAGAGGCAAGGGAAGGTGATCAGAGCAAATTGTACTGCCTACAAGCAGAAAAAAATCTGGGACTTTAAGCAGTCTTTGGAGGGAACATTCACCTCCTTAACCTGACCAAAAAGCCTTCTATGATAGATGAGGAAGAAAATGCCGGAGGCACTCAAAGCATTCACAATGGCTAAGGCTCGCATCTTCCAGCTTCCAAAGATCTACTCTAGTCTACTCTTGTCCTGCTAGCACACTCTCACAAGTCACCTCCTCCAGAGAGCTGGCCCAGCCCACACCCTTGCCATGACCAAGATGTATATTGTCTGTGTGGCCCAACAGCTTTACCACAGGAAATAATCCGGTGCCTCAAGCATTGTAGGTATTCAATAATGTTTCCTAAATGGGTTTAGGACCAAGCTAAACTTTTCCATTCATACTACCTCTATAATCCTGTACCTGAACAATTCTGTTAGCTTGAATCGATCAGTTTTATCTATGACTTGGGACTAGAATCTCCTTGAGGGCACCCATTTACCTTTTCATTGAAATCTAGCCCTGAGAGCTCTCAATATTGTTTGTTGAGATTTCAAGGATTCGCAAACCATCCTATGGGCTCTCGATACACATGTATTCAATGTAGAGGCAAAACATTATAGGATCACTTTTATTTAACTCTAAGTGTGATTTCTAAAAGAACTGAGGTGGATTACATACACAGAGAAATTAGGAAAGATAAGTGAGGGAAATATAAGGGAAGAAAACAGGATGAGCCCAAAAGTGAATTATAAATAAAATGATGCTCTAAGAGGTAAGAAATGGACTAAGAAATGGACACTAAGAAATGGACCGCGATTTGATTCTGAATGGTCAAGGAAAGAAGAAAACATGAACAATTATACCAGTTTCAAAGCCCAAAAGTTTTAAAATAAATCCATGAAGGGAGTCCTGTGAATCCAGTGTCACAAGCATACGTCTTGGGTCATAATCCCACCGAGAAGGAAGTGCGAGCAGCTCAGCACAACCCATCCCACTAATGAAAACACAGCTCAGGGTGCATGTCCCCACCAATGTGACACAGACGGAGCTGTATTTCTGGCCAAAGCATGGCAGGTCACTCCAAAAATGTTCAGTCACTCACCAACCTGAACAGTCAGTCAGACATAAAAGTCAGAAGCCGGTGACAATTTCTTTGCATTCTCATAGGTTTTTACCATTGTGCTCATCTCGATGTCCCCTAGCACTGCCCTAGCATTGCCCTGGCAGGAAACACAAAGAATTTCTACTGCATTGGGGATCCAGACTGGCATGAAATTCTCCCCAGAGCATGGATCCACATCATAACCTCTCCTTCCCCTGGCCCTGCCCCTGTCCCTTTGGTTCCCAATTAGCAGTTACCCTTTGAAGCTTGAGTCCATTTGGTTCTTAAATTCCTTTCTGGTTTCTTCTATACCCCTCTGTCTTGACCTCCAGAATTTCAGATCACCTGCCAGCCTGCCTAGATTCTGCTGATTTTGCCCTAACTCAGAGAGCATGTGTGTTTGTGTGTGTGTGTGTGTGTGTGTGTGTGTGCGCACACGTGTGTGTGCATTCCTGACTCCTATGCTAGCCTCAGCACCCCTCCCCTCAAACCTCAGATTTCTTACCTTTCTAAAACTCTCCTTGTTGCTGACAGACCATCCTTCTCCATGGAATGCTAGTAAATTGGAACCAATAATTTGTTCTACAGATTGAAAAGCATCACAAATTTAACTGAGAATGAGCAATTTCTTTAACCCTAAAACCAGAGAGTCTAACTGGTGCCTATAAGAGCCCCTTGAAGGTTTGAGAGAAGAATTTTAAAAAAAGAAGAAGAAGAAGAAGACAAAGAAAAAGAAGAAGGAGTAGGAGGAGGAGGAGGGAGGGAGGGAAATAGGACAACAAATGAGACAAGTGGGAGAGAGAAGAAAGAGCAGGGGTACAGTCATCTGCAAAACACTAACTGATGTCAGAGTTGGGTCACCTAAACAAAGGGCCACACAGGGGCTCACGTGCAGCAGAGTCATCCATCCAAATGGGGGAGGGCATCGGGTGACGTTTGGGACCTGCTGTCCCGACGCAGTCCCCAACCATTTGGTAGCAACATCTTATCTGATGTGTTGGACACTTCTGGCACCCCTTACTCAAAAGATGAAGATAGATTTCACATTGACTTGCTCTAAAGGATTTGTGTTTTGAGAATTTATACAGGGCTTTGTGGAAGGCTTTAGGGTTTCCGGAGTTGCTGACACGTCCCACAAACTGGCCTGATGTCCAGGTTAAGGTGGAGGCTTTGCCCAAGTCCGCTGTGGTATAGATGTGCTCCTTTGTCCTGACATGTAGACACTAACACAGCTGAGCACCCTCACTGCCACCACCGTTTGGGACCTTGAGGGCCAAACTATGCTCCATTTATTCATCTTGCTTTTCAGTGACCAGCACACTGCCAGGCCCAGGTGTTCAGTAAACATAAATGGAACAAACCAAAGGATCCCCATATGCCAGCAGCTTCCCTGATGTCCCCGCCTAGAGGAGAGGATGAGCAGATAAAGGGGGCCCAGGGAACAGCAGCCTCAAGGTGACAGGTTCCACCATGTAAGAGAAGGTAGTGACACCAGAGCTTCTCAAAGCTGCCCCATGACACCAGAGTCAGGAAGGGCAGGGACAGAGAACAATCCGAAAATGCCCTATTGTCCAGCCTTGGCCCGGAGGCATGTCATTGGTCAGACAGAGTACTCTAGGTGGGCTCCCGGGACATGCCGTGGCCTGCACTGGGTATGTAGGACACTCGGGGACACTGGGGCATGAAAAGCTAGACAAGGCAAACGGCAACACTAATGACTGCCATTCATCGAGCCCTCGCTAACTGTAGGCACTGAGCCAACGTTCTACCTGTATTATCTCTAACCCTCACAACATCACTAGAAGGTAGATGGCATCTCCATTTTATGAATTAGGGCCATAAATCTCCTATGTTAGCGGTAGAACCGGGATTCAAAACTGCCTTTCTCAGACCGCAGAGCCCAGGATCCAGGCCACCAACTCATCATCTGCTCTTTCTCTGTGCTGTTCCCAACCCACTCCTGAGCTGGATTTTCTAGACCTCTCTTTTGAGCTTTTATGAATGCCATTTTCCCATTCTGAAAGATCTACCTTCCCTCCGTTGAGGTCCTTCTCATCTGGAATGCCAGCCTGACTCAGCTCTGATCCTTCCTTTTATGGAATACTCTCAAATGTAAATGGTTTCTTTGCGTGGCCTTGTGCCGCTTTATAACTATTCTTAAACGCTTTGCTGCTGGTGGTGGTTGTTATTTACCACGTGTGTTTCCGAGCCCACCTGCAAAACGGGTCTGCAGGCTGCCTGTGGACAAGCATCTTCTCCGTGGTCTGTCGGATCCAGCTCCTGCTGGTGCTGATTGTTAAATCTTTAGGAAGTTTGCAAGCCAGTCGTTAAAGCGCTGGTAGCATGCAATCAGCCGTGGAGAGAGAGTGTGTGCTCTACGGAAACTGGCAATGGCTATAAATCAGGTTTTTCCCCCAAAAAGTGGGTTGTTAACATTCAGCAGCACACCATTGCTTTCAGCTCTTGCTCCCTACCTCACCTCCTGCTTGGTTTCCAGCACCATAAAATGTGTCCATCCTTCTTTTTTTTTTTTTTTTTTTTTTTTAGTTTCTTTCTTTTGAGAAAGAGAGAGAAAAAAAGTAGGGGAAGGGCAGCGAGAGGGAGAAGACAGAATCCTAAGCATGTTCCGCACTGTCAGTACAGAGCCCAACACAGGGCTCGAGCTCACGAACCGTGTGATCGTGACCTGAGCCAGAACCAAGAGTCAGGCGCTTCACTGACTGAGCAACCCAGGTGCCCCCAAACGTGTCCACCCTTATACTGAGTGCCAGCATGCGATGGAAGCATATAGACGTGGGGCATCATTGGAAGTGTCAGTGACTAGCGACCAGAGGAGAGCAGCAGTCCAGGGGCTTTCCTAGAGTCAGGGAATTACTGAATCCCTAATTAATTGCCCTCAGTCCCACACCGGCCCTTCAACCAACACTTTAAGATCCTAGCACATGCCAGACTCTTGGCAGACATGATCGCACTAAATCCTTTGCCGAGGAGAACTCCGAGGCTGGACGATTTAATACCTTGCCCAAAGTCACTGGGGTGTTATCTGTCAGAACCCACGCTCAACCCTAGGCCTGTAAGACTCCGAAGCTGGGGCCCTCTCCGCTTCATCACACTCCCTGGACTGTAGACCCGTGACATCTCAGGTCCTGAGTTCCAGATCCCCCAATGTTTGCTCTTGGCCAAAGGCAGCGGGGCAGGAGCAGCTGTGGGAAGCTGCGGCAGGGGGAGGGGTGGGGGGAGGCAAGTCCCGCCGCAGTGCTCTGGACCCGGGAAGACCAGAGCCTCTCCTGGAAGCCTGCGCCAGCCGCTCTGCTGGTGAGTTACAAGCATCCAAGGCCCTGACAGCACCCGCATCCACAGCAACCGGACAGCCGCAGGGCTTGCTTCCGTGCAGGTGTTTTATGGAGCTGAGAGGGATGGGAAAATCCCTCTTCAGTCGGCCTGCAGGCACAGAAATAAATAATTAAAGCCAAAGTTTGCCACCCTTGCCGGTGGGTAGAGAGAGTCGCGGCACTGCCACCGGGAACGTCTCTTGCAGAACGGTATGAACACCCCGGTGGCCGTCCCCTCAGCGATGTGCCCCCACGTGCACCCTCTCAGTGCACCCTCCACACGTGTTCTATTTCCACCTGGTCTTGCAGGCTGCAAAGACCCGAGAACAGTGGGGGAAACTGAGGCCCGGCAGAGAAACGCCGTTACGTGCACTCCAGGAGGTACAGGGCGGCGCGCTCAACAAGGTGGACAGGTCAAGCGGTGCAGCAAACGGTGAGCACCAGAGTTGAAAGCAATGGTGTGCTGCTGAATGTTTAAGAGCCAGCTTTCCAGGGAAAGAAAAGGTTCTGATTTGTAGTCATTGCCAGTTTCCGTAGAGCACACACTCTCTCTCCACGGCTGATTGCATGCTACCAGCGCTTTAACGACTGGCTTGCAAACTTCCTAAAGATTTAACAATCAGCACCAGCAGGAGCTGGATCCGGCAGCCCACGGAGAAGACGCTTGTCCACAGGGAGCCTGCAGACCAGCTTGGCAGGTGGGCCCCGGGAACACACGTGGTAAATAACAACCACCACCAACAGCATAGCCCCTACCTGGAAAGAGTTTCAGACTGCACTCACGTAGCCTACCATGAGGTCACCGTCCACCCAGCCCCACTGCCCACCTGTCCGCAGCCCTGTACCCTCTGCCCTCCCTCTTCCCAACGCATCTGTGTTCTTCTGTGGCTAGACCCTCCTCCGGTGCTCCGCGCCCTATGTCCTCCCCCCTTCTCAGGGACATTGTTCCGTGAGTATCCCCTCTTTTCTCTAATCCTCAGCCTCTTCCTCTCTACTTCCTCCTTCTCATACCTTTTGGACACGCGCTGGCATCTCCCTCTTTCGTGGAACAAATTTCTCTTGACCCTCATCCTGCTCCGTCTCTCTCCTCTCCACAAGGAAACATCCTGAAAGTATCATCTGTTCCCACTGTCTCTGCTTCGTCACCTCCCATTCACCCCCCATCTCCCTACCTTCTAGCTTCTGCCCCGTCACTCCCCTGAAAGCTCAGGAAAAGGCCAGCAACAACTTTCTACAGATATGGCCGTCTCAGAATCCTTACTTTCGTTCCAAGGATCACAGAGCAAAAAAGCCTAAATAAACACTTGTACGATCAGTGTGGAAAATGGCAATTCTCCAAGTCTTTCCAGAAGGACTGTTAGTCAAGTTGCAAAGGCCGGTGGGGCTTTTGCTCTGGAAGTCTTTAAATTGGCCGTGAACGGCAGCAGGAAGGATGGCATTCAACTGGGAATGAAATAAATGATGGAATAGTAGCAAGGAGAGGGATTGGAGGTTGGGGGTGGAGGCAGAGAGGGTGCAGGATTGAAGCCTCTGCTCTGGGTATGTGGGACGAGAAAGAAAAAGAGAGTCTCGGTAGAGCAGCAATAAAAATGCCTTTAGAAAACTGTTCTTGGACCTCAGGAGATACTTAAGTGGGTGACTGTGAAGAATGCAGTGTTGGCCCTCTCTCCGTGTCTCCCCCACGGAACCCTGAGTAAATGCCACAAGGCTCACTAAAGCATTAGTATGAACGGATTGAGGGAGAGGGAGCTCCAAGAGAAAAATAAGGGGACAGCTGACATCTGGGTTACACCAGCTACAGCAGGGAGGAATGACAAGTGAATTCAGCAAAAATGTTTTATTTCCACATCTATTGTCAAGTCTAATTATTGGTTGAAATTAGAGGTTCTGCCCTGATCATGGCCATGAATAAATAAAAATATGTTTGAATTTCAGCAGATGTCATTGAATTTCACATATCCTTCCCTTCCCAGAAAGGAAAAGAAAGATCCGGCTAGCCTTTTCAAAGGCTGACATCCACACGTAAGGCACAGAAATTTGTTCTAGAAATGACTCACTTGCCCAACGAAATGAACGCCAAATCAGAATTCCTGAATTTTCTCTCTACACATCGGTATTGGAGGCACACTTGGCAAGAAAACACCAGTCTCCGGGAGCAGTTTTCCTCTGCACAGCACACACGCGAAGTGCTCACACAGTCAATCACCTAATAACAGATTGCAAGAGTCCACTCTGGGCCAGGAAGTGCAAGTGCCATTGAAATCAAATACAAAGATGGGTAAGCTGTGGCGCTTCCCTCGAGAAGCTCATTATTAACACCTATCAACATTTGCGAGGCTGTAATTTGGGTGTAACTGTCAATGCTCACGCCCAAGTTAGTGATGAACGAGGACGCCACGCTAGGACCTACCCTAAGGTTTAGCTTGACAAGAGCCATGTCCCCGGCCCTGGCCCTCCTCCTCCCGCCCTCTGATCCATCTCTGCTCACACAGCACCAGCTTGGTCCCTCTGCTGCATTCGCCAGTCCTCACACCTTGACACTGGGCTACTGAGTTCCTGCCTAGTAGTGCGGGTTTCGGCAGCACCGGGAGCAGATCACTGGTTCTGCTGACAAAAATGCTTCCACGGGTTTTCAACTGAACCAGGCTCCCAACTACATCATCAGTGGGACTTTTTCTGTCCTGGGGGCTGTGCCAAATCAACCTCTGCCTGCCCACCCACTCACCAAGAGGCACACTTCCCTGTGGCCAAGTCCTGCTAAGGCTTTTGAAGCAGCAGAATTCGAAAGATTCAAGAACCAGATTCTGAGAAACGACCGTGAGAGGTAATTCAGCCCTAGCTTCCTGCCTTCAGCTACATAACTTGGAGTGGGCCTCCCTTTGAAGTGAAAAGGGAAGCATCACCCTCGTCATGATGATCCTAAGTAGAACAATTAACACACACTTGGACCTGCATCTTAGGCGAGAATAGAAATGAAAACAAAACAGATATATCGAGAGGATAAGAACAGTTCTTTGTTTATGCTAACATCTACTGGGCATGTGCTTGGTGCTAGGCCCTGTGCTATATTCTATAATTTAACCCTCATATTGTTACCATAAAGTGGGCACTATGATTCTACCCATTTCACAGATTTGAGAACGGAGATACTGAAAGATTAAGGCCAAGTCAGAGCCAACACTTAACCCAGCTGCAGAACCTCTTTACCACTAGTGTTCCTCCACCAGACCTCCTAGATAGGTCTGAAATGCATCTCCGTCTGACCCAAAACTAATTCCATTGTGTCACTCAAGCCAAGGGCTAGTCACCAGAAGCATGAAATATTTGGACAAACATTCCACACGCGTGGGCCCTTATCCCCTCCACTTGTCCAGGTCACCGGCCAGGGTTTGTTTGGTCCATCAGCAAGTGGTACTGCCTCGTGCCCTCGGCATTGCGTGCAGGGCTCCAACACCATAAACCTTCTGCCCTGAGTCATGTTCTCATCCCACATCCCACACATCAACTCCCGTGTGCACCACTCAGGTTGGCTATTTGTCTTTATGTCTATTTAATTGTGCCAATTCGGTCTCCGCCAAGAGGTTTATAAGCTGTACGGGGGCAAAGACCATGTTTCTGCCTTTCTCTCTGTGTATTACGCCCAGACTGCAAACAGGTGATGCTCAATAAATACACACAAAAACGCTGAATCTACTTACGCCCCCAAATCCCTATGAATTCAGGAGTTGAATAGAAGCATGAGGTAACATCAGGCAATTATATAGGGGGGAAAAAAACCCAGACTGGGATGTAAATTGGTATCACGTCTTCCCAAAAAGGTGCATTTGAACCTTCTTCCTTTTCACCAAGTCGTCTGAGCAATGTGGACTCATGCTCCCTCACCCCTACTCGTGCCATAAACCCTTCCACCTTCCCAGGAGACAATGTGTTTGGTTGCAAAAATAAAGACCAAGGTCAGTGCAGCTTTGCTCTGAGCCTCTGATTCCCAAGAGGGCAGGAAGCAATATTTCCAAGCGAAATATGGAGCCCCCAAAATAGGAGGTCTATAGACTCTTTGCAAAGCGCTTGTTTCGTGTCGAGAAAATTCCAGCCCAATGAGAAACCAGATGGGTAGACGCACCAAATATTGAAGACAGGCCTCAAGGCAAAGCAGACAAGCACTCTCTCTGGTGTACACTGAGCTGAGGAGTGATCCTCCAGCCGTTACGAGCAGAGAAATGTCCCACCAGAGTTTTCCAAATAGCAAACTCTTAGTCCGATGATTGTTTCTATCATTTGCCATATTTTCTGTCCAAAAGCCTCTCTAGTTCCTACATGGTTAGCAGCTTTTATAGCCCAAGATAAGTGTCCATCCCTTTTAATTTTCATTGTTGCATCTGTTTTGCCATTTCCCTGCAGCAGGTTGTATTACAACGGAAGGATTAATGAGGAAACGGATGCAAACATTTTTATTTCAAATAGCAGCTCTCAGACAAGATCTGGAAAACGGAATCAAGCCATATGATTGTAAAAGAAAAAAAAAATCCTTGCCATCCAACTATTGGGCATTTTGCCATTATTTGTGAATAGCATGTAAATACAAACAACTTAACTGGGGTGGGGGAGAGATGTACATTTTTCATTTGTGTCTGGCTAATCATTTTTTTTATTATTAATTTGGTCCCTTTTATTTCACATAAATGTCATCTCAAGCACCAAACATCAACAAATAAGATCGTTTATCTTGCTGGGGAAAGCAAAACATTGCATTGCCATTCAGAGAAGGCAGCTGACGTCCCTACCGCACCACTAATAAAGAAGGCCTTCAGAACGAAAAATAATCATTTTCTATTACTTTCCACCATGCCTCATCCATAAACACAGGGCCGCTGGTAATTACATTTAGCGAAGAAGCATGCTCTGTGTATTACAATTTCCTGAGATGAACAAAACCCTGAAGAGTGCCCCAGACAGAGGGAGTTGTGACAAAGAACGGGGGGGAAGGGGGGGGAAGGTGGGCTGCCCTTCCCTCAGTTGCCTCCCTGTGCCATCGAGGGGCACAGGAGGTGGGAGGCGGGGAGGGAGGACCGAGTTTTCAGATTTTCTCCTCCCTCCGTTGGCCTGAGCAAAAAGGAAAGGCGCGATGGATCTGGAGCACACAGCCGAGACACGGAGCAGGAGGGGACCGTAGCGTAGCGGGGCGGCGGCTCATGCGCACGCGCCGGCCATGGGAGGCCACACGGCCCGGGCCACGCGGACGGCCCAGTCCACACGCACGCGCACACGCATCGCGTCGCACCGCGGGCAGGGAGGCGGCGTGGCCGCGCTGATAAATCCGCCGCGAGCCCCCTGACTCCCAGCTTCCCTGTCGCCGAAGCATTTGGCTCGCCTGCCCGCGCGGCCTCCTCTGCCAAGCAAGGCACTGACTCCACGGGAGGAACCGTCCTGTCGATCTCTGCAGGAATATAAGACCTTTTTTTTCCAAGGAAAATGTTCCCCAACTCTGCAAGGGAGGTTGGCAGTACATCTCCAACTCTGGCCTGTCTTTTTAATACCCCTACAATAGCTCGGTTGGACTGAGACCAGCTGTTGGTACATTACCATTTGTAAATGCTTAAAACAGCTACTCCATGTTTTCTTGGCAACACGGACCGTGGAGGGGGGGTGGGGGTGGAAGCGAGCTCCAGCCACTTCCATTCAAACATTAAGAACCACTGACTGCCAGCTTTGGCATTCACCAGCCATTGTTTGCTCGGCTCTCTTCAACAAGTTTCTCTTCCCCCCACTATTTCTCCACACACCCCTCCATAGAAAAAAGAGAAGAAAGAAAATCAGCAGAGAACGTTCTGGTCCCCATGGTCCTGACTCTAGTTCACAACAATCATGTAGTTAGTCTTCCTCTGAAAGAAGACAGAGGAGCTGAAATGAACGCTCTTTGTTTGGGGCTTTTCTTTTATCTGGTTTTGTCCCCTCTCCTCCTGGCCAGGCCGGTTATCATTTTACAGGCGCTCAGCTGAAGATCAGCATCTTCCAGATGACGGCGAGATCTTCCCAGCGGCCCCTTCCCCTTTTTCTGCTCTGAATGCGTGCAGTAAGGGCATCACCTTTCCCAGGACTAGCAGAGGACCCCAGCCAGAGAGACGAGTTGGGGGTGACGAGGACACAGCCAAAATCTTTAGTCATCCCTTAAAGAGCTTCTGAGAGCTCTGAAGAAAGGCTCTTGATTTTGGTCCGCCCCTCATTTCACCAAAGCCCTCGGGTTCTCGTTTGCGAGAAGAGTCAAACTCCCGAAGTCAGTACTTTGCTAGTCCAAATAAGTGAGGAATTGCGTGAAGAACACGCCAGGCCCTTTCCTGCTCCCCATGCCCACCGGGGCCGCTGTTGGCAGGGGCGGCCTCCAGGGCCACGTGCCCGTCCGTGCTCCACCTGCCTCAAGCGGTAGCAGCCCAGGAGAACAGGCGCTGAAGTGCCCAGGGCTGCCGTGGCCGGGACAATAGGCTTCGTGTGCCATGTCCCTGCTCTCGTGCCCTTCTGTTCGATGGCCTCCCCCACCAAGGGCAGTGGTGGCTGCATCTGTCCTTCCTCCTCTAGTAGGATTTCTGGGCACAAGAGGACTGTCAGCATCACACAATCTCTTGGAGCGGAGTGATTGCAAGTAGCCAAATGCTGCAGCGGGGTTGAAATTCTGCACGAAAGCTCCAAGTGGACGGAGAGTGGCAGAACCCGGGCCCCCAAGGACCAGTGCTTTTGGGGGGCAATTTGGCCTGAGATTAAACAGCCCCGTCTGGTTTTATGGAAAGGTTATACGGCCGTTTCTTTGCACCGAAGGGGGGAACCTGGAAACGAGAAAGCCTGGACAACTGGTTTCGCCGTGTAAGAAGGCATCGGGGCACGTAGACAGGAGCATTTGACACGAGCCCCAGCTCTGCCACTGGCCAGTTCAGCCACCAGAGACATTCGTGTCATGTCCTGGGGTCTGAATTGTCTCATCTGTAAAAATCCAGCAGTTGGATTGGACAGTTGCCCGGGCCCCTTCCATTCTAGAAGGGACACTGTGCCACTGTCTTCCTAATTATCCTTAGCTTCAGCTACCATGAGTTCCAGATTGCCCCACCCTCGAGACACACACACAGTGTACAGAAAATCCAAACACTGAATTTGAAGATTCTTTTCAAAAGTAAACTCTCTTAATACGCTTAAAAACAGATTTACAAAAATTGTTTATGCCCAACTTCTCGGGGAAAGATTGCAAATTCTTTGAGCTGAATCAGCCTCTGGGCGCTCGTGTCTGATTCAGCTTACAGTTCCCAGGCCCAGCACAGTGGCTACCACACAGCAGGCTCATTATGAATAATGTTTGTTGGGTGGGACAAATTTGATATGCCAAGTGGGGTCCCTGAGAAGGCAGCACGGGTGACGTGGGCAAGCCACGGTGGTGGGAATCGGTCAGTCTGAGACTAAAAACTGGGCCATTTACAAAGCGGGTTCTCCACCTACAGCTAATTGGAAGCCTTGGCAATTGCAATGAAAGTTACACCACTCAAATCCAGGGTTTTACCAAGCCCTGCAATGTGCTTAGTAACACCAAAACAGAACATGCTATACAATTCCCTCAAACACCGGTCAGTCTGGCATATGGAGCGCAACTCCCTGCAGCAAACCTGTTGTGGACAAGCCCGCTCAGCAGAACTTTGTCTGGGATGTCGGATTAACTGTCGGCCACAGCCTCTTCACATTTGGTTTACGGGCCCCCTCCTGGGCTTGAAAGCTCTCTGTAGGCTGGGACTGTGTCCAGTTTGTCTGTGTTGGGTCCCCGGAGCCTGGCACAAAAGGTGTTCCAGTAATAGTTATTTAATACCGAGGCAGTTTGGGAGGAAAAGGATACAAGAGCTGTCTTCGGATCCCTTCTTCTCATTTTGTCTGAAGGCCTTGGTGACTTCACTTGTTACATCTACAAAGATGGCTAAGAAAAAGACAGTGACACCTTCTGACACGGGAGAAAACAAACAATCCCACGGTCGTGAAGAACCAGAGGTGGAATGGAAGGGCCGAGCCAGCCCTTACGTACGGCAGTCAGCCGGACAGATCACAGCTCAACTGGACGGTCAGCCACTCAGCCGGACAGATCACAGCTCCACCGGGCCCCGGAGGAGACCCAGGGAGTTCACCCAGTGCATTCAGAATTGCTGCTGGGCCCCAGCAGGTCAGTGATGGAGATGCCAGGAGAGGAGAGCTGCCGCGAAGCCTGCACGCCATGGTGGCGAGCAAGTCACAAGCATGTAGACAGCCAGAGCGGCTGGGATGGGAACAGGGCCATGAGGATTAATACTGGGTAACAGGTATGAAGCATGGCTCTGAGCACCTCGTGTATGCCCCCCCCCCCCCACCACAGCACCGTGACGACGTACGATGACCATCCACCCTGCACAGGTGAGGAAGCCAACACACAGGGAAGAGAGGCTAGCCCGTGGTTAGACAGCTAGTAAAGAGCCGGCTGGATTCCAAGCCCGGCAGCATCTGAAACAGTGGTTCGCAGAAGGCCACCAGCTGAGGTCAGTACCGAGGGAGGGCAGTAGCCATGATGCTCACTCCCATACCACACAGAGCCCCGTGGCATCTGCCGAGGTGAAATAGGGGCCTCCTGGAAACACCCCAAGCATCACCAGGGTGCACAAGTCCCGTGATGTCTACTGTCGTCAGTGCAAATCTGCTGAGCACTGGGTCAGGGAGAGTACCCCTGAGGCAGCACCAAGGCCCATACTGGCACCAGCCTCGCTGATAAAGGGGACACCTAACCTTCTCAGGTCCTCTGCCAGCAAGGAGACATGCAATATTTTCCCTCTGTCTTCTTTATTTTGCCTATAACCCCCCCACCACCACCACCAGGTTATCCAGTAATATCATCCAGGCTTCACTGAAGGCAGCATGGCAAAACAGGAGGGATGGGTACAGAGGCCACCTCATCTGGGTTCAAATCCTGCCTTTTGCCACTTAGTGTGATCCTAGGCAGGGCTCTTAGCTTTTCTGTGTCTCAGTTTCCTCATCTATAAAATGGGGATAATGATCGTACCAACCTCCTGGGGCTGTTGTGAAGATTACCCCACCGCTTTGCCCGGCACACACCACAGCTGCTTTCCCGCGTCCCACCCCCACGGGGCGCAGACACTGTCTCTCTCCCTATGCTACGTCATCATCTCTCCTGGTCCATTTTTACCATTACTGCCGCTGCTCCTTCGGCAGACCCCACTATTTAGGGATCACATTCCTGCCTCCAGGGCAGTGTGATACAGCAGAAAGGTTTGGATTCAAGTCTCAGTCCTGCCAGTGTGGGATCTGGACCCATTTATTCAGCCCCCAGGAAGCACAAAGCCTGACCCAGACATAAATGTATGTGACGAAAAACAGCCTCAGCAGTTGGCCTGCCCGATCTAATACCTTTGCCAGCACCACTAGCTGCGTGACCTTGAGCCAGACGCTCAACCGTAGTACTATGCTTTGATGGCCTCATCTATAAAATTAGGATGATGCCACAATGCACCTCATGGGATTGCTGTGAGGACCCAGGGAGAATATACATGTACCCAGACACCTGCAAGTGTGCAGTAAATTCTAGCCCTTCTCATCACCTGCCTTGTCTGTAGCCTGGGAGTGGTGCTACCTACTGGATGGGTAGGCCGGGGGGACTAGAGAATTGAGTGAAGGGACGTGTGTGACACACAGAGCACAGGTCTTGCACACAGTCAGCCCTCAATAATAGAAGTCCCCGCCCCTTCCCATGCCTTCGTCTGTCTGTCCCTCGGGTCAGAAAGGCCTCCCATCACCTCCGCCTTCCAAAGACCTCAAGCATCGTCACGCCCACTAAAATCCCACCTCCTCCACAACCTTCCCAGGTTCATGTAAAACCATTCCCAGTCCTTTCCCAATATAGCCAAGGAGGTTCCTCTGCTCTCTCCACCCTTCCCCCCACCCCAGCCTCGTGTCCTTGGTAGACCATAAATACTTGACAAAGACTTCCATACTGTTTCCCTGACTATGTACCAAACACTGTGCTAAGATTTCTGTTTTTATGTCATTGAATGTTAGTCAGCTCGGGCTGCCATAACAAAATACCATAGACTGGGAGGCTTAAACAGCAGACATTTGTTTTCTCACAGTTCTGGAGCCTAGAAAGTCCAAGATCAAAGTTCCAGCCAATTCAGTGTCTGGTGAGAGCTCTCTTCCTGGCTTGTAGATGGCCACCTTCTCACAATGTCCTCACATGGCCTTTCCTCTGAGCATGCAGAGAAGGAGAAAGAGTGAGCTCTCTGGCTCCTCTTCCCTGTAGCATAAGGGCCCTACCCTTATGACCTCATTTAACCTTAATTACTTGCTGGGAGACTCCCTCTCGAAAGATAGCCACACTGGGAGTCAGGGCTTCAACATATGAATTTGGGGAAGAAACAAACATTCGGTTTATAACACACTCCAGTAATTCTTTGAGATGGGTTTAGAGTTTATTGATAAGGGCATGGAGTCTTTGCCCCAGGTCACAGAGCCAACAAGTGGGTGGTTATCTGCCTCCAGAGCCTGAGTCTTCAGGGCCTTTCCAAAGACCCACACTTGAGAGAAGATTATGGCCACGGCACCTAGACATGAGCTCCTCAAGGACACCTCAGGAGCTGAGGAGATCCAGGATAAAGGAGGCATCCAGCGGGATGGGGAGGCTCTGACAAACCTCCCTCCCACCTCAGACTTTCCGGAAGGTTGTATATGACATCATGCGCAACTTTACATATTCATTCAACAAACACTTAGACAATACCTGCTAGGTGTCCAACATTGCTTTTGGTGCTGGGCCTCCAGTAATGAGCAAAGCAGTCCTGGTCGTTGCTCTCAGGGAACTTTCAGGGTTATAGACAAATGCTCAACCACAATCCAGTGCCAAAAGTGAGGCCAGCACTCTATAGGACGTAAAACCCAGGTCTGGGCTCTGCTGGGCCGTAATGGAAAGGTTGTACTCATTCTAGAACAAGACACTGCTTTTGCGTTGACAAAACCTCAACACCACCCTGACATGTGCACGTAAACAAAATGGCCAGTGTGGTTATTTGATTGACTTCATCATAACAGAGGTTAGGAATGCTGAGTCCTGCCTTCCTCCAGAATGGCCTCAATTCAATCCATTTTGCTAGACAGCCATTATCTACCAGGGGTAAAGTCCCATGCTAGGCACTGGGCAAGCATTTGGGAGAATATTGAAGGAAAAGGCCCTCGCAACAAGAATTTTAAAAAGGCCTATGCCTTTGGATCTCTTTATGGCTGAACTCTGAGATGAAAACCAAACTCCAACCTCAGCCTTCACCTTGACTTGGCCCACTGAAGGTCAACAACCCCTCCTGCCCTCCCAGCCTGAGCTGGAGAGGTGAGAGGAAAAGACAGAAGGCTTTATTATACCACCCAGGCCACGCCTGCCAAGTTCTCCCCACAACCGCTTCAAAAAAAAAAAAAAAAAAAGATGGAGTGAAAGGGAATTGGAAAAATGGAACCCCCTACATCCCAGAAATATTACTTTCATGAGCTGTATGAATTATTTAACAGACAGCTGAAAAGACCAAACTCAACAGAAGAATACAAAAAAACAGCTCGGTACAGACACCTTCCCCGAAGCCCATGACAATGAAATGTATTTTATGCCACAGATCAACATGCCAGAGAAGGAGGCTTCAGAGACAGATGCCCACAGGGATCATTAGCTCCTTATCTCTCAACCCTTTGCCACCAGCATCCAGATCTCCGAGCCTGGGCAACCCAGGGGGAGAGGAGCTGAAAAGTGTGTATATTGTAAGTGTTGGTTAAACAACCCCACCGTATTCTTATTTGCTGGAGGTTTTAGGGAGCAGATGTAGGACTGGCAGGGCTTGGAGCTGGCGATATTGTTCTAGCTCACTCGGAGCCAACGGGGAAGGAAAAAAAAAAGCCACACACACAAATACAAAAAGCTGCATTTGGTGCTTGCGCCTGGGCGTGCGTACTTGCTCTGTGTATCCGCTCGGCCAAGGCTCCTTAAAGTCGAGCTGACCGATGCAGAAGTAGGCTTGGGGCCCAGCCAGGAGAAACCACTTCTCCCCAGGAGCCACGTCACGGCCGGTGGGGGGGGGGGGGGGGGGGGGTCCCTCCTCGGCGGCGGGGCCACAAGCTTCCCTTACCGCAGGCGCAAGGGGGCTGGGGCGGCCACTCGCCCACCGCAGGCTCGGGGCTCTCGGTTGCTAGAGAAAGGGCAAACAAATGGAGAACCAACTAGAAAGGCGGCCAGCAGCAGTGAGGCAGTGCTGCAGCTGCCAGGCAATAACTTAGATAGTTACAGCTGCCATCACCTAGTTCATGCAAGCTTTTTAATATCTGTTGGCAGCTCTCGGTGTCACAGCACAAAGGGAGAGTTGGCACTTCGCAGCACACTTTGTTTGACATAACTGTAGGCAGGACCCAGCTGATACCTTCCGTAACGTGGATGGGTTTGCTCTTAAGGTGCGTTTCAGCAGATCAAACGGTTCTCCCCCCGCCTCCCTCTCCCCTCCCGCCACCTCCTGCTCGTGTGCGGGGCACGCACCACCACTAAATCACACATTGGGAACCAGACCAGATGAACGGGAGGACTCAGCGGGTGCAACATAAGGCTGGCCCCATAAGCACCCAGCTAAGGAGGAGAGGAAATGTGCAGAAGACAGGGAGCAAAACGAGAAGGGGAAAGGAGGAAAGAAAAATAGACACCGTGTTCCAGAACTCTCCCAAGCCTTACCGGGAGACCCAGTCCCCGCTTCCCCACCCCCAGGCTCACAGCACTTTGAAGAAATCACAGTACTACCATCTTGCTTCCTGCTCCTCACTCTTGAAAGTTACTCGCCGCTTGCCAACCCCCAGCCCCCAGTCCCACCTTCCTAGAAACCGCGTTTGCTCCAGGTATCTCCCTGCCCTGTGTGACTCTTCCAAGGGCCAACGGAGAAGAAAGCACTGTGCAGAAGCGCTTCCCAAGCCTAGGGAGTTGTCATGACAATTCTCTGTGATCCCTCCGCCAAGCCAGGCATCCTTGTTTGGCAGATCCAGGAGCCTTGCTGGGACTTAGAGAAATAGTCTTCTCTAAGACCCCACAGCACAGATGGGCATGAAGCAGACATGTGAGCAGAGGAGGAGCAGAAGATGGGCACGGGGACACGAGAAGAAGGAGAGGTTGGTAGACACTCTGCCCAGGCTGAGCTGCACGTGGTGGAGACATTTAGACTTGGAGGGAAAATCATCATCACTTCTCTGTCTTAGCACCGGTCTTTCCACACCACCCCCCACGCCCCCCCCCCCCCCCCCCCACCAGCACGTTCCTTTTGTGCATCCTTCCAAATGGTGGTTCTGGTTGCCTGCTGGATGCCTTGGGGAAAGCCACCAGGAAGGCAATCAGAGGCAAAAAAAAAAAACACCGTGGCAATTATCAAGGATGATGATGGGCTCCTCGTGGTTGGCATATTCGTTTTCTCAAGCTGCAGTAACAAAGTATGGGACTTAAACAACAGAAATGCATCGTCTCAAAGACCTGGAGGCTAGAACTCCAGGATCCAAGTGTCAGAAGATTGGCTCCTTCTGAGCGCTGTGATGGAGACCCTGTTCCATGCTTCTCTCCTAGCTTCTGGTGGTTTGCTGGCAGTCTTTGGGGTTCCTTGACTTATGGTTGCAAAACCCTGATCTCTGCCTCCACCTTCACGTGACATGCTTCCCATGTTTGTGTTGTCTCTGTGTTCAAATTTCCCCTTTTTTATAAGGATACCAGTCACTTTGGATGAGGGGCCAACCCTATTCCACTATGACCTCATCTTAACTAATCAAAGCTACAACAACCTTATTTCCAAATAAGGTCACGTTTGGAGGTACTCAGGGTTTAGGACTTCACCATATGAAATTTGGAGGCGGGAGAGATACAATTCAGTCTAGAACAGTTGGGTACTATCCTGTCCACGTTGTATTACTTCCAACCCTTGTCTGTCCCACAAGGTGAGTATCATCGTCCCCACTTAGCAGAGAATGCAAGTAGGGCTCAGAAAAGTCAGGGGACCGGCCTGAAGTTAGACAACTATAGGACCGTCTGAACGCCACAACTGACCTCTGCCAAGTGCCTGGGAGTTGGCCATGGCCATGCTTCTCCCCTAGGACCGAAAATGGGTCTCGACCTTCTTTTGATGGGCTATCTTGTCTGGAGTAGCCTGGCCTAGGATCACTTGGCTCCATCAGATTCCAGCATAAATCATTCTCAAAGCTGTGTTTTCTCCAGAATGCACGTGGCAGGCGGTCTGCAGGTGTGGAGCCTTGGATGGGCACGGAAGCAGGGTGCATTGCTCTCATTCACATGCTGCTTCTGCTTGGCAAGATTCTCCACTTCTCCTGGGCTCTAAAGGAGATGACATATTCTGTCCCTTCTCATCATGCATGCATTTAGTACTTGGTATCGATTTATTATTTGTTAAAGTAATAAAATACTGGTGTGGCAGTACATGCTACATAGCGTGGGTTCAATAAGTGTCAGTTGCCCATTTCCTGTCTTAACATGCCTGCGAACTTTCTCTCCTCACTATCACTGCCGCCTGCTCTGGAAACACAAGCTCACTGTTGCGGAGATAGGAGCGAGGTACCAGTGCAGTCCTGCGAAGCAACCCGTATGTACCTGGCCGCCACCTAAATAAACAAGTAGCATTTATTGATCACTTCCTGCCAGGCACAGCTCAACCAATTTCCATTAATTAGCTCAATTAATTCTCCCAGCAGTCCCATAAGGAAGACCCATTATTACCCCCACTTTATCGATGAGGAAACTGAGAACAAAACTGTTAAGGGACCAGCTACAATTCCTTGAAAGGGCCAAATAGTATAGAGAGAGAACTGTGTTATGATTGCACTAACTAGAGTTTTGCTTACTCAGAGGGAGATCTGAATTAGAAGGTCCTAGTGTGATCGCCTTGGAGGAAATGTGGCTTCATCAACTTAGAAACAGCACATCCCCTTACAACCTCTCAGGTTAGCAACCCCTCAGTTAAACAGTCAACCAGTTAGCCTGGCAGAGTTACCCTAACAGGGGCTACAAAGGTAGTTACTTTGCAGGAATTAAACTTTTCTTCTGCTACTCTATTTTGTTCTTTACTCACCAAAGACTTCTTCCCTAGTGTCCAAATACTGATCAATGTCCCCAAACTCCAATTTTAGTAGAAAATTCAAATAAATGGGATTGTCCTCTACAGTCAAGACTTTCCAACATGCCCTCAAGCTTACAGGTATGATCTCACCATGGACGTAAGCATCACATGCAGGTATCAGACTCCCTTCCCCTCTGACAAAGCAAGAATAGTTTTATTTCCAGCTTCCCTACTCCCAATCAGAAACACAGTGCCTCTTGGCCCTCTTGTGCTGAATAATTTCAGCAGTTTCCAAAACAAAATTAAATACAGCCCTAGCTTGAGAAATGTTCCACCTCCTGGAGTCAGGGCATTTAGTATTATTATTCCCTTATTATTATTCAAAACAAATAAGAATGATAAAACATCAGTTGGAGCCACTCCAGCACAGAAGGAACTGGAATATCTAATAAAAAACATAGTATTCCACAAATAGAAAGTGTTAGAAAATGCAGAAAAACAATGGCAGAGGACGTTCTGAACCTTCCCCCTAAAACAGAGATCACCTGAAATAATAGAGCAGCAATAAATGTCCAATCAAATCAACACAAAGAATACTGTGTAGGGTAACCCCATTTAAAACCTCAGAAAAATAAAATATAAAGCACAGGGCCTGGCACACAGTAGGACATCATTTTCAATTTCCTCCCCTTTCTGGTGGCATTACATGGAGCTTCCTTCCAATAGTCTAAGTTCTTTGGCTAAGGTTGTCACCATCAGGGACTCTTTGCCCTCCACTGGAGTACCTCCAGTGGCCCCCACATCCAGGAAATCTCATTCCATGAAGGGCCATTAAAGCCCCATTTCAACCTGAGCAAATGTTTAATTCCAAGTGGAGAAAAATCCTGGGATGCTGGCAACCGCGAAAGGCCATCCCTTCCCAAAGAAGAGTGTGGCAGGTTCATGGCTGCGCGACTCTTGTTTGCTCCCTAGAACAGAGGGGTGTGAATTGCACACAGAATTGAAGAGCCAGCCTCTGCTCAGGTCCCCCAGTTACCTCCATTCCCAGAGTCTCCTGCGTTAACACACCCAGCCCCATCCAAATGGGGCCCCATTCCTGAGATGCCTCACTTTGGGCATGTGGATCTCAGTTTCCTGGGTGGAAGGGCTTATTCACAGATGATTCACTTTACCTAGACCTGTTTCCAGATGCAAACCAGGTGGGAAAACAGTAGACTCAAAGCCCCCAAGGGACCACCATACCTCTATTCCTGCCTGCTTTCCTCCATACTGTTCAACGTCAACTCCCACTGCCACTGTTGGCTTTGGGGAAGGGTGGAGGAGAAACGCAATGCACTGTAGGGGCCGAGCCCCAGAACAGTCTGCATTACCTGTGAAAGGGGAGGACAACTGTGGGCACAAATCCCATTTATTTTTATTCACAATAATGAACCTAATCCTCGATAGAGTCAAGAAAATCTCCTTCCATCATAATTATCACTGATAGCGCACCCCCCTTGAAAAAATTTAATGGAAACTCCAAAAAACTTAATAAACAATCTATCTAACAATTGAAAATGTGCTAAGTAAATCCAAACAATTGAATACAAAGCAATAATTTAAAATGCTGCTTACGAAGATTTTGAGGACTGGGGAAATAGTGATGACATAAGGTTGGATTAAAAACAGGATACAGGATACATTTACATACAGTTTAATCCCAGCTATATAAATACAGAAAACATATACAGCACTAGATATTGTTTTGTCTGCCAGTATCCCTTTTCCCCACCCCAACTCCAGCTTTTCTGGGAACTTCACACACACACACACACACACACACACACACACACACAATTAGAGTTGCCACAGAGGAGTCATCATGCACAGTTGCACAGTATGGCTGGCCCTGGCCCCAGTTGATGGTCCAAGGTAGATGTGTGACCCTAGCCAGGACAATCGTCTCCCTCCCCAGTAATTCTGAACTGGAACTGAGGGAATCTGTCTCTTTCCAGCAGAAGCGATAGGACATAGAGGCCAGGAGTTGCAGATGTGGGTCCACATGTCCTAGCCCGTGGGCCAGAGATGCCGGCAGCTGATCCACAGAGAGAAGAGACGAGAGGAGGCACACGCACAGAGGGAAAACCAAGAGTCACAGCATGTGAGTCTCTGCTGTTCTTGCTCCTGGGGCCGGCCACACTTCCGCCCTTGGAACCCACAAGACACACGAGCCTAGACCTTCAGAATAAAGCCCCCTTTTTACCCAGGGTGCTTGAATTGGATTTCTGTCACTGTAACCAAAAGAACCCTAACCAATTCGTGCTCCATCAAATACCCAGTTATTTACACCCCCCCTACCTGCTTCAAAGTGTTGGGGAAGGGGGTGTGCTCACTTTGCTTCTCTGCATTTCCCAAATTCCCTACTATGAACACTTTCATCATCTGACGTACAGTGACCACCTCCAAATGCACCCCTTGGATTCGCTTACACACAAACACACTTTTGCTCTACTTAACAGAAAATATGTATTTACGAAATATGTATTTTATGCTAATGTGAACATTTTATTTTTTATTGTTATTATTATTATATAATCTTCATAGCAGATACAGAAACCAATATCCTGGAGAGTGTTGGTCTTTTTGAGGCTCCCCCTCCTGAGGCCTCTGATGCTCCACAGCAGGCCTGCCTCTCCCTTCCCCACCCCTGCCCTGGCCTGGCCCCCAAGTCATTCCTTCCGTGTCAGCCATTCCCAGGTCTCTGCTGATTCATTGTCCAAAGGTCAGCCATTTGCACACCAGAAAAGGAAGGGCAGGAAAACTGCCATCGTTCCGCATGGTGTGACCACACTTCTTTTTACTTCTACTGCTCCCCCAAACCATGGCCATTTTGGCCTCTTCTTTTTCCCCAGCGAATCCTTCAAAAGCTCTTTCTTATTCTTTGGAAGCAGAGAGCAAACCCTCTTTTCTGACTGAGAATCAGAAAACTTGGCTGGCACACCCCCTAGTGGTCGCCTAATGAATCCCCCCTCAATTACTATAGGTTGCGCACCCCTGGGGTTTCTCAAAGTGGGTTCCATGGGACCCCTGGTTCTGCAAGAAGATCGGAGAGGAGAGAAGTATTTTATGCTCAAGATAGATCTGAAAACACTGGGACAAATGAAAGCAATCGGTTTCCTTATTGGTGGACTCCTCCAAGTCTTTAATATACTCATGAACATGAATCTCAAAGATTAAGATTTTAACATGCAGTGCATCCCAGATTTATTTGATCAGAGTTTGGGGAGATCATAGGAAGAGCTACCATTTACTGAGACGTACTACCGATCATAGTACTCTCATTTATAGATGGAGAACTTGATGTTTAAAGAGGTCAAATATCTTGCTGAAGTTAGGTCTGTCTGCATGACACCAAAGTCCGTGTTCTCAACCATTCCAAGACCCTGACTTTTTTTGTTTGTTCCAGGATATTACTCCTCAGATTCCACTCGCATAAAATATGCAGTCTTGTACATATCACTCCACTTGTTTCCCATATTACCAGTCATGCAATACTACAAATCGTCTCCCTGTGGGACAAGAAAAGCAGGAGACTACAGAGGATATTGAGGGCTCTCTGATTGCCCTTGGGAAGCTTTGGTTTCCATGCAATGAAGAGAGGGTCAGTGTCTCAATGCCACAAACAAAATCCTTCTTGAAAATCTCAACACAAGGGTTATGACAGGACACCATGTCAGGGAGCCTAATGTATATTTCCCAATGATATTATGGAAAATAGAGTAGACTGCTTTTTTATTTCGTCTAAAAGCTTAGTTTGTCCTGAATCTTATATATCTGTTGACCTGGTTTTATAAGCAGTAAAACATTCTATGTGCATACCTGGGCTTTTTTGGTCTATTAAAAAGTGGAGATGATAATACCCACCTCACATCACATTTTTATGTCAAATGTAAGTACATATGTGTAAAAAGTGTAACTCTGGATTGTTTTTTTGTTTGGGGAATTTTTTTATTTTTTTCTTTAGTTTCTAGTAGAAGAAGCCCAAAGATGATTTATTGAGTCACATAACTTAAAATTCCAGGCTTCAGGCACGGTTGGATCCGGGGGTTCAAATGAGACCATCATTAGACCTGAATGCATGTTACTTGTATTTTTAGAGAAAAAGAAATAGAATACAGTGCTATAAATATGTCTTGGTCCCTTGTCCTGGTGGACACAGAGAGATACTATAAATAATTACATGGATGTTGGGCATTTGGGTATAGACCCCACTTCTACAACTGAGCCTCCGCTACCCTTTTTGAGACTTGGTTTTTCCATCTGTAAAAATGGGCACACTACTTGTCTTTTTCCCCTTCAATGGAAGCTAGAGTAAGTTGTAAAACTTTCAAGGGCTTTTTTCCTTGGAGGATTAAATATTGTGGGTTTTTGTGTGTGTGTTTGGGGGTATTTTTTCTGCTATTAATGTTCACAGAGATCGCACTTATCACTGGCAAAGGGTTTTACAAGTTTTTATTTGTTTTATAAATTTATCATTTAAAACTCCATAATTAGCCTGGCAAAACATACACCTTCAACATTACAACCACAGTTTAAAGCCAATCAAGCCACAGGGGGAGCTGAGTATATATATATATATATATATATATATATATATATATATCTCCATGTATATATGTATCCATATTTAAATTCACATTGTGTGTATGTGCGTGTGTGTGTGTGTGTGTGTTTGCAAGACACATAAATGGCAAATAAGGAAACTTAAAAAAAAAAAAAGACAGATAGATAGTCCCAGATTTTAAAACCACCCCAAGGTAGAACAGGTGGTGAAAATATAATAAAACATGTTGCAAGGAACTTGTCATGAATTTTAAAAACAAAACCGCCTACAGACCACATAAACCGCTCTGAAACTCGGCTAAATCTGAAGTTCCCAAACTATTTTAAATGACAAAGCAGAAGTTCCCGAGAGAGGGAGTCCAACAGAAATGGTTTGAGGGCGATTGCTGCGGAACTCGCATGGAACAGAGCTCGAACAGACGGGCAGACACCCAGCCCGCTCCCCTTGCCAGGCTGGGCCACGTGCAGCTGTACGGCCCTCGGGGCCAGACCATGTGCATGGGGACCGAGGATTCTGTTGACAAAGGCCTCCGGGAGCCTCCTGCACCCACCTCCCCACCTGCTCGGTGGTTTCTCAATGGATCTAAAGGCAAACATTTGGACGATCTGACCAGAAGCTGGGCCTACATTTGTGGACATCCAGTTCCTGGTGCCCTATTTGAAGGCATGCTAAAGGCCCCAGCCCAGGGATACAGGCGGACGCCCCTTCTCTCTGCAGCACCCACCGGCAGAGACCCCAACCGTTCATTTGGTACAACCACCTGCCTGTTCTTTATTCTTGGTCAACAGTTTATGAAGGGCTTTTAGCTCCACTGCCTCTCTCCGTTACACAGAAACACTGAGAGCTACATAGAGACCATGGAAGGACTTCATTTTGATTGTGGAAACTGAGGAAGAGGCAAAGTGATCTGCCCCAAATCACAGAGCTGGACCGACAGCCCCAGATTTCTGACTCCTGGTCTAGTGCTCTACTAGAATATGTTTCCTAAGACCATCCAGGGGCGCCTGGGTGGCTCAGTCGGTTAAGCATCCGACTTTAGCTCAGGTCATGATCTCAGGGTTCTCGGGGGTTTGAGCCCTACATCAGGTTCTGTGCTGACAGCTCAGAACCTGGAGCTTGCTCTGGATTCTGTGTCTCCTCTCTCTGGTCCCCCCCTGCCCTCAAAAATAAATAAAGATTTTTTTTAATTAAAAAAAATCCAAGGATATGGGATGCCTAGGTGGCTCAGTCAGTTGAGCATCCGACTCTTGGTTTCTGCTCAGGTCATGATCTCACAGTTTGTGGGTTCAAGCCTGCATAGGGCTCTGTGCTGACAGAGTGGAGCCTGCTTGGGATTCTCCATCTGCCTTTCTCTCTGCCCCTCTCCCTCTTGTTCTCTCCTCTCTCTCTCTCTCTCTCTCTCTCTCTCTCTCAAAAATAAATAAATAAACATTAAAAAAAAAAAGACCATCCAGGGATAGGAGTTGGGGGAGGAGCCAGCATTCTGCTCCCTCAAACCCAGGCTCATCTGAGGAGGTCAAGCCAGGAGCAGAAGCAGTGAGCATGCACCCCAGCTAACCAAGAAGCCGGAGCCCCATTTCAGGGCAGGCAGCCCTCACTGGGCACCAGCAGATTGTTATGCAGGAATGGCAGGTCCATTTTTTTTTAAATGTTTTAAATGCTTATTTATTTTTGAGAGAGGGAGAGACAGAGCGTGAGAAGCGGAGGGGCAGAAAGAGAGGGAGACACAGAATCCGAAGCAGGCTCCAGGCTCTGAGCTGTCAGCACAGAGCCTGACATGGGGCTCGAACTCAGGAACTGTGAGATCATGACCTGAGCCGAAGTCGGATGCTTAACCAAGCGAGCCACCCAGGCACCTCTCTTCTCATTTTTTTTTACTTGTTTCCTCAGCCCCCTCAAGGCTCTAGCTTAGTGAGAGTACCTCCAACACTATTCTAATACCCCAAAGCAGTTTTGTTCAAAGACACCATCCCTCTTCCCATACTGCACTGTGATCACTTTTTGCTCCATGAATCGGGGGCTCCTCACAAATTAGGCTTGACCAACTTTGTGCTCCGCTCCAAGCGTGTAGTAAGAGCTCACTAAATCTTATTGAATTAAGCAATAGACTAACCACTTCACTGAGTACTGATGATGTGCAGGACATGGTACTAAGGGCTAAGGAAACCAACCCAGAATCACACTCTTAAAGAAGATGTGCTCTGGTGAAAGACACGAGAAACACCCACAACAATCGGATTACCACTCAAGTGTGCCGGTTCAAGCTACAGCCCGCGATCCCAACCACCCTGAGAAGAGTTAAGAGAAAGAAGATCTCTTTCCCTGTCTTTTCCGCAGCCTCTTTCAAGCTCTTCTTGGCCCCTAGAGGTTAAGAAATGCATCTCCCCACACAACAAACACTTAGAGAGTGACCCTTAATACCCAGAACGCACACACTGCAGCAGGTAGGCACAGAATTAGGGCGTCTTGCTAGTTCTTTTTTTTTTTAATATTTGTTTATTTGGGGGAGAGTACAAGTGGGGGAGGGGCAGAGAGAGGGGGACAGAGGATCCCAAGCGGGCTCTGTGCCGACAGGCTGACAGCAGCAGCCAGCCGATGTGGGGCTCGCACTCACAAACTGCAAGATCGTGACCTGAGCCAAAGTCAGCAGCTCAACCGACTGAGCCACCCAGGTGCCCCGGCTCGCCAGTTCTAATGAAGCACTATCTTCTGTGCTGGTCTAGAGGCTTACGTGGGGGAAATGCAGGCTGTGTCACTGACCTATGATGCTTGTGAAGCCAGGAGAGCTGAGGCCCATCTATCACCCACGTGCTTCCAACCTGGCCCCCAATTCTCACCCCCGATTTTAAATGGCCGGTTCCCTGGGTATACCAGGTAGCAAGCATGTGCTAATTCTCTCATCTGGCTTGTCCTTGGAGGCCCACCCCATCCTGCTGGCCGCACCAGCTGCCTGAGGGAGCACAACTGAGAAGAGATTTGGCAATTATCCAGTTAATTTGATCAGCAGAGACAGTCAAACAAATAATCCAGGCCAAAAATGTCCAGATCAGCTGTCTACATGGATCAAATTCCACCTCACTGATGCAGCGAAGGATCGGCCTTAGAGAATGGCTTTGAGCGAGAAACCTGTCCCAGGATCCCAACATCCCAGGCTGCAGTGGCCTTTACCAGAATGATGATCCCAGTTACATTTCTCTGCACCTTCCTCCTCCATTCCCTGTCGGCGTCCTTGCCACTTCTAGGCCTCTCTACCTCGCTCCCCAGAGCTTGGCCCGGGTCTTGGCAGCTGTCGGGGGCTGGAGCATTCTTGTGCCCATCCCCCACTCTGAGTATTTGAAATTCATTAAGAAGAGATTTCCAATATCTGAAATGCCTTCGAAACTTCAAGGAATACAAGCATCACGGTACAATGGCAGGAGCCAGCAAGCTGCGAGGTGGGAGGGTACGGAACAGTTACCTTCTTTTCTTTTTTTTTTAATCTTTTTAATGTTTATTTATATTTGAGAGAGAGACAGATAGACAGAGCACAAGCAGAGGAGGGGCAGAGGGAGGGAGACAGAATCCAAAGCAGGCTCCAGGCTCTGAGCTGTCAGCACAGAGCCCGATGCGGGACTCAAACTCATGAGCCATGAGGTCATGACCTGAGCCGAAGTCGGACGCTTAACCAACTGAGCCGCCCAGGTGCCCCCAGAACAGGTAGCCTCTTAGAGGTTGCCTGCCCCTTACCTGCCCAAACCCACTCTTCTCAGGTCTTGTCAGGGCCGCTCCTCCTGCCCAGAGGATAATGGACCAAGGCCTCGGCATAACCAAAGAAAACTTTCACAATCGGCCCCTGGGCCCTGAGCATCAATTAAGATCAGGTTCCATTACATTCATCCAAAATACCAGCAGCTTTTATAATTGTTTTATAATGTCGCTCTCTAACATAAATGAGTGCAGAGGCAGGCAGTCCACACTGTGGAAGACGGTACCCTCACTCCTGTCTTCGCGCGGTGGGCACCAGCCGTATATCCTACTAAGGCACTGGTTTGGGAGCCACTCTAACTCCCCCTTCACTTTTTAGAATAAAAGGCAACAAAGTTTCACGTTCTCAATACACATCTCCACGGGTGGGGGGGGGGGTGCAGAGAGCACCTCCCTGGCCAAGCAGTACTGCTCTCCTTATCTACCCTCAGACTGGCTAGCTCTCATTTGCAGGACTTTGCTAAAAAGTGGCAAGAGGGAGAGAGCTAACCAGCACTGAATTTTTCCTGCCATTTCCTCTAAAGCAGGAGCTCGCGGTTGGCTTTCCCAGTTGCAGCTGGCAAAGGCTCAAATGCTCTACCAGTGTATAACTAGGGCCACCAGCTTTCCAGTTAGCAAAATCTGACTTCTAAATATTTGCCTTCCCACCTCCTCCACTCAGTCAATATCACACTTCAGACTGTGTTTCTGGGAGCCACCCCCTTCCAAGCATCAAATTCTCTGTCACTTTGGATGAGGTTCAGCTGCAGAAAACGGAAACTAGAGCACACACAAGGAATTATCCCTTCACGTGAAGAAGCCCACAGTTAGGCAGGGCTGGAAGCTCCACAGTCATCAGAGATCTGGGGTCCTCCTCTTGTTCTGCTCCAACATCCCTAGAGCACAAAACTCCCATCCTTAAGGTGGCCCCGTGATACGAGATGATTGCTGGCAATCGCACGAGCAAGTCTAACTGCAAGAGATGCTGGGATACGTGATCTTTCACCCGAGGACCCGGCTGCCATGAATAAATGCAGGATTCCGTTATAAAGTAAAAGGAGATAATGATGGTGCTGGAGGAGGCCACAAGCAGCCTGATGCCACGATGTGTTATTTGCTAACATTTAAGGCTCCCGAACCGCAGTTGGCCCGTATTTTATTTATATTTGTAGCCATCCCCCCAGGCCTGTTGCCTCGCACGATGGCTTTCGCCGCATAAGAAATCAACGAATGTGTACTGAATCGGCATGGAAATCCAGACTGAAGAGGCGTTCCATTAGAACTCTAACTTAGACTGAACCTCAACGATAATTTTCATGTAATCGCCATCCTTTTTACTTTTGTGAAGGTGTAGTTTCTTCTCATCTACCCTCCTTAAACCAGCTTCTAGGGTTTTGATCAAGACCTTAGAGTGTCGCCTGGAGCCATACCAAAGTGTGGTCGGGACACTACTGTCCATCTGCAGCCTGCAAAGCGTCTTTGCCACTAAGCAGGGTTGAGCTCAGCTTAGACTTCCTCGACGCAGTGCTTTTATTCTGGAGTGAGCTCCTTAACCTCCTGACACACCAGTACGAATGGAACAGCACTGATTTAGAGGCTGTGCCTGTGTCTGCAACAGAACGCGGGCGGGCTAGGTGAAGATGTGTGGTTGACATTACAGTCAGCGTTCTCATTCGGTCAGATGACCCAAATCGACAAGATGTGTAATCACAATTCAAAGGGACTTTGGCCTTGTGTTCAAAGGAGCCAAATCCAGCCCCCCAAATATATGCATATATTTATTGGAAATCCAGGTAAACCTTCCTCTGCACCAGTCAGGACGGGGTAGCCGTGACTGAGTACTATGTGTCAAAAAGAGTTAAAGATCTTGATCAACTTCGACTCAATAAAATCCAACACCGTGATGTGGTCACATGCATTTTTAGGCTGTGTCAACAGAAGTATTAAATCTAGAACATAGGAGATGATAATCCTACTCTACTGTGTACCAGTCAGAGTCTGTATGGAATACTGTGTCCAGTTGAGGATATACCACGCCCCCAGGAGGAGTGTGGAGGAAATGGCACTTGCACAGAGGGGAGCAACCTAAATAGTGAAAAGATTCGGGGATGCCTGGGTGGCTCAGTTGGTTGAGCATCCAACTCTTGATTTCAGCTCAGGTCATGATCCCAGGGTCGTGGACTTGAGCCTCGCGTCGGGTTCTCCACTGAGCTTCGAGCCTGCTTGGGATCTCTCTCCCTCCCTTTCTCCCTCTGTCCTTCTCCCTAGCTTGCTCTCTCTCTCTCTCTCTCTCAAAATAAAAAGTTAAATTAAATTCAAAATAAAATAAAATAGCTAAAAGATTCAAAACCATGTCATATAGAAACAGTTCAAGGAATTGGCGGTGTTTAGCCAGATGAGGAGAAGACAGAGACCACGGTTTCTATCTTCAACTATACAAAAAGCTGTCAAGTGACAAAGAGATTGATCTTGCTATGGAAAATGCTAAGTCATAGAACCAGGGCCAGTGGGTAGAAGACCTAGAAAGATAGATTTGGGCTCAGTATCAGCAAGAAATTTGTAACAACCAGCACTATATCTAGATGGAGCAGGCTATCTTGGAAGATCATGAACTTGGCCACTGGGGTAATGAATACTCAGACTGGACAGCTTCCCAGAGGGTAGCATAGGGTGGGCTCAAGACCCCGATAATAGCTGGACTAAAACCTCAAGTGTCATTCCCTTCCTGGAACTCTGGCACCTGCTCTGTAGCAACACCTTAACAGCCACACCATGTGTGGTTACGTGAGTTAGTGGCTTACTGTTCACCTTTCCATTCATGGTCTCCATTGACGCTCACAGCTCTTTGGAGTAAGCAGAGTGGATGACAGAGGATAAAATGTCATCCACTTAAGTGTCCAAGTCAGGACTGACTCCAAGTCACTTGATCCCTAGTCCACCCCTCCATGGGCAAGGTCACTATGAGAAACCTCTCTCTTGATGACAGATTGACCAGCAGGGAGAGAGCCACATGGAGGACAGCTGAGGAGGGGCACACTGGGCCTTGGTGGCTTATCCAGTCTTTTCCAGGTGTTGCTCCCACTCTAAGACGTTCACTCCCACAAAACACTAACTCAAAAGGATACATGCAGCCCTGTGTCTATTGCGTGTGGCATTATTTACAATAGCCAAACCACAGAAGCCATCTAAGTGCTCACTGACTGATGAATGGATAAATAAGAAGAAATGTGTGTGGGTGTGGGTGCGTGGGTGTGGGCGGAGGTGTGGGGGTAAAGTGGAATACTATTCGGCCATAAAAAAGAATGTAATCTTGCCATTTGCAACGACACGGTTGGAGGTAGAGAGCATCATGCTAAGTGAAACAATTCAGCCAGAGGGTGATAAATACCATACGATTTCATTCATATGTGGCATTGAAGAAACAGAACAAAGGGGAAAGGAGAGACAAGAAACAGACTCAACTAAAGAAAAAACAGAGGGTTACTAGAGGAGAGGTGGGGGGGGATGGGTGAAATAGGTGATGGGAATTGAAGAGGACTCTTACCTTGATGAGCAATGTACAGAATTGCTGAATCGCTGTATTGCCCACCTGAAACTAATATAGCACTGTATGTTAACTATACTAGAATTAATTTAAAAAAAAAATGAAGTTCATTCCCTACATTCGGGATCAAGGCTCTAGACAGGTGTTAGCAAACTACAACCCTTGGGCCAAATCTGGCCTGCCACTTGTTTCGTAAATAAAGTTTTATCGCAACACGGCCTTGCCTGCTCGTTACATATTGCCTATGGCTACCTTCCTGCTTTAAAGGCAGAGTTCCATAGTTACAACAGAGGGCATATGGCCTGCAAAACCTGAAACATTTGTTACCTGGTCCTTTACAAAAAGTTTGCCAATCCCTGCTCTAGGGTATCAGTGTGGAATATGGATACTGGCTGATGTTCTCTACTGTACTGGGCAAGAAACAAGAAAAATCCTGCAGGACTGGGAAACCCCATCCAGGAAACAATTCCGTTCACAACCATTTCCTAATGCAAGAGAAAGGACCACAGGTCTTTTATAGACCAAAAGTTTTTATCTTCTGTCAGTTGGGTTTTGATATACCACCACCCTAGGGGACAGCTATTATGACTATTTAAAACACATATAACAAAGCAATTGTTCCATCACTGTGTCTATTTGTAATAAGCACAGACGATGCACAACAGCACAGTTATGGAAAAAAGCAATGTAATTCTATGAATCAATATTAGGACCTAATTAGCCACTGAGCCCAGGCTGATAGCAGCTTATCATACCTTTCAGCCCAAAGAAAGCTCAGGTGGAAGGGAGAGGGAGAAAAAAAGAAGAGGGAATAAATAGCTAATTATGATAAACTGGTTTCCTTGGTAACTCTGTTTATAACCGCAATGATGTTGCCATATTTTTAATGATAAACACAAAGGTTTGATGTGAGATTATATAACGCATACTGTCTCAATGCTGGTTCTACTCTAGCAAAGGTGAAGCCAGATACAAATGTGAAATTTTGTGAGGCTAAGAAAATTAGAGAAGCTTTCTCTAACCCCACCCCAAACATCTGTTGTTAGTTTATTCTCTGGGTACCAAAGAGCTCAAGAATATGGAAATAGATATTTATGGTGTTCAATGAATCCTATGTGTCCATTCAACCCTCAGATTTTTAGTTACAGCTGGGGTAACTAAGAGCTGCCCCTTGGTCACCTCGCTGACCCAGACCTGTGGTCTGGGGAGAGGCATGGAGTGACTAATGCAGAGAAGAAGTGTCCCCTCCACAAAGCTGTCAGCCATCAGAGTCAACCCTGGGACCAAATCATCTCATGAGATTTACTCCCCACCTTCATCTTTCCGGGATGCCTGGGCCCTAATTTGTGAGAGTAACATTTTGGCTGGAATATTTGGGCCCAGTGGCAAATATTGCAGGTTGAATCACTAAGCCAGGGGTTGGCAACTATGACCCATGGGCCAAATCCAGCCCATCGCCTGTTTTGGTAAACATAGTCATATTGAAACACCACCACACATAAATAAATGTGGTTGCTTTCACGCTACGTGGTAGAGATGAGCGGGTGTGACAGAGACCATATGGCCCATAAAACCTAAAATATTTACTATCTTACTCTTTGCTGAATAAGTTTGTTGAGCTCCACACTAAACATTCATATTCTGAGCCACCTATGCTTTGCTTTCCTCTACTACAGAAGCCAGAAAGCAAAATATTGAACTTCAGCCTCCTCTGTGGCTAGCGGGGGCAGTGTGAAATTGTTCTGGCCAATAAGATGTAGACAGAACTCCCTGGAGAGATTTGCCCCCCTCGAACATCCCTCCTGCCTCCCATAGAATGAGCAAAGCCCATAAAAGGAAGAATTTTGCCCTTTGTAATCTTCACGTCTCCCCTCTCTGCCAAGGCCCTTCTGCCTGGAACATAGACACAACACCTGGAGATACAGCAGCCATCTTGCAACCATGAAGACAAAAGGCATCGCTAATGATAGTAAAGCTGGAAGACAGAAGGAGCTGGTCCTTGTTAACATCCTTGAGTAAGTACCCAGCACTGGATTATGTTCTAAGCACCTCCGGACTCCTTGTTATGTGAGAAAAATTAATTTCTTCCTCATTTAGTCATGCTAGTACATTTTTCAACTACTCACAACTGGACTGAATCCTAACGGACCAAAGGGATACAAAGAAAGTTTTTAGGGGTTCCTGGCTTGCTCAGTCAGAAGAGCATGTGACCCTTGATCTCAGGGTCCTGAGTTCGAGCCCCACGTTGGCTGTAGAGATTACTTAAATAAATAAATTTTAAAAAGCAAGTTTTCAAGTGTCAGAACCTAACAAGCCGGCAGAGTGGGCGGCAAGAGTAAGATGAGAAACAGATTAATTGACCACCTGTGGCTGCAGAGACTGGAAGTTCAGGGAATGAGTTGTCAGTCCCACAAGTGGGGCTGCTGGTAGGTGTGACCCATGCTGTGATAACCTGGCTCTGAGGATGTTATGGAGCCAGCTGTACCCACCAGGACTTGACTACCTATGCGATCTCGTTCTCAGACCACATGTTCACCTCCCCATGGCAGTTGAGTGTAACAAGAAAACGTGGAGATTCTGGAGCCAGAATGCTTAGGATATATCACATCTAGCTGTGTGACTTTGGATAAAACTTCTCTGTGCCTCAGTTTCCTCATCTGTAAAAGGCGGAGAATAACAGCACTTAGCCTAATAGAGTTTCTAGGAAGAGTCAGTGAGTGAAAGCATTTAGAACACTGCCCAGAGTACGGCTGGTACAATACAAGCCATGGCCATTTTTCCAGTTACTATTGCTGTGGAACTAATCGCCCCAAAACTAAGCATCTTGAAATAAGCATCTCTTTATGCCCATGTGTTTGTGGGCAAGACTTCGGACGAGGCACGGGAAGGATGGCTTATTTCTGCCCCATGATGTCTGGGCCTCAGCTTAAGAAGATCCAAAGGCTGGGGGTAACTTGAGAGCTGGAGGCTGGACTGGTCAGAAGCCTCACTCACTCCCAGATCTGGAGTCTGGGGCTAGAATGACTCCACCTCCTAATGGACGAATGGCAAGGCCGTATCATTGAAGGGCATGCGGGATGGGAGATTGCATCGTGGCCATCTTTGCTCAACATGGTCGCCATGGCTATTATTATTTTTCCTGCACTATAACATTGTGAACTGTTTGATCTCAGGCTCTCGAACTCTGTCATTCTTCCCAGTGACACAGCAAAGAGCTGGGCTGTAGAAACCGCACTCCAGCATTTCTCTCTCCCTCCTGACTCAACTAGAAGCTACTTGAGGACAGGATTGTGCTCTCCACCTCTATGGCATCAAGGATAGGGCTCCCGCTACATAAACAGAAAGTGCTTAATAAATTATCTCAAATAGATAAATGACTTAATTGTATACTAGTAAATAATGGCATAAAAGCCCAATATCCTATAAATCTTCTGGGATTGGTGGACATTGCCAATCAGCCGCAGATCTTCATTTTCCCCTTCTTCCTTGGTAACAAAAGATAGATTTTATTCAGGGTGACTAAAAGACTGCATAGTTAAATATAGGCACGTAACTAAGTTCTGGTCAAGAACATGAAAACAAAAGTGTTGTATAAGACAAGCACAAAAACTGCTTAAAGGGAGCTGACTGAACCAAAAGAGTCTCTTTCGCCCTCTCCCCTCTTCCTCCCACTTCCTGGAATGCAGATGAAATGGCTGGAACTCTGGCAGCTATGAAGTGATCTTGAGGATGGAAACCAGCGCAAAAAGCAGGAAGACTGACTGCTACACGATTTTGTTGGTGCTGGCATGCTGCCTACTTAAGATAAGCCTCTAATGTTGTTTAAGCCACTGTGGTCAAGTCTCTTTCTAGTGGCCAGATGAAATTCCTCCCATACCACACACTGAACCTCTAATAGGAATTAGAGAACCACTTCTTCCTCTGACATTCCTGAAGACATGGAACCTTTCCTCTGGTGTTTACCACATAGTACCTGGTACTATTGTTCCACGTTTTTAATCTCCCTAATATATCATGACTGCCAAAGGATGTGACCCATTCTACCTATCTTGGGGTCCAGACACAGTAGTAGCAAAGTGTCTTGTACTCACTTATGACTTGAATTATACATTTTTGAGTGAAATTAGTATTGGTCTTTTTATTAAGTGCAAAGCTGTGGGTATTTTACCCCGTATTCATTGATTGTATCATTTGTGCCATTGCCTGCTCCCCTTTGGGTCTTTAACTGGAGATAAAAACACATCACCTCAGCCACCACAGGGAGGAGAACTTGAAGGTTCCATTTATGTTACTCTCCTACTTGTAAAACCTACTACAGAATATTGTGGTAGCTTTGGGGTTTTTTCTCATCAACGTTCATCTTTGTGTGATGTGGGGCGACCTCCTCCTCTTCCTGTACAGCCTGGTGGGGCTGTGAGTCACAGAGAGCACCCAACCCTTAACCTTATCTGTTATAAGCCTTGAAGAAGGGTGGACACAGGGCTCTGGCTGGCCCAATCTGAGCATCACAGTCTGCTGCCCACAAGGGCCTACCAGAATCCTTCCAAGAATTTTCCAAACTGGAGGTGAGGGTTGCTCTATCCCTTGGATTGAAAGCTATCTGGCTGTGAACTCAGCACTGATGGCCACCATCTTCCGAAATGCACAGAGGAAGTCAGGTTGCAGCGAGAAAGGGACCAAGCCCCAGAGCAGCTGACGCAGGCAGACTTCATAGACGTCCCGCGATGGAGGGGGCAATGTTGAGTCACCGTCCTGTCATTCTAACCTAATGTCTTTCCGCGCATGCGAGACGCACGGCATTCCCTTTGCAGACAAGCTGGTTCGAAATGGGTTTCTGTCATCTGCAAGTGACAAAGCTCTATCTAACCAATCAAAATGAAACCACTTCCAGGCCTGCAAGTGTTTCAAAGCAGGGTTGAGGCTACTTATCCTGGGTTTTGTGTCTTCTTTTCTTGACGACAGGGTGCTGAACCAACGGGCATCTTCAGCTCTCACTCCGAGAGGTGCAGTGCTAGAAAAGGAAGTTAAAGTCTCACTGGGACTCAGTGTGCCTGAGCCCATCTACGCTGGAGATGTGAAGCCATCGGGAAGCTGTGGAGTTGACTACTGAAGAAAGAATGCAAAATTTCCTTCAACCCTCCATGGTGTTTTCCGAGCGCGGCGTAAACCCCCCGCCGCCGTCTTCCAGTGAGCGTTAGAAACTTGAGCAAACATCCGGGTGCCCGTCTCCATCCTCCCCTTGGCTGTGCCCCTCCCCCTCGCTGTGTACAAATGAACACGTTCCCGTTCTCAAACATGATCTCTCTCTGACCCAGGCCTAGTACCTTGGCATATAACATGCCAGGGGTGAAGGTGATACACAAAAGGGGGGAAAAAAAGCTTTTAAAATAATTTACCATCCGTCAGTCACTTTGGGCAAGACTCAAACACACACACACACACACACACACACACACACACGCACAGGCACAGGCACTCATGCGCACATACACACTGCAGAGGGCAATCCACCGCCATTCACAACCAAAGCCTGTCCTGTCACTGACGCATGCATGAAAGCTTTTTTCTTTCTTTTTTTTTTAGCAAGAGTAACAGCAGCGGCAGCAGAGAAAATGCTCTTTCTCCCGGAGCGGTGTCTTTGTGTCAGTTAGGCGTGGATGTCTGTGTGGCCGAACAGCAGTAAGAACAACCACGAATGTTAAGCACCACCACAGAGTAGCTCACTCACCAGCGGTCCCGGGGGGCACATCAGAGCCAGCCAGGTTGTTTCTGGACTCCGGCCCAGATCCCGGCCGGCTCGCCCTTCTCCCTAACTTGCTCTTACCCACAAACGCAGCCAACCTCGGCGTGGCCCTCCCGACTGCTGGTGAAGTAATGCAGAGGGCAAGACCCGCACAGCAGAATGGCGCTTTCTTTGGCCCCCGTAACTTGAATAGGCCAGACCGGAGGTGGCCCTCATGGCGGGGGGATCGCGACAGTAGGACAAGAACCAGAGGTCTCCTTTCTGGCCCTGGCGCAGCCCGCTGCTGGCTGTCAGACCTTGGGTATGTCCCCCTGGCTGCTAAAGGGGTGAGGCTTCACCCACGGATTAAAAACTGGACTGGTCCGGCTCTGAGATGTTCTCCACTTCTGGCATTTTGAGATTCTGTGAGCCATAGACCCCTATCCCCAATTTGCTGGTTATTCCAGCATCCTCCTCCTCCTTCCTTACCCCAAATTACCGGTGTATTTGGGGGGGCCTAGAAGCCAGTGGGACTGGACACTGGGCTGAGGGCTCTGAAGAAACCTGGCAGGAGGGAGGCCTATTAGGGGTGAAGCACTCAGGAACCAGCAGGGAAAGGCATTTGTCTCCAACAAGGGCTCCAAGCAGGCTCAGGGGCTCAGCTTTGGGGCAGCAGCCTCCTAAGAATCATCCGGGAAGCTTATTCAAATACGTGTACTCTGGGGCACCTGGGTGGCTCAGTCTGTTCAACGTCCACCTCTTGATTTCAGCTCATGATCTCAAGGTTTGTGGGTTCGAGCCCCGCGCTGGGCTCTGTGCTGACAGTATACAGCCTGCTTGGGACTCTCTCTCGCTCTCTGCCTCTCTGTCCCTACCCCACTTGCTCTCTCTCTCTCTCTCTCTCCCCCCCCTCAAGAAATAAACATTAAATATATGCATATGTGTGTGCGTGTGTGCGTGTGTGTGTGTGTGTGCGTGCGTGTGTGTGTGTGCGTGTGCGTGTGTGTGTGTGTGTGTCTTCTCTGGAGCTCACTGGGTCTGAGACCAAGAAATCTTCATTTCAAACAGTTACTCCAGGTGCTCTCCAAGTAGGTGTTCCACAGATGAAAGGCTAAGAAACTCTGGAGGCCCCTGGTTCTGGCCTCTGCTTTCTGCCCATTCTTGTCCTGTTGCCCACCACAGCCCTGGGGACCACAGGCAGAGTGACCAACAGCCACAGGCAAAGAAAATGGCCACGGCCCCATGCCCAGGTCCAGGAATCAAGACGGCATGGGTCACCGATGGATGCAGAGAACCGCTCCATTCCTAACGACCAGTGCTGAGAACGTCTGCCCGGGACAGGCTCCGACTCAATCCACAGGGAGTTCCTGAACGCAGGCCAGTCTGGGTTGAGTCCACGAACGTGCTGCCGTCATGGAGCAGGAGGAGAAAGCAGATGTGACCGTGGTGTCATCTGAAGGAAGGTTTTTCCTGGGTCACTGAAGGGGACAAGTGACCTTTGGAAGTTCCTTTCGACCCTGAAGACCTGTGATGCTTAACGAGCCGGCCTACGTTAATGAAACAGGAAAATGAAAACATCCAGAGTATCCGCGGGGGCCCATAACCCAGAGCACCTTGCCTGCCCCTTTTATACCTTGCATCACTCATTGCTGATTAATTGCTAGTGGCCTGGCTTCTCCCCTGGACTACAAGCTCTAAGAACTCAGAGACAGTGTCCCTGGAGGCTCTAGCCCAGCTCCTGGCCTGGCAGCCTGCACGTAAGAAGAGCCAATCTGTACAGAGGACCGCCTGCCCACACGGCTCTACACGTTTTACTCCCATTATCTCACTTAATTCTCACAACAACCTTGAGAGAGGCACCGGGTATAATGCCTATCGTACCAATCAGGAAACTGAGGCAGAAGACAGTTAAACAACGTGTTCAGGGTCACACAACTAGCAAATGGCAGAGCCAAGAATGGACCCAGGCAGCTCGGGTCCTTTGTATTTAAAACCTAAGCCCTGCCGGTACTTAGTAGGTGCTCAATGAAATACTTGTTGGATTGCAAACATCTCTGAAGTGTTTCCATGGAGTTGAACTGAGAGTCATATAGAATATCACCCAATATTTAAAAACAAAAAAAGTAGAGCCAAGTACAAAATAAGCTGCTATCCGGTGTTTTCTGCAAGAGACAAGCTTAATTAGAGTTTAGGTAATTAAAGCTTTCATGGTTTCTAAAAAAAAATACAATACACTCATTTACGCAAATCTACTCCAGAGCATGATTTTTGGAAAACGCTGTGTAAACTTGCTTCTCACAGCAAATTGACTTCTGAGTCTCCCTGAGATAGGACTATCTCAGATTGTGGGTTCTCCCAGCAGTTGCCCCATGCCTGTGGTGGTCTGTAGGCCCCTATTTAGAGCCAGTGGTCCCAAGCAGTCACCCCAGCGCCCAGTACTGTGCCTCGAGAGGGGTTGGTGTGGTGAGAAGGGGCCCTGCCAGCCGGTTCTGAAAGCAAAGCCCACCTGTACATCCCACCCACCCCTCTCCACCAGCCCCCTCAGCCACAGCTTTTTGGTTTCCTTTGCCTGGATTGTTCATTTCAGCCCAAAGTAACTCATCAGAATTAAAATATCTGTTAGGGAAGGCAGAGACGGGTGATTTTCCCAGGCCAGTTCAGGTGAACAGTTGTAGGGTTTCGATGAGTTCACGCACACGAAAGGATTCTAATCCGTAAGCCCCACATGAGTGCAGAAGGTTGTGACTATTATCACCTCCCAGCACTCAGACAGCTAGGGTGGATAACAGCAGCAAGTTTATTGAGCAGTCGTGGCACCAGGTAAAGCTAAGAGCTTCATATCCATGACCACCCTTGATCCTTCCAACAGGCAATTAAGGTAGGTCCTATTAGCTTCGATTCTATAGACAAAGAACTGAGGCTCAGAGCAGTTCACGAACGGGCCCAAGTGAGGAATGAAAACAATAGCTAAGGGTCTCTTCACCAACGTGCTAGACTGCATCCTTAGACTGTTGGAAGGACAGACATACCAAGACTTGGCAGGAGAGCCGTTGGCCCACAAGAGGCAGGATTCTGGCTCTGAGGGACCCCTGAGTGGCAACCAAAAAGAGGTCTTCTTCGATGGCCTTCCACATCTTTGTTTCTGCTGTTCCCAGCATGCCTTTCTATCTCATTTTCCCATGTCTCTCAAGACAACATACAGAAGCAGCAGCATTATCCTCTGAATTTCCGTAATATTTCCTGCTGTCCCTTTCTCATAGTGGACTCTACTTTCTACGTGTTCCCGAACATTGCTTGCTTTCTACAAGATGAAAAGTTAGTATGTATGCCTGACTCATAATAATAAGAGGTCAGCACTGAGAGATGCTAATAATTCAGTTGGGCTGAAAGAAACTTTAAGGCCAACCTCCTGGGTAGGAAGAATCATTTTCCTCGTCTGTAAAATGGGGATGGAGAATACTAGCACCTAAGTCAGAGGATTGATGTTTAGGGCTGGAGGAGTACCTGGCACCTGAAGTGAGACATAAGTGTATTGTTTTATGTATGAATGGACGAGCACCATTGGAGAAGCACGTGAGAATGTTCATTTCTTCAGCAGATACTCAGTAGATACCGAACACCGACTGTATGTCAAGCATTGTTCAAAATACTGGGGGTGACAAAACAAAGATCTTTATCCCAGTGAACTTACATTTGAGCAGGAGAGACAGATAATAGACAAAATAAATACGTAAACAGACTCTGGAGACAGATAATAGACAAAACAAATAAGTAAATTCTACAGTATGACAGAGACCATTCTTTACTCTAGGAGCCCCAACAGTGTCGTAAGTGCCTGAGGACAGCCTTCTCATTTCACACTGCTCTTTTTCTTTCCCCTTTTTTTTTTCTGCAATGATCACAATGAGTCCAGTTAACATCCATCACTACAAATAGTTACAATTTTTTTTTCTTGTGATGAGAACTTTTAAGATCTACTGTCTAAGCAATTTTTACATATACAAGATTAGAGTCACCATGCTGTATGTTGCATCCCCAGGAATTATTTAGTTTATGACTGGAAGTTTGTCCCTTTTGATCGCCCTTCACATTGCTCCTATTTCCCCTGGGACAGTCGCTCTGGGGTCCGACCCTGAAGGGCAAATAGTAAATATAAATGTATTGGAAGGAAAAAAAAAAAAAAGGAGGTTAGAGTGGGAGAGAGCCAAAGCATAAGAGACTCTTAAAAACTGAGAACAAACCGAGGGTTGATGGGGGGTGGGAGGGAGGGTTGGGTAGGTGATGGGCACTGAGGAGGGCACCTGTTGGGATGAGCACTGGGTGTTGTATGGAAACCAATTTGACAATAAATTTCATATACTGAAAAATAAATAAATAAAAAATAAATGTATTGACTGATTTTAAAATAAGTAGCACAAGTACCTACTTTGCACACCTTGTCAGTACCATAGGTCTTGTAAATATAGTAAATATATATGTAAATATATAGTAAATATAAATGTATTGACTGATTTTAAAATAAATAGCACAAGTACCTAACAGTCCATGCTTTGCACACCTTGTCAGTACCATAGGTCTTGATCTTATACGGAAGTCCAGAGATCCAGAACGGCATCTGCCTATGCCCATTTGAGGACTGGGGCCAGCCCAGGGTTAGCTTATTGTTGCTGCTGCTATCTTAGTCTCTTTAATAACCCAGGTGGGTTTTCTGTCACTGACAGTGACACCAAAGAATGGAGGTGAGGATGAGCACTAAAGGTAGTGAGGTGTCAATAGAGACTAACATTAATATTAATCACAGGGAGACCCGATAGTTACACCCAACTGGACCAAACTCAGATCAACAGTCACCTCTGGGTCTCAGCCAGGCATTGTGGAAGCCTCCTCACATCTGAGTACCTTTAAAGAGCCTGTGGTTATAAGATGATGACTTTCCTTTGGTTTCTGTGATTATGTTATCTAATTTCTTTTTTTTTTTTAATTTTTTTTAACGTTTATTTATTTTTGAGACAGAGAGAGACAGAGCATGGACAGGGGAGGGGCAGAGAGAGGGAGACACAGAATCTGAAACAGGCTCCAGGCTCTGAGCAGTCAGCACAGAGCCTGACGTGGGGCTCGAACTCAGGGACCGCGAGATCATGACCTGAGCCGAAGTCGGACGCTTAACCGACCGAGCCACCCAGGCGCCCCTATCTAATTTCTTTAGAGAAAAGACCTTCCCTCCCCTTGCTTCCCACAACATTTTTGTCCTCTCCCTCCCCGGAGCTGTCCTCCCACCAGTGCTCCCTCCAGCAGTATAGAACATTCAGAGAGCGCAGGAGCTCAAAAGTGAACATATGTAATTCGTCTTCATTTGCATATTTCAATTAAAAATTTGTACTTATTGCCTACTCTGTAGCTTTTATATTATTTCACTTTTAAAATAGTTTTCTTGAGGTGCTTGGGTGGCTCAGTTGGTTGAGCATCCGACTCTTGGTTTTGGCTCAGGTCATGATCTCATGGTTTGTGAGATCAAGTCTCGCGTTGGGCTCTGAGCTGACAGTGCAGAGCCTGCTTGGGATTCTTTCTCACTCTCTCTCTCTCTCTTGCTTGCTTGCTCGCACTCTGCCCTCCCCTCCTCCTGCACTCGCCCTCTCTCTCTCTCAAAATAAATAAACATTAAAATAATAATAATAATAATAATAATAATAATAATAAAATAGTTTTCTTATCTTGGAATACAGAAGAGAATGTTAAAGAAAACCTAAATTCATTTGTACCATTTCTACACATGTTCTGTGATGCGTCTCCTTCCACCCATTGTTCATTACACTGAAAATTCTTCCTGCACCTGCAGTAAAAAGAAAGAAAGGAAGGAAGGAAAAGAGAAGGAGGGAAGGAAGGAAGGAAGGAAGGAAGGAAGGAAGGGAGGAAGGGAGGGAGGAAAGGGAGAGAAAATAAAGAAAGGGAGAAAGGGGGAGGCAGGGAGGGAGGGAGAAGGAGGGAGGGAGGGAAGAGAAGGTGGGGAGAGAGAAAGGAAATTGATGTCCAGTGCTGAAATAATTTCAACAAATGCGGAGCTGATTCTCGACGTGCTTCTTTCCTCTACACCTTTTTCCCCAAAAACTCTATCTCCCAGTCCACAGGAGAAAACCACCAATATCCTCACACTAAAAAAAAAAAAAAATCCCTTGAATGCCCTCCCATTGGCCTCAGCCTGGGATTTCATTCAATTAATAGAATGCTTAACATGCTAATATATCTATATTACAATCACTTCTCTTTAGGAATGTAGGGTAGACACTTGAATCACATCTGCATGACTTGAGAGCACTCACAGAAGTGACCCTTTCCCCCCCCAAAAAGAGAAATAATAGTCTTTCCCAAAGACCAATCCCTGCTTCCATCCTCAGCATTCTAGAAGCCATTTCTGGCAGTTTAGAAGAGCCCTTTGTCACAGTTTCTAGGTTTTAAGGCTACAGAGTTCCTGTGATCCCTTAGCCCAGCATTGTGCCATGTAGTCAAAACATACATTCGCGGCCATTGTCTCAGGACTGTGCCATTCAATTCTCCGCTCTGGATGGTACTACCTCAAAATCACAAACCCACCCGAAAACCCTAGCATTACCACCCCCGTCATATACATTGGAGTCTGTATCTTCTTACGGAGTTTCTACTCTCTTCCAGTTACCACTTTCCAACACAAAGAATTACACGGATTCTACTCTGCCAGGG
Organism: Panthera uncia; assembly: GCF_023721935.1. NCBI lineage: Eukaryota > Metazoa > Chordata > Mammalia > Carnivora > Felidae > Panthera > Panthera uncia. Next base: position 29,355,928 of record NC_064813.1, read on the forward strand.
AAATCATGCCTTCTTTCCATTGGCTCCAAAGCTACCCTCACTGAATTCCAAAAATTGCTTCCTATTTGCGATATTTCAGGATTTGTCAGCAAAACTCTACTTGACCAAATGAAACCTTTTGTGCTAAGGACTTTATCCATGCCTCCAGCTGGCATTTAACTTTTCATGCTGACAAGCTCTCAACACCTAAATTCATCTCATGTCATCTCATCTCATGTCTCTACTACAGTCTGACAAAAACCTTAAAAATGTTCAAAACTCTTGGCCCCATAATTCTACTTCTAAGAATTGATTCTAAGGAAATAATCAGTGATGTCCGCGAAAGTTTGAGCGGAAAACATTTCACTGCAGTGCTCATTATAAAAGTAAATATGTAATTAATTTATTAATATAATCTAAAAATAAACCAAATCTAAATAATATAGGAGTAGCCAAAGACAATTTTGTAGACCCACCACTGGCTATATTATACAGCCATGAGAATGTTTCAGAAACTATTTAATTTCAAAGAAACATACCAAATAAGATATAAAATATGTATCAAATCAGATACAAAATTTTATATATATATATAAAACATGTACCAATAATAACATAGAATAACATGTACCAATGTTATTATATGTATGTTTGTTCATAGAAAAAAGACAGAAAGGAAGTACAACAAAATGTTAAACACTGTTACTCCTGGGTGGTAGGGTAATACATAATTCTATTTTCTTTTTGCCTTGAATATCTTCCAGATTTTCTATAATGAATACGTATTACTTTTACAATCTGAAAATAAAGGTGTTTTTAAAACCCATTCTAACTCTTTAATTAATTCAGCTGTCCTTTCCTGGACCTTCTCCAGCTCCATTATGTCATTCTTAAGAAGCAATAGCCAATATGGTACAGGGTTTTCCAGGTGTCTACTTTTAGGAAATCTGATTTCTAACTCTCAGAGGCAATGCGCTCTCTCTCTCTCTCTCTCTCTCTCTCTCTCTCTCTCTCACACACACACACACACACACACACACACACACACAGCCACATCTGCCCCAGAAGCATCTGTCCTATTTACGAGGACCCTTACCTGCTCTTTTGCTGATAAAAGAGAATGTTCTATTTGTACCTGGATCAAAATATCACAATACCATCTAGCTGCACATGCATATGATGAAAAGAAACAACAAGGTCAGTTCTGATTGCAAAGCTCTAAGACTGGTCTCTGATTTGCTTTCTATCCACATGTGATCTTAGAGATGTGGGACTTTAATTAGGGGAAGGGAGAGAGGGGGTGGAGAGGGGGACAAGGAGAGAGACAGAGGGAGGGAGAGAGGGAGAAAGAGAGAGAGACAGAAACCAAACAAAAGAGAAAAACTTTCTGAGTCATAATGCCATCCCCAAGCTCACTGCAAGGGAACAGACTTCGGAATCAAGGTTTTAGCCAGGCAGAATGAAGGAACATGCCTTCCCATCATTTTTCTGGGGGTCTAACTCCACATCTCACAAGTTGCCCAGTTCTCAAATCCCTGGAATCTATGAGAGCACTAAGACCACTCAGAGGTCAGGCAGCAGTTGGGTGAGGATTTGGGGAAGGGCGGGGTATAGAGTCACAGCCTTCAATATGAAAACAGTCCAGCAATCAACATACATGTTTATATTTCCCATGATGACAGTCTCTGTCTCTAGGAACAGAAATGTGAGTAATACCATGTTTTATCAGAGGCTTATGGCCCCGTCGAGCTTGACCATCCCCGCCAGGTCCAGTAGCACAGCCAACTCTAAACAACTTTACTGTAAAGGACGGGGAGCCTGTCTTCCAATTTTATTGTTGAAATACTGAAGTACAATACTGTTTTGTTTCCCATGTGGTCTGTGCTTTCACGTTTGGAAGGTTTTCAGTTTTACAAATCTGGGTTCAAACAAGAAATGGCTGTGAATCACCTGGAACCCCCCCTCCCCCCCTCCTATCTTCAGGACCTATTTGCCAATCTGTGATCCTCCACAGGATCTGATGAAACTTTGGATTTGACTTCAGGCTGTCTGTTCTACCTGATGCAATGATTGCAATCCAGCAAAGTGTTCAAGAGCCTGGAGAGCGAGCCTTGGGTGGGAAAAGCAGCCTTGTTCTAGAAGCATCTTGACAATGCAAGTACTATATAGCCTAACTCCATGTTACCACACTTTGCTGCCCTGGATCATCCCGGGGGTCATAGGTGACCCTCCTACAGGTCAAACACACAGGGTATGAGCAGAGGACTAGGAGGAAAATAAGGGAAGAAAACAACCACAAGACTTGCCTCTGGTGAATAAAAAATGTATAAATAATAATAACGTTAAATCTTAGCCTTTTCTAAACCAATGGAAAATGTGTTAGAGGAAAGGAACAGGCAGAACGGGATGGTTGCCAAAGAAAGACAAAGAAATCTTCAATGCTCATTTGAAAAAGAGAATCCCAGAAATGGACACCAGTGTGGGGTGGTGTTAAGTCTAGGCTTTCTTGCAGCTTTTCAACAAATTCAGTCGCCCACCCATTCACTCATTCATTCAATTCAACGAGCACTTATTAAACACTTACTGTGCGCCAGACACTATGCTAAGTGCTTTAAAGACATTATCTCACTTCATCCTTTCACAAGCCTGCCTGATGGGATTTCTCTTTACATGGAGAAGAGGGAGAAGCAAGCTTCAGCTCTTCCATCCCACCCACAACTATGGCACAGCTCGGAAGGGCTATAGCTGGTTCTTGCCACATCAGTTAGGAATACTTCCTTTTTGTTTGTTTGTGGGTTTTGTTTTGTTTTTTTGTTTTTTTGTTTTTTTGGTTTGGTTTTATTTATTGTTTGTTTGTTTGTTTGTTTGTTTAAATTTACATCCAAGTTAGTTAGCATACAGTGGAACAATGATTTCAGGAGTAGATTCCTTAATGCTCCTTACCCATTTAGCCCATCCCCTTTCCCCCAATCCTTCCAGCAACCCTCTGTTTGTTCTCTATATTTAAGAGTCTCTTATGTTTTGTCTCCCTTCCTGTTTTTATATTATTTTTGCTTCCCTTCCCTTATGTTCATCTGTTTTGTCTCTTAAAGTCCGCATATGAGTGAAGTCATATGATTTTCGTCTTTCTCGGACTAATTTCACTCAGCATAATACCCTCTAGTTCCATCCACGTAGTTGCAAATGGCCAGATTTCATTCTTTTTGATTGCCGAGTAACACTCCATTGTATATATATACCACTTCTTCTTTATCCATTCGTCTGTTGATGGACATTTGGGCTCTTTCCATACTTGGCTATTATTGATAGTGCTGCTATAAACATTGGGGTGCATGTGTCCCTTCGAAACAGCATCCCTGTATTCCTTGGATAAATACCTAGTAGTGCAATTGCTGGGGCATAGGGTAGTTCTATTTTTAACTTTTGGAGGAATCTCCATACTGTTTTCTGCTGCAAGCTGCAGAAATACCAATTCCAATTGCCTCAAACAATATGGGAATTTATTATTTCTCACAGAACATCCTGCTGATTTTTGGAAGCTAAACTTTGATCTATTATCCTAATTACCCTTACAATTGAACATACACACATAACTATACTGCCTCCTACTTCTCAAGTTGTTCCGTGTCCCAGATCTCCTCCAAAATAAAGCAAGAACTGTTTATCTCCTGAGAAAAATAACATTAATTTCTCTGACGGCACTTGTAGTTAAATGGAGAAAACCAGTTTCTACAGTAATTAATCTTATCACCAATAGATATTAATTTCATTTTTCACCCCTGTTTTTTGCATCCAACTTTTGCTCTCTGGGATCACTTTTCTTCTTTTGAAGGACATCCTTTATTAATTTATCTGGAAAGGTCTTGGGGAACCAGTTCTCTTGGTTTCTGTATGTGTGAAATGGTCTGTGTATCATCTTGAATCTTAAATATTAGGGTTTTTTTTTTCGGTTACAGAATCTAGATTAATGCATCTTTTCATTCAGCACTTGAAGATATTATTTCTTTCTTTGTATTTATTGTTAGTTATGAGACATTTATAATGAGTGTATTTGTCACTCTTGACTTCCACTACTGGTAATAGAGGACTGGGTAATTTAGATTCAGACCAAATTTCCTATAAGAAGTTGGTAGGTCAGTTCTGCCCCGTGTGCCTCTCCTCCTTCTCTGGTGACCAGCAGGCTAACCTGGACATGTTCTTCTCATGAGAATTACAGAAGCACAAGACCACATATATGTGTGTAAAATCATACCATATGTATATGTAGGCACAAAGGGTTTTCACGTAAAAAGTATCATTCATTCATACTGTATTGTCCATTGTTTTTTCCCCTTGGAAACTGTATAACAGGCATTATACTCTGTCAGTACATGTAAATTCTACTTCATATGATTAAAAAATATTTAAGCAAATCTGCTTGAATAAAAGAGAAGTAAAATCTTGTACCTTCACAACCTTCTGTTCCATCACTCAGAGATAACCAATTCTTCCTATTTTGTTTTTCTAATCATTTTCATCACAATTCTTACACTTCTGTATCATGATTTATTACCTTGATAGTATCAACTGACTCTATCAAAACTGAGAACATTTAACTCTCTAATACTACCCCCCCATTATAACTCTTCCCAGAGTTGTATGGATTGTATTTTTTCATTGCTCAGTCGGTTATCTTTTATAATGCTGAATATCCAATATCAAGTCTTCTGTGCCTTATCTACAGATTAATTATTTAAAAAATGAAAAACCTGAGCACCTGAGTGGCTCAGTTGGTTAAGCCTCCAACTCTTGATTTTAGCTTAGGTCATGATTTCATAGTTCATGGGATTGAGCTCCCCATCAGGCTGTGCACTGACAGCATCGAGCCTGCTTGGTATTCTCTCCCTCTCCTTCTCTCTCTGCCCCCACCAAATAAATAAATAAACATTTAAAAAATTAAAATAAAAAATAAAGAATAGAAAAAATAAAAACCAACAAATAGGAGTTCTGCATCTGCTTAAGGCATATAGGCTTATAACAGATCAGCACCCCCCCACCCACCAGGAATAACTAAAAATTTGGATTTTAAAAATGTACTTCCTAAATGAAATGTAATATTCTAGATTAGATCCAGTAATTTTTTTAAAGGACATTAATAGGAAAATTGGCAAAATTAGAATAAAGTCTGAAATTTCGTTAACAGTAATGTACCAATGTTTGTTCCCTAGTTTGGGCAAGTATACCGTGTTCATGTAAAATGTTACACTAGAGGCAGCTGGGTAAAAGATACATGGAAACTTTCTATACTATTTTTGCAACTTTATTGTAAACCTAAAATTATTCCACAATAAAACATTTATTAAAAAGAAAAAAAAAATTAAAGGCACTGGAAAGCTGCCAAGATAGGAAGACTGCGGAGAGCCAAGATATCAAAGAGAAGTACAGAAGAAAGTCAGCTATCCATGTAGTTTTTAGCCTCAAGGGCATTTGTCTGAGAGCTAAGCAGAATTCTAGGAAATCTCACATAACCAGAAGAATGAAAACTGGAGCATAGGATCCATCACTGTAGAGTGGGCCTGGAAAATATCCCAGTCATTCCCTAAAAGGACAATTCCCTAGAAGTAAAGGCAAATCAAGTCTTTACCAAGACTGAAGCCCAGCTTAAATAAATTTAATCCTTGTCTGGATTCAGGTGCAATGCCTGCCATCTCCAGAAGAAAACATCACTCAGAGCCTCAGAATACAGTTTTTATTTTACATCTATAATTCAATAAAAATTACTTTGTATAGTAACAGGCAAGACCAAATGACCAAAGCAGGGAAAAACAATAAAACCAAATCTATCAAAACAATAAGAAGACAAGCAACAAGCTGGGGGAAAACACTTCCAAAAGATATATCTGAAGAAGGACTGTTACCAAAAAATACACAAAAAACTCTTAAAACTCAACAGTAAGAAAACAAACAATTCAATTTAAAAATGGGCCAAAGATCTTAGCAGGCATTTCACTAAGGAAGATATACAGATGGCAAACAAGCATAGGAAAGATCACCTCATGTCATCCAGGAATTGCAATTGTAAATTAAACTAGCAAAAGAGATAGCATTATATACCTATTAGAATGGCTAAAATCCAAAACACTGACACCACCAAATTTTGGAAAAGATATGGAGCAACAGGAATGCCTTCACTGCTGATAGGAAAGCAAATGGTACAGCCACTTTGGAAGACAATTTGACAGTTTCTCACATAATTAAACATACTCATACCATATGCTCCAGCAATCATATTCCTTGGTGCTTACTCAAAAGAGTTGAAAACTGGGGTGCCTGGTTGGTTCAACTGGTACAGCATACCACTTCTGATCTCAGGGTCGTGAGTTCAAGCCCCATGCTGGGTATGGAGCCTACTTGAAAAAAAAAAGAGGGGTACCTGGGTGGCTCAGTTGGGTCAGTTGGTTAAGTAGCTGACTCTTGATTTTGGCTCAGGTCATGATCTCACAGTTCATGAGTTTGAGCCCCACCTTAGGCTCTGCACTAACAGTGTGGAAATTGCTTGGGATTCTCTCTTGCACGGTCTCTCTGCTTTCTCTCTCTCTCTCTCTCTCTCTCTCTCTCTCTCTCTCTCTCCCCCCTCTCAAAAATAAATAAATAAACTTTAAAAAAAAAAAGGAGCTGAAAACTTATGCCAACCCGAAAACCTACACATATATGTTTACAACAGCTTTATTCACAACTGCCAAAACTTGGAAGCTGCCAAGATGTCCTTCAGTGGATGAAAGAATAAATAAACTGTGGTACATCCATACAATGGACTATTATTCAACCCTAAAAAGAAATAAGCTATTAAGCCATGCAAGGACATGGAGGAAATTTCAAAGTGTATTACTAAGTGAAAAAAGTCAATCTGAAAAGGCTGATTTCAGCTATGTGATATTCTGGAAAAGGAAAAACTGTGGAGACAGTAAAAAGATCAGTGGTTTTTAGGGAAGGAGGGATGAATAGCTGGACAGTGAAACTCTTCTGTATGTTATAATGGTGGATACATGTCATTAAACATTTGTCAAAACACATAGACTGAACACCAAGAAAAAACCCTAATGTAAACTATGGCTTTGGGTGATAATAACATGTCAGTGTTGTTTTTCCTGAAATTCCTAAACATTTTTTTATAATGAAAGGAAGTACACATTTTAAAAATGATATCCATAAGATACTGAGATCCCATGATCATGGTATTTACTGAATAAAATCCATTTTTTCTTAAAAACCTTCTTCTTGGAGTTATCTAACATCCTGTCTAATTTGATCTGATTGGTTTTTGGTCTGCTGTATAGCTGTTACACTGAGATTTCTTTTTAATACTCTGAATATTGGAGCCTGTGTTTTCCTCCTTCTTCAATTATTTTCTTATTTTGTTGGTCTATATGCTCAGATTTTATGTTTTTGTTGTGCTTTGTTTGGTATGGAAAAGCCGTAAGTGAGATTAAAATTTCTGAGTCCTTCCATCTCTTAAAAATGTCCTTAGACCTCACATTTGAATGATAGTTTGTCTGGGTATATAAATCTAGGTTCAAAACCATTTTCCCTTAGAGGTTGAAGGGTGTTGTTCCATTCTCTTCTAGCAACCAGTGAGGCCAATGAGAATCAAATAGAAATCTGATTCTCTTTCTTTAATTGATAACCTTCCCTTCAGAAACTTTTAGGATCTTCTCTTTATTCTTATGTTCTGAAATTTGATGAGCAAATACCTAGGTATGGGTATTTTTTTATTCATTTGTTGACAGCTAACAGGCTCTTTTAAAGTAATAAAAAAGATCACCTTTCCTGCACTTTGGGATATTTGATTATTTCCCTTTCTTCATTTATCTGTTGTCTCTCTCTGGAACTTTTATTGTATGGGACTATATCTCTGTTTGATCTTTCTTATCTCTAAACTTATCATTTGTATCTCTCATGTTCTTGTCTTTTGCACCACAAGCAGAGAGATTTTTCAGTATTATCTTCTAGGACTTTTATTGAAATGCTTATTTCAGTATTCACAATTTTTAATTCCAAAAAAATTATTTCTTGGTTTTTGGTTTCTCTCTATTTTTTACAGCAGTAGTTATTTTATAAATGCAACATTATCTTGGATCCTTCTAAGGATAGTAACTAAAAATAATTTAAGGGGGCACCTGGGTGGCTCAGTCAGTTGAGCATCCGACTTCAGCTCATGCCATGATCTCGCAGTCTGTGAGTTTGAGCCCTGCATCAGGCTCTGTGCTGACAGCTCAGAGCCTGCAGCCTGCTTCTGATTCTGTGTCTCCCTGTCTCTCTGCCCCTCCCCCGCTCATGCTCTCTCTCTCTCTCTCTCCCTCTCTCTCTCTCTCTCTCTCTCTCTGTCAAAAATAAATAAACATTTTTAAAAATTTAAAAATAATTTAAGTCCCCTTCTGTTTCTAGAGTATTTCTGTTTTCTCTGGGGTTAACTCTATCAGTTGGCTTTACTGTTTTGTGCTTTGCATTTTTTGTCCTGAATGTCTAGAGATAATCTCGTGTCTATTATGAATAAAGGATTCATTTATGCTTGTAAATAAAAGGTTGATTAATATAGGTAGATAATAAAACTTTTCTCGATATTGTGTAAGTTCTTCCCAATATGCCTCTCCCCTGGATGAAAAGACCGACTATAAGCTGTGAATATATGGGAAGGCTTGCAATTGACTGGCTTTATATTAGGGTGCATGGGTGGGAGCATGGAGATAGGCTGATCCCCAACATATGCCACGGTAAGAAAGCCTTCACTCTGAGGTACCAAGAGCTTCACTAAAGAGCCTCACCCATTCCAGACATATGATTCATGTTCCTTTAAAGAACAAGTCTCTATGTACTAAATACTACTACTGCTTACCACTCCCAAAAAGGAAGATTTGATTTTCTTAAAAAGTTAAAAGCAGTTCATATCTAAATCTGGTCAATAAGTGAGATGATAACACTTCTCCAGTAAAAAGTGATGTGTGATTTCCAAGTAATCAGCAGAACCCAACAGGTAGGGATGGTACCAGTCAGACTTCGGGCAGTGGAAGCAACGTCAGATCAAGTGTGTGGCTTCCCTTTTGGACTCTTTGAACAGGCATCATTCTTCCAGCGGGTCAGGTGGAATCAGACACATCCCTCACATCCACACCCCACACAGCAGAAAAGACCACCTGATGAGAAATTGACTGAGTGGCAAATAATGAAAGATAGTGGGAAATGGGGAGCATTGGAGAGACTATGACTTGCCAAGAGAAGGGCCAAACAGAGAAATAGGGGCACCTGGGTGGCTCAGTGGGTTAAGCGTCCAACTTCAGTTCAGGTCATGATCTCACGGTTTGTGGTTTCAAGCCCTGTGCTGGGCTCTGTGTTGACAGGTCGGAGCCTGGAGCCTGCTTTGGATTCTGTGTCTCCCTCTCTCTCTGTCCCTCCCTCCACTCATGTTCTGTCTCTCTCTCTCAAAAAAAATAAATAAACATTAAAAAAATTAATTAAAAAAACAAAAAAACAGAGAAATACGTATTTGCTGACATTTAGGCTAAGAGGCAAACTTTAATAGGATACAATATTTACAGTGTACTTGCACTGACCTAATCACACTACCTTGTGCTATTTCATGTAACCCTTAACAACAGCTCCATGCAGTAGATACAATTGGCATCATCTTGCATCTGAAGAGAAAATGTATATCATAGAGAAAAGAACTCAGGCTATAGAACCAAGTGTTGAGATTCAAATCCAGGTTCCTCCACTTAATATCTATGTCACCTTAGACAAGTTACTTAACATCTCCGTGCCTCGCTTTTCTCACCTACAAGGTGAGATCAATAATGGGATATACCTAGTGGGATGGCTATGAAAATTAAGTTAATGAATACATGTAAAACATTACCTTAAAAACAATAACTGGCTAATAAATGCTAGTATTTGTATTATTATCAGAGGAGCTAAGTAGTTTTCTAGTGGTAGAGCCAAGATGCTAACCCAGATATCTCAGACTTCTCAGTCTGATCTTACCTACCACTCTATGTGGCCCTTCCCATGTGGTATAGCAAATGCCCACATGGTGAGATATCAGGACTCTCCAGAAATGCTCCTACCCAAACATTTCATTAACTACTGTTGACTGGGAATTCTACAAAACAGTAGGTCAGTGGTTTTCAGGGAGATTTTGCTTCCTGTCAAAAATACAAATACACTCCCAGTCCCTCTCAACACTTTAAGTCGTCAGTCGGTCACACTTGAGTGTGAATGAGTTCCAGATCTTTTCACAAAAGCAGTTCTTAATTGGGAGGGTAGTATAGGCAGCTTTATGGGTATCTGACAGCCCTGAAGATGAAGGGGATACGCTGGAGAAACAAAAGGCACAGAGATCAATGATCGGGAGCCTGAAAGGCAAACTTCAACCAGTTATACAAGATAGCATTTAACAGTTTTATGTTTGGTCTCCATTATAGCCCTGGGAGGCAGGGATTACTATCATCCCCATTTGGTATAAAATGATGAAATTGAGGCTCAGAGACACAAAGTGACTTCTCTGAGGTGGTGCGACTGATGATGGACAGGGCTAGCCAGGTCTTCCAAGGGCACACCTTGACTCTGTCCATGGTCCTGACTTGCCCCTTTCCAGCCACTGCACCGTTTGACCATGGTTTATTCCTGCCCACAACCACTCAGGTGGAGTCAGTCAGTACTGACCAACCCTCACATCCCACACTTCCGTCCAGTCCCTGAAAGCTCCCACAGTGGGCCCAGATTTGTCAAAATAGAGGAAAGAAAAAGAAAGGTCATTGTTTCCAACCATTTGCAAGAATATCTGAGTTAAAAATGGAAGATTTGTCATTTGCATGGTGAAGGGAGGCGGGGAAGAGGAAGCATTGTTAGGTGTTGGTAATGTAAAAACATAAGTATGCTGTTATTTATGTAATTAGTTATTGCTTTCATTATGGGTGCAGTCTTAATGGTTATAGTATTTATGTATAATTACCTTAATATTCACTGAAATTTCCAAGTAGCTCCCTAATTAACTGTCTCAAATATATAATTACATTGCATCTTTACGCAAGACTTGCCTAATTAATGTAGTTACACCACTTCTTTTGTGAATGTGCATTATTAAATGCTCTTTGCATCATTCTTCTGACTTCTTGTAATTCACGCTTTACAAAAATTAAGACCCCGAATTAGAAACCCTCACAAGCAGCCTAATCCAGCAGCAAAGCAGAGGCTCATAGCAACTCTGGAAAAAACAAGGACTTGCTAAGCCTCATTATGAGTTTCTCATTATACAACCTGCCTACTTGGAGGTCAGAGGAGCCTGGGGTAGCCAGGCTCATTAGAACAGACAGCCTCAGAGTGCGGCCCTCAGGTCTCAGCTTTCTTTGTCTACCTCAGGCTGTTGCCCCCAGGGTTAACCCACCCTCAACAGGGAAGGCCACCATGTGTCCTAGGACTTCTGAATGACAGCAGGCTGAGCACTAGCCCTCCATGCTCTTCCAGATAGCATGTCTGAGGCAACCTCTCTTAGGTCTTGCTTTCCTAATCTGTAAAATAGGTACAGTGACAAATGCCTATCTCCTCAAAAAGGTTCTCTAAGAATTCGATGAAGTGATGAACAAGAAAAAGGCTTGAAGTACATAATGAATGTATTATATGACTGCAAGGCATTGTTTCTAGAACCACTCTGCCTTGCTACCAGAGTGGTCTCAGAATATATTGGTTATTCAGTGCTACAGAGCAAACCACCCCAAACTCCGTGGCTTAAAACAACCACCATGTCATTTAGTTCATAATTGTGTGGATGGACAATTTGGGCCCGGCTCAGCTGGGTGATCTTTCTGGGCTGAACCAGGCTCAGCTGTTCTTGGCTAGGCTTACTCTCATATCTGGGGCCACAGCTGGGATGGCCAAGACCCCTCTTCATGTGGCCTCTTGCCCTCTGCCAGGCTAGCCTTGGCATGTTCAGTGCTGGAAGCATTTCCAGCCCAAGATCAAAAGCTACAAGGCTTCTAGACCCAGAACTTGTACAACTTTATTTCCACCACATTCTATTCGTCAAAATACCTCACCAGACAAGCTCAGATTCAAGGGCTGAGGAAATGGGCATCACATCCTGATGGGAGGAATTTGTGCCATCGTTTGCAACTTATCACACCGGCTTACCTCCAATCCCTTCTATCCAGGGAGAAAATAATTTTTCAATTAATCGATATCCAAAGGTTATTGAGCACCTGCCATGGACTTCACATGGCAGAGGGTCCAGTCTCCACCAAGAGATCCCACAGGGGATCCAGAAGAAGTTTAAGACAGCTCACTTCCAAACTACTGAGCTGCAGTTGAAGAGGCAAAGACAAAAAACATGAATGAAACAAAGTATGTGCAAACGAAGAGGCATAGGCTTTAAGTAGAATACAAATTCCCAGAAAGGAGAGACCCAAGAAGTCATGAGAGAAGACTTCATGGAGCAGTCATGGCAAAGAGACCCTCACAGGCCAGGCCAAAGCAGAGTGATGAGAATGACTTGATGCGTAGGAGGCAGTGAGACACTCAGATGAAGGAGAGAGTGAGGTTCATGCTGGAAAGGCCCTTTTGGAGCCATTTGGACTTGGGGGTCCATGGGAAGGGAAAGTGGAGTTTGAACAGACTTGGCCCAAGATCCATGAATAATTATTTATTTAACATCAACCAAACATTTCCCAAGAACATAGGAACTTAACTCTTCCTTCTGATAACCACATAGTTCACTCTTCTAATTCAGATCTCCTTCTCAGGGAGGTTGTTCCCTTGTCCCACATATACTCTCACATGCACACACACACACACACACACACACACACACACATCAAACATATACACACAGTCTCACCCCTCACTAACTAACCTTTTACCCTTCTTCATTGTCTTCAGAGAAACTGTCACTACCTTATATTGTATTACATACTTTTGTGTTTCTTTGCCTCTGGTCTCTTTCCTTTCCCCCACAGGATTATAAGTTGTTTGAGGGCAAGGACTTGATCAATTTCGTGTAGAGCTGTATCATCCCCAGCCCCTTGAATACACATGGCACACAGGAGACCCTCAATAAGTATCTGTTGAATGAATAAGGATTAAAAGAATGTATTCTAGGGGCACCTGGGTGGCTCAGTTGGTTAAGCATCCGATTTCAGCTCAGGTCATGATCTCGCGGTTTGTGGGTTCGAGCCCCGCGTAGGGTTCTGTGCTGACAGCTCAGAGCCTGGAGCCTGTTTCAGATTCTGTGTCTCCCTCTTTCTCTGCCCCTTCCCCACTCATGCTCTGCCTCTCTGTCTCCAAAATAAATAAACATTAAAAAAAAATTTTTTTAAAAGAATGTATTCTACATGCCAGGAGCCAATCAGCTAGGTCCAGCCTTCACCAAGAACAGCATCAAAATCAATAACCATAGTGATCATGAGATACTGGGAGAAACAGCATGGTATTTCGGGATTATTCCCTGATTCTATTAACATGGAGGGCAAATCAGCCAACCCCACCAACGTGCATCCCTCCCTACTCACTACTCCCAGCACCTATGCCCTCCAGAAGCTGGCAGGGTGGGGTACATACAGCATGTGAACAATGCTGTCTAGAGATACAGAGCTGGATACATATAATGATTAACATGACCATAAATGTTTTACCATATTTTACTGAGCAGACAACTCAGAGAGAAGAGGGACTTACCCAAGGCCACATAGCTAGTTAATGATGAAAGCGGGACTCAAACCCAGCTCTTTTGGCTTCAGATCTGAGCTCAGCCCACAACTGCACTTGTCACTGCAATACACGCACTGGCTAGTGAGGACTCTAAGCCCCACCTGTACCAAGCCAGGGAGAGTGAGGAAGGCAGGACTTAAATGGTGGGGATGGGGGCAAGGTTTACCCCCTCCCTGTTGTAAGGATGCCATTCACATCATAGGTCATGTAAATAGACTGGAACATAACTCCATAGACTACAGTGGGATTGGTATCCTCCAAAGAGGTGCAACGCAGGAAAAGGCAAGAAGCGCACGAAAAACTCAACAAGCACGGTGAGAACTAGGAACAGAGATTTGGATTTGGACTCAGAAAATGTGGCTCTGGAAATGTAACTCCTAGTTCCATCACTCATCTGCCCGGTGTTCTTGGGCAAAGTCACTCAACAGCCTCAGTTTTCTCATCTATAAAATAGGAATAATATATGCCCTAATTGTTGAAACGCTCTTTGAAAGAATTAAATGAGATGAGGTATATAAAAGCACCCTGTAAAGAGAGAAAGAACCAAACAGCTGTTAGATATTGTCATTCCCTCCATCTTAAATAATGACCCCGTGACCCTAAGGGTCTCTACACTCCTTGTTTGGACATATCTCATCATTAAGAAAAGGTCTTTCTCTTACAACAAATATGTATCAGGTGGCCTCTCTGTACCCAACAGTCTCCTAGGCAATATAGACAGATTTAATAAGAAGTACTTGGCACCTGGCACCATGTTGAAAATTATCCCAAACTCCTTGACTCACAAACTTGATTTTAGCCTACTTCTGCCACCACCTAGCTCTGGGATGTTACCAAATCACTTCGCCACTTTAAGCCTCACAATCCTTGCTGTGAAAGAAGTTTGGGTTTGACTGGTCATTTTCAAGCTCAAGTTTGAAGGTGTTCTGAAAATATTGTATTGAATTTCATCATTAAAAGTGGATTTAAAAACTATTTATATGCCAGTGGAAAATACACCCTCATATGTATCATGTATCAAATATTAACACATCAGATACTTTCAATTCTTTAACTTGAGTTTTGACTGATTCTAAACTAAGAAAATGCTACAACTCAGAAATTAAGACATTTATTTAAATAATATATTGCTTTTAAAGCACATATCGGGGCCCCATAAAGAATTTCTTTTAAAAAAAGGAAATATACTGACAAAAAGCAGTTTGAAAATCACTGAACTGGATGATCTATATGGACCTCTCTCACTCGGAAATATCTATGATTCTGTGATAAATATAGAACAGAACTCCTGCCTTCAAAGAGAATGAAATCTTCTTGAGACCATCAAAAGCATAATATGATGATATACAGCACAAGACAATTGTGCGAGCTGTGCCCCGATATCATTTCTACCCTTATCCCACGGCGCTTATCTTCATCCATGGTTGCCCAGAATAAACCTACACTTCCCAGTCTCCTTTGCATCTTGGTGTGGCCATATGACAAAGTCCTGGCCAACGGGATTGTAGATAGGGGTAGAAGTTGCATGCATGTGTATATACACAAAGTTCTCAGTAAGTAAGGGTACTTGTAAAAAAGGCTATCTTGCTTCTGTCCTTTACTCCTTCTGCCGGCTAGAATGTAGAACTCATGATTGAAACTATAGCAGCCACTTTGGGTCATGACTTAGAAGTCTCCTGTTGAGGATGGCAGAGTAATACCACAAAAGGAACTTAGCCACTGGTGATGGTGGACCAGCTACCTGACCTTCACATGAGTGAGAAATATCCATGTGATTTCCACCACTGCTATTTAGGGGTTGTCTGCCACTCACAGCCAAAACTAATCCCAACCAATGCAACAACCTATCATTATGTGCTTAACTTCCCCTAAGGAGCAGTAAGCTCTTTGCTATTCCATCCTCTTGAGGCCATGAAACATGATCCTTATTCGTGCTTTTTAAAGAGGCCATCGTTAGTTCCTACAGTAAAAGTGACTGTCAGAGCTGGTTCTTTCCCCTGTGCACTTCTTCTGAGCCTCAGCCCCCACGTGCACAAAGTGGGGCTAATGATCCCCGTCTAACAGGGCTGTTGTAGGAAAAGGTAGGGTGGGGAAATCACTTAACCCAAGCCTCAGCTCCACAAAGCATTTCAAATGTAGCCCTTTCATATTATCTCCAAGTGAGGTATTCTCCTGTCACAGTAATACTCGATTGGATTGGCGGCGGAAGACAGGCACGAGACCTGCACCCGGCTACCATTTGCGTGTGCACGTGTGTGAGGACATAAATCCTGTACCTATCTCGTGATCAGGGGTTAATTTATTGTAAGGCTAATGAGTGCAAGTTTCGGGGCCCCTGCCTCACGCCAACCATTTCAAAGACCTCAAGAGAGACCACTGCAATGAGTTGATGCGATCACACGGTTTTATAAAATTTGCAAAAGTAAGCTGTTTTAGGAAGTGAGAGTCAGTTAAGACATCTCCCTCTTTCTACTCTGACTCCATTCCAACCTTCCCCCAGGTGGTAGAGGAGTGGCTGCAGGCATTTTGGGGACTCAACCAAGTGAAAGCCGAGTTGGCGACACATGGAGTCTGGGTTTTGTGGGAATATATTTGTGTGGTTTGCAATCCCTGGTGTACTCACTGCGAACCGAGTGTCGGAATGGCTCCCACGAATACTCTTAAAGTCACTTCATAACATATTTAAAAATCATATATGAGAAAACCTGAATAGAAGTGTTCCCAAATTTGACAAAATGTGGAACCACCCGTGTGACCTTGGGCGAGTTAATCAGCCTCTCTGTGCCACAGTTTCCTCATCCATAAAATGAAAATTATAGAGTCTACCTCATGGGGTGGTTGTAAAGATTAAAGGTGTGATCTGCAATTCATCTGAAGAACTTCGAACAGGGTCTTGACCTCAGTAAATGCCACTGCTATTATTAACATCCTGAAATGTGAGGAATTTTCTTTCTGCTTCCCCCTTGGAGCCCAGGAGCTCTCAACCCTGCTCTTAAGGTTCTCCGGCAAGGGTCTTCGAGTCATGATTGGAAAACCAGTCCTCCTTATTGCCAAAATGTCCCTGATATACAATACAAAGCATCACAGGAACATAGGAAAAGAGTTGAAGAACATTCCTACAGCGACACCTTTCATGAAGCTGCAGCAAATCAAGCAACCAAAATAAATACCCACCCCAAAACCTCACCCTGAGCACCTCACAAGACAATTCAACATATCGGGATAAGTCACTGAGGTTGATTATTCCGCAAATGAATTTAAGGCTCCTGTGTATATGGAGAGGATGTGCAAGGATGTTTTCACTAAACACGAGACAACCACCACGCGGGTGAATTAAGTCTTATGCCCTTAACACAGGTGATGCATCAGGCTATTCCCTTTATTCACAACATTCACTCCACCAATCCAACTTCTTACTTCTAGAAAATACAGATCTCCGTAGCTAAGAGTCACCTATGATTGTGGAATGGCGGGGGGTGGGGGGAGGACAATGAATTTGAGAAACAGTTTAGGAGGTAGAGCCCCTAAGACTTTTCCATGGATTGAATGTGGGATAAGGTGGCCACAAACAGGAAGACACATGGTGAGAGCTCCCAAGGCCTGCTTTCTACCTCCTACTCTTTCAGCTCTTCCTCTTGGCCCCTTGGAGCCCTGAGATTCAGCCCAACCACGCAAGAGGATAATGCCTCCGCTACCTAATCTGTGGAGTGCTGGGAAAATCCACTGAAAGACGTGCGTCCGTTTTGTCAGCAGTCACACACCATGCCAGGTCTGCCCTGTGGCAGGTACGCAAGAGTGAGATGTGAAGAGCGAGTTGTACCGTCACCCCGTCTGAAGTCGGTCTTCTGGACAGGAACACGGTCTGTGGTCAGGGCAGGGAGAAAACACCCCTCCTCACGGGGAGGAATCCACGGCCCCGCTGTGCCACCACAACTACCTGCAGCGTCGCTGACTGAATGGTGTCTGAGGAAACAGTTTCCCTACCTGCAGGATCTGGCCTGCACTGAATTAACTAATGAGACTCTTCCTATAGGCCTTTCTCAGGCCAAATTCCCAGGCACTGTCGGCCGTCCTGGTGCCAGAGATCTATTAGAGTCCCCATCGGAGCAACATATGTCTTCTGTGGGATTTCTCTTATTTCGCGTATACAGACAAGCATGGCCTCCACCATCATTGACCGGATTGCTGTACCCGTTCATTTTCTTCTACATGACAGCTCGTGGAGAAATGGTAAAAAGGACCGTGAGCTGTGACACCTAAAAATAATCTCTCCAGGGAGGGTCCGGTGCTTAACAAGTTTAATTCAGCCAACGTTCAGCGAGCGCCAACTTCGTGCTTGCGGCTGCGATGGGTTCCAAGGAAGTGGCACAATCTGAAAGAACTGTGGGTGTTTTGACTGAGTTTACTGCATCTCAGTTGGTTGGCTCCGTCATTACAACACTCAGGCTATGCATCTGAAACATCGCGGTGGCCCATCATGAAACCCAGGACTCATGTATGGAAATTTTTTTCCAATATAGGATTTTTCCATTGTCTTTTCTTTTTTTTTTTTTTTGTAGATCTTGTGATGACCAGATAGCTACCAAAATAACCAGTGGCCGCAACATCTGGGAGACCAAACAGACACAGGAAAAATACAGCAGAAGGGGAAGATCCATGAAAACAGGAAACATGGAGAGGAGAGTTTAAAAAGATGTCAAAACAAAGGCGGCCTGGGCGGGCAGTGAGGGAGGAGGCCAGGAGAGAGGCCATGAGTTCATGTGCCGGCGCGAGTTCCTTAGGAGCCTTCAGAGAATTGCAGGGTGATGTAGTGCTGTGGCCACACACAAAAGGACCGCAGCCTTTTACACCTCTGTTTTACACAAAAGTCATGGCCTCCTTCAAAACCAAATATTAGCAACACCACCAACTTCCCTACGTAGGCGGCTAGCCCTGCCTGTCTGAGCCCACCAGCCCCAAGACATTAACAGACGAGGAGCAACCCCAGGGCTGTGGGGTCTCCCGTGCAGAGGCCCTGTTCCAACTTTGTCCGGCCTCATCACAGAGGACCTCCGCAAGCCCCACTCAGCTTCTTCGTCCCCAACTCCCCACACGAGCACTGGGGCAGGGCCGTAACATGTAGTTGCTCAAGGAATAATTGCCCACACTGAACTTAAAATGGCTTTGACCCCACCATCCAATACTCTTCCCACATCGCTTTCATTTCCTTGGCCTAAGTTTTCAGATTCCAACTAGAGCAAAGTAGACATTGGCAGCCGGGAGGGGCACCACCTCCTGCATGGAAGGGGCACCGAGTCAATGATGTTGATTACCTTATAGACAAGTGGAACTTGAAGAGTTGAATGTTGGGGGTGGGTGGCGGGTACCTGGGTGGCTCAGTTGGTTAAGCGTTCGACTTTGGCTCAGGCCATGATCTCATGGTTCGTGAGTTTGAGCACCGCATCAGGCTCTATGCTGACAGCTCAGAGCCTGGAGCCTGCTTCAGATTCTCTGTCTCCCTCTCTCTCTGCCCCTCTCCCCTGCTTGTACTCTCTCTCTCTCTCTCTCAAAAATAAATACATAAATAAAAACATTTTAAAACAAAAGAATGGGGGCCTAGAGTTCATCAAGTCCAACATTCTTCTTAGGCATGGACCCTCCACATGTCATTAAAACAGAGAGATTTTGGGGCACCTGGGTGGCTCAGGTGGGTAAGTGTCCTACTCTTGATTTCAGCTCAGGTCATGATCTCACAGTTCATGAGACCAAGCCCTGCATTGGGCTCTGTGCTGACAGTGTGGAGCCTGCTTGGGATTCTCTCTCCCTCTCTCTGCCCCTCCCTTCCTCCCCCCACTCAAAATAAATAAATAAATAAATAACAACAAAAAGAAAACCAGAGAGACTTTAGTTCATGAGTCTCCTGTGCCAGGACATTAGCACCCACAGAGGGATACTTCTTCACCTCCTACCATGGGCCAAGCAATATCTAAATGCTCATTTCTCTTTATTTTTCCTTCAAATGACAAAAAAGACAACCATTACCACCATCTTTCTCTGTTTCCTTCTTCCATGTGCCAAGATAAAATGTACCTTCTGATTCTACTCTTCCTGTAGTTTCCCTGGCTTGTGAACGGCTGCGCAACAGAGATGTGATCTCCTCTCGCTTTGGCAATTAATTCTGAACGTGGCTGCTGATGCCATGAGAAGTTCTCCTCCCAGGGGAGAAAGAAAACATTCAAACCCAAGAGTTAGACATTTAAAACATGGAGCCTTCACTATTCACCTTTTTCAAGAAAAGGGGCAATAGTGGATAGTAGCACCTGTTCCCATGACATCATGGAAGTTTCCTCCTCTGCCTTCAGAACTGGTCACCACCCTGCATGAGTGAAATGAGAAGAGGTTCAGGGTGGTTCTCTGTTCTTCTAATAGTCACACCAACTGGGGTTTAATTGCCAATTTCCCTACCCCTGAGTCTGAGAAAGGTGGGGCCATGGGTCACCAGGATCAAGAGCCTTTAATAACCTCAATAGCACATGCAGCAGGTCCAATGCAGGAAGAGCTTCTGCCTGGGAACTTCCAGGCTAAGCCAGAGACATCCAGCTACCCATCACCCTGGACTGAAAGTTAATCTTTTACATGTCTCTCTTGCCTCCTGGACTCCAACAGGATGGTGATTTAATTATCTGATTCCCGGCTTCTGACAATAAATGTGTATTTGTGCTAAAGAAACATTAACCTGCGACATGAACAGAGAGGCCATTCGGTTATGGCATTTCCAGGTAGAGGGTCAGTGAACTAACTTGGTGGTTAGGGGAAGTGAGGCATTTTGAGACTGAAATCTCCAATCCAGAGCAGGCACGGACGGGAGGGGAGTGGGCTTGGGTTTCTCCTTTATCCCATGGGAATCTTTTACTTCAGGTTCTTTAAAGTTAAAGCAATGGTGAAAGGAGCCAGGGCAGACACAATCTCCACCAAGTTCCCACCTCTCCGGTGCCCCCACAGGAGGCCCTCGGACAAGCTGGTGGGGAGACTGTGGCGGGAGGTTTTCGGCACAAAGCGACCTCCCTCTTGAACCCTTCTCACTTCAGGTTTCTTTGAGAGGGTGCCAAGGTTTCACTTGCTGGCGCAGAGATCGGCTCCTTCCCTCAGACACGGTGTGAAAGCAAGGCAGGAGGAGCTTTTGTGGCCTGTTTGACTGGGAGGGGCTGGTGGGGGGGGTTCCAACGGTGAGACCCCAGTAGAGGAAGGACCTCAGACAGCTGTCTGCCAAGGCACAGAAGAATGTCTTTCTTACTTTATGAGAAAGAAAACAAACAAACAAACAAAAAGATCTAAGGAAAAGGGAAAGAAAGGTAACCATGGAGCTTTTTCCAAGGAGCCTAAGACAGCTATCTCCGCCAGCCGGAGAGTGGGAAAGCCCAGCTTTGTTCTGATGAAGGGATATGAGGCTTATTTGGACCAGAAAAAAAATCATCCACTGAATAATCAGATGCCTCTGGACTGGCTACAGAAGGCTCTATCTGGTGGTGTCCATTCTGCCTGCTGGCTTCCTGCAGAGATGAGAGCCTCCCCCAAGGAGACTGCCATTCTCCAAAAGTCGAGTTCTTGGCATGGAGCTGGGGTCCTCACGATAAGGGATTAGATGGTCTGGGGCCTGCTCTGGCCTTCTCTCTGCCAACTCCATGTGGAATTAAAATGCCCGGAGCTGAGCTGCTCACTCAGGACCTGCCCCCCGCTCCTCTCCCCGTAAATCTGTGACCCCGTGGGTCCCCTGAAGTTGGAAATGAGATCAAGGCCGTTGGGAAATGCCTCGCTGAGCTTCCTGGGAGAAAGGAATCATTCCAACTGTAAGACACAGAAAGAAAAACAAGCCCCAAGATGAATTTAATTTCCATTTATATCAGTCACGGCAAGTTCTAGAAAAAGAAGAACTTGTTTCGTTTTTTTTTTTTTTTTTTAATGGCCCACGTGATACTCTAAATCAGCAGACAAGGACTTCTCCTTCACTTCCCTGCTACAACTCACACCCAGCCCTGAATAGGGCTCCGGGGTGGAAGATGCAACTCTTAGTAACTGGAACCTTGGTCTACATAAGAATTTTTAAAGGGCACGATCCAACCAGAGGAGGAAACTCCTTTCCCCATGACCCTCTGGGCTTATTCAGCTCCTGGAAAAGAAAGCGGTTAGGCCATATAATTAATAGAGATGAACCTGGCACTCCACTCAGCATTTCAGCTATTGTGAGGGTCCTTTGCAGTGTCTCTAATTTCCAGAGTCTAACGTCTGCAATGTCAACCCGAGGAGGAGCCTTCTGACCCTCCTTTGTCTAGAACGTCCTTATTTTCTCATCTCCCCTTCTCTGCTCTCCTCTTCCTCCTCCCCACTTTCCTCACATCACCCAGACCTCCAGCCTTCCTGCTCCCACCCAGAGGCTGGCACAGAACCACAAAGATGGCGGACTCCCAGCTCATAGCAAGCGGACACAACATGAACCGTGAACTCAAAAGAAGAAATGTCTTTTCTTTCCAAGAAGCCACTACCTGGCTTACCCATCAATTAAGGGGAAAGGGGAAAAATATCTTTACAACCAAAGGAGACCAGTGGCCCACATTTTAGCCTCTAGCAAAATCTGCCACAGTATCACAACTCCGTAAATAACTTGGGGGAACCTCTTGGAGTTGACGGTTAATGTGACTTGATCTCTAGGCGACCTTTGTTTCCAGAAATAATTGTTTTAAACAACACATAGGTATTGCGTGTCTGCCGAAGGCCAGACCTGGGTACAGACACTGAGGATAGGAGACTAAAATGCAAACAAAACCTATCCTCTAATAGGCCAATGGATAGTATACATGTAAATAAAATTAAATAAATAAGTAAATAGTGTTTATAACAATAAACTTCAGATAGTACTAAAAGGTATAAAGGAAATAAAAACATGGTAACAAGGTAGAGATGACAGTGGATGGGTGACCACTAATTGACCTTAGGAGGGCAGAGCTGGACCCTTTGAGGATGTGGGCTTGATGCTGAGACCCGAATGATGGGGCGACCCAGGCTCGGAAAGATCTGGAGAAACAGACTATCAGGCGAGGGAACACTGATTGGCAAGAGCAAAGGGAGGTTGAGAGAAGAAGTGACAGAACACAGCTGGATAAACCAACTGAGCCCATTGCTTTTTCAACAATACCAGAACAGTCCCCTCTCTCTCTCTCATGCTTCCCTCCCCCCCCAAATAAAAATCTAACATAATTCTTTCTTTCCCAATCTCTTCCCTGCCAGGGCCTCTTGTCTTCTATCAACCCATTCCTCCAAACAACTCCCCCCCCCCCCCCAACCACAGGCCCACTCCCACATATACACACATAGACACACGGAGAGGGCAGCTACGAGCAATGCAGGGACCTCAGAGAGAAAGTGAAGTGACTTCTTCAAGACCTTAAGACCACACGCAAGTTGGGCACATGACCAAAAACCTGAGTAGAAGGCCTGAGGCAGAGGCGCCATGGCTGGAGACACATGCCAGAGTGTCCGAGGAAAGGGAGGAAGCATTTGCAAGGCTCTTCAGCATGGTTTTGTTTCCTCTTCCTTGGTTCTGTGTGAACAGCCCTGGTTCATAGTGTGCTTTTTTTTTTTTTCTTTAAACAGATTGTTAGTCCAAGGCCAGAAAGATATCCCGGTGGTTTGAAAACACACTGACTTATTATTTTTTTTTTCTTTCTTTGCCCCATTGAAGCAACTCTTCCCTCCTCCTCTGTTCAGGCTGGGCTCACATCCCTGCACCACAGGCTCGTGCAAACTTCCCACCCATGCCCTGCATTTCATGGGAAGGAGCATTCAGGAGGTGGACAGCAAGGGTTTTATTCTACTTGACCATCTCCTAAGGAAAAAAAAGAAAGAAAGAAAGGAAGAAAGAAAAGAAAAAAGAAAGAGAAAGATGAAGAACAGAAGTTGAGAGAGGCCAGACTAAATGGATATGATCTGAATGCATATTTGTGTTACAACTAATACAACCAGCATCAGAGAGGGGCCAAGATCAAATAAATGGTAAAACCTGACAAAGAGAAGAATAGATGGTATGTGGAGCCATCTGTTTTGGAGGACACCCAAATCTGTCTGAATCTGTGAGGCCAAACTACCAGCTATTCTAAGACGCCCCATTCCAAGAGTGGCCTAATGCGCATCTACACAATCAGTCTCTCTCTCCGTCACTTTGGCTGCAACTTTTTTGTGCAATTAAGTAATTTATTCCTTTCTTCAGCCTCCTGATTCTAATGAATCCGAGCCACAAACAAGCCTCAGTTGCTCCTATTCAAGGAGTCTGATTGCATCTGGCAGTGATTGCTGAAAATCCTGAAGAGGAAACAGGGAAGGGAAGCATATTGTTTGGGGGGGTAATAGGTGAAGACCTGCCTCTCTTGACCTATAATACATTAGTGTCAGTGAACATTTGGCAGCCTTCAGATGATTAGCAATGAAGATGAATCAAGCAAAAAAGAGGTAGAAATCTGCCTCATCTGAATCACCAGAACTGCATACATTTGCATGCTGATTAGCTGTTCTTTTGTCTGTGTTCCTAATTATTATGACACATTATGTCTTCATCATGCAAGATTCTGATCTGTCTTGTTCAAAATGCATGTAGAAAAAAGTGCAGTTTATTGATTCAACATGTAACTTTTATTTTTATGTTTGCTTTAATTAAATACATATTTGATTGCCTTTGACTGCTGTCCTTTTTTTTTTTTTGCTCTTATTTATTTCGTCTTGTTGACAAACACACAGGTAACCTTCCTTTATCATTCTCAGATCATTTGGTGCTCGCAGTCTTCCCCCTCTGCCTTCCTCTCTCTCTCTCTCTCTCTCTCTCTCTTTCTCAGGTGCTCACTTTCATTTTCTTGAAGAGGCAAAAACAAAGGAGGGAAAGAAAACAAAACGGCATCCCCAGTAACACAGCAGAACTCGGGGCGGGGGGGGGGGGGGGGGGGGGGGGGGGGTGTGGGTAGGGGGGTACGTACAGGCGATGCCCAGAGCAGGGAGGGAAAATGGCTTCAACCTTAAGAAGAGCAAACAAACGTTTGTGACTCTGGAGACAGGCTTTCCAGAGGACCACAGGCAGCAGAAGGGGGTTAAAAATAACATGATCCTGCGAGAGACAGAAAGAGACCCTGTGGCATTCCCATTGTCTTCCCACATTATTGATCGCCAGGATTTGTGAACAGGACGTGAAAACGCCCGCCTCCCAGGTCAAGCCTCCGTTTTTTCCATATGGCCCGATGATTCCGCTGGAATATCTGCAAAAGAAGGGGAGACTGCTTTCCCGATGGGCTCTGCTTAGGCCCAAGTACCCCCCGCCTCTTTCTCAGAAGTCGAAGTGGTGCAGGATACTTGGCATCTAACTGGGCCAGACCCCAGAGATTCCTCCAGCCCCAAAGCAGCCAGGAAACCAACATTCCCAGGAGCAAGGTGGAGAATCAGGAACTGGACAAGGAATTCTGGGCGGAAGGCCTCTAGCTCCCCCACCTACAAAGATGCAAAATGTACCAGCATGTACCTCCAGGCCTGCTGGGGCTACTCCCTCCACACGACTGGGGATTCTTTCAGTAGGGGTGGTGGGGAGAGGTGTGGGCAGAAAGAGAAAGGAAAAGATCTTAGCTTCCTGCTGGTTTCAGCCACCCCAAGCCCTGATGTCCTTATCACCCTCCACCCAGGGATATGCTAAGCAGCTGTAGTTAGCACCAAGCTATTTGGCAAATCCAATCAAGACACTTAGAAAGCAAAAGAGCATCACAGAGGAAGAGCCGGATGCAGGAGTAATTGAGTGCGCTGAGGGTCCATGGATGCTCAGAAAGAAAGCAGGGCCCAACCAAATGCAAATGGCTCCTCACTGAAGAGGCATAATGCCCATTGCTCTTCGCTGCTAATGGGCATGATTGGCTGAAAATGTAATCAACAGCTCTGCCCCCAACATCTATCCCTACAGTGAGGGATGATGGAAATCCATATTCATGAGAAAGCAAACCGGCAATGTTTACTGGGTGCAGAAAGGGGGCAGGGCTGGCCTGGGTCAGACAGAGTTCCTTGGGAGCCATAATGAGGCTGGGAGCAGGGAAACCAGTGCTGTTAGGACCCCCGCCCCAGCCCTCTCTCACAGGCCCTAATATGTACACATGGCTGCTGAACCTGGGACTAAAGAGAACACTCAACGTGGCAAATCCATAATTTACCTAAGCAGAATCTGCCCAGTGACAATGGCCTCCGGATGTCTATGTGAGTGCTGCCATCTCACAGCATCTGGTGTCAAAGCACCCATTCCCTCCCCTCCCTTGCCAGCCCACCCTGCAAGCACGGCGCATCTATCCCATACGTAGGAACAGATATGGAGCAAATGGTAAAAAAAGCACAGACCTCTGGAGATCCACTTTGGAATCCCTCCATCATACACTGGGTTGCCTAAGCTAAAAGTAAAGGCTATCAGGCATGGGACTGATGGAATGGTGTCTGTATTAGTCTGCCCAGGCTGCCATAACAAAATATTACAGACTAAGTGGGCTAAAAAACATAAACTTATTCTCTCACCATTTTGGGGACTGAAAGTCCAAGATCAAGGTGTTGGCAGGTTTGGTTTCTCCAGAGGCCTCTCTTCTCAGCTTGAAGATGGCCGCCTCTTTCATGTGTCCTCACGTGGTCTTTCCTCACGTGTGGGCATCCCTGGTTGTCTCTGCATGTCCTAACCTCCATGAGAACACCAGTCAGATTGGATCAGGGCCCATGCCAATGTTTCATTTTTCCCTAGTTCGTGCTTTAAGGCCCCATCTCCAAAGACAGTCATATTCTAAGGTACTGGGGCTTGTCTTCAATATATGAATTTTGAAGGAACACCCTTCAGCCCAAAATGGTGTCTCCTCAAAATTCAAATCCACCAGAACCTCAGAATGTGATATCATCTGAGAATACAGCCTTTGCAGATATAATTAGTTAAGATGGGGGGTTGCTTGCTTAGAGGGGCCCTAATGCCAGTGACTGATGTTCTTATAAGAGGAGACAAACATACAGACGGGTAGATACACAGAGAGAACGCTGTGGGAGGGCAGAGGCAGAAACTGTGGTGATGGCAGTTGTGAACCAAGGAATACCAAGAATTGTTGGCCGACCCCAGGAGCTAAGAAGGGTGAGGAAGCCTTTCTCCCTAGAGCCTTCAGAGGGAGCATGGCCCTGCTGACACCTTGATTTCAGGCTTCAGCCTCCAGAACTATAAGAGAATAAGCTTCTGTTGTTTAAGCCACCTAGTTTGCGGTCATTTGTTGTAAAAGCCATGGGAAACTAACAAAATCATGACGACTGAACCCCACAGAATATCCCAAAATCTCCATGTCGAATTAGACTATCACTTGGGCCAACCACTTGCTCACCACAAGATGGCCACAGATGCCCCAGTGCAAACTGGTCTTCATTTCTCTTCCCTCCTTGGCCTCCCCAAATTCCCTCTGGTAAAGGAGCCAGTAGCAGGACAAGGTTCAAGAGTATCTACAATGGGCACTTGGGTGGCTCAGTCAGTTAAACGTTTGACTCTTGATCTCAGCTCAGGTCATGATCTTGTGGTTTGTGGGACTGAGCCCCCGTCAGGCTCTGTGTTGACAGTGTGGGGCCTGCTTGGGATTCTCTCTCTCTCTCTCTCTCTCCCTCTCTCTCTCTCAGCCCCTCCTTCTTTCTCTCTCAAAATAAATAAATATTAAAAAAATTAAGAATATCCACAAGCAAGACACCAGATCCTGGTCATCCGATCACCAGCCATCTGAAGTCAGAGCCCAAAGAAATACAAGGAGAGAGTCACGTTCAATGAAGTCAGAAATCCAAACTATAAACAACCCAAACAACCTTTTGTCTCTAGGCTGAGGTGTGCCAATCCACAATGACTCTCATGAAATGAGAAAAATAAAGCATTGAGGTTTTATAAAGCTAAAAATGTTTTATGCAAGAGATTCCCCCTTTATTCTGAGATCACGTCCTTTTTATATCTTGGATGCTTAAATGTCCTACCTATTATAAAATGATAGGAATAGGGATGGTAAGAATTTCTCTAATGCTCATTCTTAGCAAAATTAAAAGCTGGCGGGGCGCCTGGGTGGCGCAGTCGGTTAAGCGTCCGACTTCAGCCAGGTCACGATCTCGCGGTCCGTGAGTTCGAGCCCCGCGTCAGGCTCTGGGCTGATGGCTCGGAGCCTGGAGCCTGTTTCCGATTCTGTGTCTCCCTCTCTCTCTGCCCCTCCCCCGTTCATGCTCTGTCTCTCTCTGTCCCAAAAATAAATAAAAAACCGTTAAAAAAAAAAAAAAAAAAAAAAGCTGGCAATTCTCTTGACAGGGTCCCCATTGAAAACTAAAAATCCATGACCTGTTGTTATTTCTTCCAAGAAGCCTCTCCACATTCTTCACTCCCTTGGTACTGATGCATGAATCTTGCATTTTTCATTTCTCATTCACATTTGGCTCTAAAATTGTTCTCTGATTTCTTTCCAAAGAGATTGCAAATAGGTCCCTATCTCCCAGAGATAAGGATCATGACTCTTACATTTTCTATTTCTACTTTTACATAGCACAGACCAGCACACTCAACAGATGCCTAGGAAATGCTGAATGGATCAATAAAAGAATATAAAGTTGGTAAAAACCACTGAAGAAGTTATCAATGGGCCCAGGACAAAGCAAGAATTTATAAAGGTATAATAGGAGATTTGATAGCTTCTGAAGTTCCTTCCCACCACAACTGTCTATGGTTCCTTAGTTTCAGGGGGATGAGAAATAGGCCCAAGTCAGCTTAAATGACAATGAAAAAGGGGATGCCTATGCCACAGACCCACAGAATTCTGGAAGCTTCCATGCTGAAACTGGCCCAAGATATGAGGCAGCTGGATATATATAGCCAGGATCCAACTGCTTCTCACTACCTTTGCCCAAACCACCTTCATCCTTCACCTACACAAATGCACTAACCCCTACAGTAGTCAGAATAATGGCCTTCTGAAGATGAACACATCCTAATCCCCCCAAATTGTGAAGACCTTACATGGCAAAAAGGACATTACAAATGTGATCAATTTAAGGATCTTGAGACAGAGAGATGATCCTGGATTATACAGATGAGGCCAACTTAATCACATGGGTCCTTATATGGGAAAGAGGAGGGTTGGAGTCAAAGAAGGAAATGGGGCAACGAAAACAGATGTCAGAGAAAGAGAGATGACAATGCTGTCCTGCTGGTTTTAAGACAAGGAAAGAAGCCAAGAGTCCAGAAGTGCAGGCAGTCTTTAGCAGCTGCAAAAGTCAATGGACTTTGCTGTACAACCTCCAGAAGGAACACAGTCTTGCTTACACCTTGATGTTAGGACTCTGGCCTCCTGACCAGTAAAATAATAAATTTGTGTTGTTCTAAGCCACTAAATTTGTGGTCATTTGTTACAGCAGCAATAAGAAACTAATACATCTCCTTACTGGTCTCCCTGCTTCTGCCCTTGTCCTCCTATGGTCTATTTCTGAACATGAAAGCCAGAGAGAGCCTCTTAAAATCCAGATCAGATCTCATCTCCGTCTGCTCAATATCTTTCTATCATACCCTATGTCACAGTAAACTACGAAGTTCCCAGAACCTCCCACAAGGCCCTACCCAACCAGCCGTTATAACTTCTGAGACTTCCTCTTTTCCAGCTCCTCCCACTCACTTCACTCTGGACTTGCTGGCCTCCTTGGGGTTCTTGGCTTCCTCCTGTCTCAGGGCCTTTGTATTTGCTATGCCCTCTGTCTAGAAGGCTCCTTCCCCAGGCATCTAGGAGCTAACTCCGACCTCCTTCGTATCTCTCTCTGCTCAAAGAGCGCTTTCTCAGAGAGGCCTTCCTGAGGTCCCTATTTAAAGCTGACACCTCCAAACTGAAACCCCCGTCCACTTTCAGTCTCCTCTCCCTACCTAGTACTCTCTATAGCACTCAAACTATCTAGCACACTATATATTCTACTGATCAACTTGTTTATTTCCTGTCTCCGGTAGAACATGTCCTGTCTTCACTAGGACCAGGATTTTTGTCTGTTTCATCTGCAGTGCCAAAACCGTGCCTGGCACATAGTAGGTGCTCAATAAATATCTGCTAAACAGATGATCGCTCCCTGTAGGAACCTATGAGACAATGTCACCAGTGCTGATAAAACAATCATACTAGTCACAGCCAAGTTACTGGGTACCAGGCACTGAGGCAAGCACTTCACTCAGATCGCATGAACTCAGATCGCAGAGGCTCTTCCCAGTGGGGCCCTCAAGGGACAAATTCCTCAAGGAACAAAATTCAAAATGTAGGGTGGAAATTGCTGATTTCTGATTATAGTGCCCAGTGGCTCAGGGCAAAAACAGGAAACTGTTTACTCAGCAAAACTGACATCACCACAAAAACTTTGATAAAATGGAATTTGAGCCCATAGCCCTCCAGCTCTGAAAGTTCCTGACCCATAGTAAGTATGCAGTCAGAATCTGCTAATTAGTGTTTTTTTTTTTACAAAAAAAAAAAAATCTAATGTCACCTGCAAATATGGAGGGAGATGATACAAGTCAGAAATATGGAAAAATTCATAGAAATACGGGACTTCTGCTCAATAACCCAGCTTTATCGAAGGCCTTCAAGTCCTACCCATCTCCTTATGATAGAGTCCCCAATGTCACAGGTTAGTTAGCTCTAGTATTGTGACTTATAATAAGAAATATATATTTGGTCTTTGGCCCCATTTCTAGCACTGAGCTTTTCCTAAGACAGAAGACAAACATGTGTCTTGTTATGTTAGTGAGGTGACATTTAGAAAGTACCTAAGGATGGGGGCTGGTTTTCAGGAGACCCAGCCACATGACCAGAGGGTTGGAAATTTCAGTCCTATCCCCAACCTCCAGGGAGGAGAAGGGGCTGGAGGTTGAATCAATCACCAAAGGCCAGTGATTTAATCAACCATGCCTATGTAATGAAGCTTCCATAAAATCTCAAAGGGACATGGGCGCCTGTGTGGCTCAGTCGGTTAAGCACCTGACTCTTGATTTCAGCTCAGGTCATGATCTCACAGTTCATGGGTTCCAGTCCTGCATCGGGATCTGTACTGACAATGCAGAGCCTCTTGGGATCCTTTCTCTCTCCCTCTCTCTGCCCCTCCCCTGCTTGCTCCCTCTCAAAATAAATAATAAAATTGACTTTTTAAAAAAAGAATCCCTATTTAAAAAAAAAAACTCAAAGGGAAAGGGTTTGGAGAGCTCCCAGGTTGGTGAACACGTGATTGGTGATCTGGGGAGAGTGGGATGCCAGGACGGCATGGAAGTTCTACACTCTTCCCAAATACATTGCCCCATGCATGTTTTCCATCCGGATGTTACTTTGTGTCCTTTGTCATATCCCTTTATAATAAACTGATAAATGTAAGCGCATATCTCCCTGAGTTCTGTGAGCCACTCTGGCGAATTAATCAAGTCCAGAGGGGAAGGAGATCATGGGAGCCTCTGATTTACGGTGGGTCGGTCAGAAGCACAAGTGAGAAGCTGGGCTTGCACCTGGCATCTAAAGTCTTACGGGACTGAGCCCTTAGCCGGTGGAATCCAACGCTGTCTCCTTGTAGATTGTGCCAGAATTGCGTTTAATTGTAGGACGCCACGCTGGTGTCCAAGGACTGCTCGGCAGGGTGGGGAAACAGCCCCCATGCACACATTGGAGTTGGTGACCAGAACCCTTTTTAGGAAGTAAGAGTGCAAATGAGAAGCAGAGCAGGGAAAGGGGGCCAGGATGAGACAGGATGGCGGCACCAATAAGGAGGACTGGAAGATCTCCTCTCCTCCAAGATTCACAGATGGGGAGGAGTCAAGTGAGAGAGTCTTGTCAGGTGGGACAGGGATGCCAGGAGAAGTCGCTGCTTTCTGATTCTCCCCATGGGTCTCATCTGGGAAAACGTTTTCTGAAGCAACACAAACTGGCCCGTGACTAACTCCACTCACCGACCTGACTATCCCCGAGGGGGAAGAAAAGGGAATCCCCTCTTCGAGGCCACATGACAGGTGGGAATCTTCTTCTATTTGCCATTGTAATCTCAGGAGTCACTCAAGTCAATAAACAAACAAGTGAAAAGATTCAGCGAGGTGTAAAAATAGATTTGCACAGGGCAGACAACTGCGCATTCCATTTATTTACCTCTTCTAACAAACCGATACCTGGGGTGACATTTATTAATAAACGGCATTATCAGGTGCCTGATATGTGGCTCACAGAAATTAATTACCCAGCCCATGGTAAAACCATAACAAGCCTGCAGTGCTGTAACATTTGTGCTAATTGGAAATGAGATAAGTACTGTGGGTGCAATTTGCATTCAATGCAGTGTATTAATTATCTTCAGTTCTCTTCATGATAAATATACCTGACTGAACCGCTCTCCTAATTTACCGGGTAATAGAGTTGTAAGTGGGCTCCCTTAGGTAACCAAGGGAAGGCACTGAGTTGTGGGCAAGATGGATACCCTCCGCTTCTCTGAGTACTTGAGCAAGATTAGCTCGTACGCTGTGAGCGGCCTTGCATCATTCCTAGGAACATGAAGTCAACTTGTTAGACTCACCCAGACTCCCAGCCTCAGGCCCTAATCCTTCCCTCTTCCACTAGAGAGGCCGACTGTTCAGAAGCTCAGAGAGTGATAGAAAACATGACGTTAGAAGGGATATATTTTAATCCATCTGACAACTCTCCTGCACACGGAATATTATTAACTCTGCAAGGAAGGGCCTTTTGCTATTCACTGCTCCCATACGAATTCAAAATTGTTTGCATTTGGTTCTGAGTGGGTATGCGTTGAAATGTGTGGTCAGGAAAACACAGCCTTAAAGATGTGGGGCAGTGCCACAGATCAGTGCTTGGGGATGATGGCTTGGAGAAAGGGCTCAAATGACAAACAAACCCAAACTGGGATGTACGGCCATCCCTTAGTACCAACCAACAAGGATGGCCTGCCTTTCAAGAGGGAAGGAGGAGAAAGACACATCCGGTTATCATGAACCGAAGCTCCCCAACTGTCCGTGGCCGGTACATCTGCAAAGCTTCGGCCTCCCTTTGAACTCGTCAACGTGTGCCTCTGGCCTCCGCGTGTTGAGCAGCATGTAATGAGGGACAGGTGACAGTTGATAATAACAATAACACTTTTTGAGAATTGAGAGCTTACCGTGGGTCGGGCACCAAGCTCAGAAGTTAACATATAACATTTAAATTCGTGCTCTTTAGAAGCTCTCCTAATCCGTCCCCTCCTACCTCCTACTCCCCACCACACACACAGTAACTCTCCATGAGAGCCCCTGCTTGCTTCCTGTAGGGCACTGTCCCAAACTATAATCAGCTTGGTCACGTGTTTACCCGCCTCCTCCCTGATTAGCGTACAGGCAGGCTCCTGAGGATAAATCCCCAGCCTGTCTTCTTCATCCCTACTTTGTGACCAGCACAGTGATCACTCAGTAAATACCTGTGAATGAATGCAAACTTGTCATAATATTGCCCTAACCTAAGCAGACCAAAACTCAATTATGACCCAGTCCAAGCAGTGCATAACACATGTTCTCAAATTAATAAATTTTTAAGGTGTCCCAGCCCCATCCACAGCACTCAAAGAGGCCAGGAATCCTGTGTGGGAAGGGCCAGTAGCATCCAGAATGCCTACCATGAAATCAACTTGCTGCCAGGAAGGCTCCAACCTCATTCTAAGTTTTCTCATAGTCCATGGGAAGAGGAAGACAAAGCTCTAAATATCCATGATGTGAAACACACCAGCAGCCCAAGGGAAGCAACAGCTATTTCTGATACTCACGTTGGAAAGAAATTTCTTTTGAGGACAGAGAAGATGCTGCTCACTGTCCCATCACACTCTGGTAGTCAGGAAACTGCAGCTGAATTAGAAAATAGCACCCTTCAGGCCAACATGGTCCATAAGGGTGCGGGCATGGCAACAAGAGCCTGGCTGGACTTCAGCCCCCGCTCAGCCCCCTTCGGGCAGGAACCCCTGTACAGGTTACAACCTGCAGAATGCCTGCTGAGGAGATGCCCGTGATGGTCTCCTTCTAAAACTCCTCAGTGCAATCTGGCATGTTAATTACACATAAACAAACAAACAAACAAACAAGGGGAAAACATATAAACTGATAAAACCATCCCTATAGAGGCCTTTGGAATGTGATCCTGGTCTCCCCAGCTGTCAACCCCCTGGTAGATGTTATCATATTTAGGGCAACTCTGCTAGGTTATGCCTTAGTAGGACCAATGACAGTGATTGCTAGGTTTCTCCTAAGAGAGGAGTGGCAGATTTTTATATTAGTTAAATGAGCATACTCTCCATTCTGGTTAAAAAGAACTGAACTCTTGCAATCCCAATCAAAATAACACCAGCATTTTTCACAGAGCTAGAACAAATAATTCTAAAATTTGCATGGAATGAGAAAAGACCCTGAATAGCCAAGGTAATGCTGAAAAAGAAAACCAAAGCTGGAGGCATCACAATTCTGGATTTCAAGATGTATTACAAAGCTGTGACCATCAAGACAGTATGGTACTGGCACAATGGAACAGAATAGAAAACCCAGAAATGGACCCACAAACGTATGGCCAACTAATCTTTGACAAAGCAGGAAAGAATATCCAATGGAATAAAGACAGTCTCTTCAGCAAGTGATGCTGGGAAAACTGGACAGCAACATGCAGAAGAATGAACCTGGACCACTTTCTTACGACATAAAAACAAACAAACAAAAAACTTAAAATGGATGAAAGACATAAATGTGAGACAGGAAACCATCAAAATCCTAGATGAGAAAACAGGCAACAACCTCTTTGATATTGGCTGCAGCAACTTCTTACTTGACATGTCTCCAGAGGCAAAGGAAACAAAAGCAAAAGGGAACTATTGAAACCTCATCAAGATAAAAAGCATACGCACAGTGAAGGAAACAATCAGCAAAACTAAAAGGCAACAGACAGAATGGGAGAAGGTATTTGTAAATGGCATATCGGATAAAGGGTTAGTATCCAAAATCTATAAAGAACTTGTCAAACTCAACACGCAAAAACAAATAATCCAGTGAAGAAATAGGCAAGACATGAATAAACACTTTTCCAAAGAAGACATCCACATCCAGATGACTAACAGACACATGAAAAGATACTCAACATCACTCATCATCAGGGAAATACAAATCAAAACCACACCTGTCAGAATGGCTAAAATTAACAACTCAGGAAACAACAGATGTTGGTGAGGATGCAGAGAAAGGAGAACCCTTCTGCACTGCTGGTGGGAAGGCAAGCTGGTGCAGCCATTCTGGAAAACAGCATGGAGATTCCTCAAAAACTTAAAAATAGAAATACTCTAGTGCCCAGCAATTGCACTGCTAGGTATTTATCCAAAGGATACAAAAATGCTGATTCAAAGGGGCACATGAATCCCAACGTTCATAGCAGTGCTATCGACAATAGCCAAGTATGGAAAGAGTACTTCCATACTTCCAAGTATGGAAAGAGTCCAAATGTCCATCAACTGACGAATGGATAAAGAAGATGTGGTGTGTGTATATATATATATATATATATATATATATATATATATATATGTATGTATATATGTGTGTGTGTATATATATATATACACAATGGAATATCACTTGGCGATCAGAAAGAATGAAATCTTGCCATTTGCGACAACATGGATGGAACTAGAGTGTACTATGCTAAGTGAAATAAGTCAGTCAGAGAAAGACAAATATCATATGATTTTACTCATATGTGTAATTCAAGAAACAAAACAGATGAACACAGGGGACGGGAAGCAAAAGTAATATAAAAACAGAGAGGGAGGCAAACCATAAGAGACTCTTAAATACAGAAAACAAACTGAAGGATTCTGGTGAGGTGTTGGGTGGGGGGAAGGGCCAGATGGGTGATGAGCATTAAGGAGGGCACTTGTTGGGATGAGCACTGGGTGTCATAGGTAAGAAATGAATCGCTAAATCCTACTCCTGAAATCATTATTACACTATATGTTAACTAACTTTGATTAAAAAAAAGAACTAAACTCTCATATGCCACTTCTTTCCTGTTAACCGACTAAATGTTTGTGTCACCCCCAAATTCATATTTTGAAGCCCCAACCACCCCATGTGACTGTATTTGGAGGAAGAGTCATCACGAAGGCAATTAAGGTTAAATGTAGCCATAAGGGCAGGGTCATGATATGATAGGATTTGTGTCCTTATTAGAAGACACAGCATCTCTCTCCACCATGTGAGCACACAGTGAAGATGGAGGTCAGTCTACAAACCAATAAAGAGGCCTCAGAATAAAACCTACCTTGCCAACACCTTGAACTTGGACTGCCAGCCTCTACAAATATGAGAAATAAATGTCTGTCATTTAAGCCACTCAGTCTGCGGTATTTTGTCATGGTGTCCCAAGCTAAGACACTGCCCTTAACATCAAGGATATTTAGCTGCCCTGGGAATTGGGCAAATACAAAAGAAGAGTGCGCAATAGGATGGGGAAGACTAGGGCTAGAGAGACAAGACAAGAAATCAGTCACAGAACGCTTTCTTCACAAGTTATGCCCATTATTTAAATTTATACATATCGTGAGTTACTCATATCGCAATATAATATATTCTCAACAGCGTCACCAGATTGGTCCTCTGGAAACAATCAGTCAGATCTTATCACTCCTCTCAAAAGCTCAAAACTTGCCAATGGCTCCATCTCCCGCAGGATAAACTCCCCAGTGCACACCGGGTCCTACAAGCCCCCCCTGAGCTGACTTAGGGGTCCCCTCTGATCTCACCCCCAGTATCCTCCCCTTGGAAGGGGAGTTAGCCACGCTAACTTCCTGCAGCTTCTCAGACATCGCCATGCACAAATCTAGCCCACGGCCTTTGCATTTGCTGCTTCTTATTCCCGAAGGCTCTTTCCTCGCTTCCTTTCTGTCTATTCCAATATGACA
The DNA here is from genome assembly GCF_023721935.1 of Panthera uncia. Classification (NCBI taxonomy): domain Eukaryota; kingdom Metazoa; phylum Chordata; class Mammalia; order Carnivora; family Felidae; genus Panthera; species Panthera uncia. Next base: position 29,392,639 of record NC_064813.1, read on the forward strand.
TGATTGGTGAGGCCTTCCCTAATCATTGTATCAAAAATAACAACCCACAACCCCAACCCCCATCCCCCCAACAGCACCCCCTCACACACACTGCATGCCTTACCTACCTTATCCTGCTTAATTTTCTCAGGAGTGATTCTTAGAATCACTATTATTAATTTGACATACCATTTGCTTATTAATTTGTTAATTGCCACTCTCTGCCTAAAACAAAAGCTAATCCTAGGCAGGCAGGAAATTGTTTATTCTCTCCTATATTCCAAGCAGTTTCAATGGTGCCTGGCATGGAATAGACCCTCAATAACTATTTCTTAAGTGAATGAAAGACATAAATGATTATTATAAGGTAGCAGGTAATAATAACTAAACTTATTGAGTGATTAGCTAAGCTTTTTATAAACATTCTATTGTGCATATGCTGGGAACAGAGCTAAACACTTTACATACCAGGAAAAGATGTTTAAACCATTATCTCATTTAGTCCTTACAATAACCATTTGGGGTAGGTGTTATTATTCCCATTTTACTTCCCCTGAGTAAGTCATCTGCACAACTTACAGGTATGCAAGGAGAGCAGTTAGTCAGGATTTGAACACAGGTCTGCCTGACGTCAAAGCCCATGCTCTTAACCACTCTCCACATCTACGGATAGGATCCAGAAAGTGTAGAGAAATCAGATATCTGTAAATTAAATCTCAGCTGAAATGCAGCAGGAGTATTTACTATTCAAAGGGAACTTGCAGCAAATTCCAAGTTGTATATTTTTTATTAAAAAATTTTTTAATGTTTATTTATTTTTGAGACAGGGAGAGAAAGGGGGGAGGGGCAGAGAGAGAGAGACTGAGACAGAATCTGAAGCAGCCTCTGAGCTGTCACCGCAAAGCCCAATGCAGCATGGGGTTCAAACCCACAAACTGTGAGATCATTACCTGAGCCAAAGTCAGACACTCAACCGACTGAGCCACCCTCACACCCCCCAAGTTGTATATTTTAAAAAACAAATAATTCCTTTTATGAAATATCCCTCTAATGTATCTATTTTTACAAACTATACCAGCTCTATCGTAAACCAGGGCAGACCCCTGATTCAAAAAAAAACATTTTTATTCAGCTTTGCAGTGTAACATGTGGCATTTTTGCCAAGAAACTGACCTTCCTACTCAGGTGTTGCCCGTGCTAGTAGTGACAAGACTAGACTGGAATGGACTGGTGGCCCTCAAATCACATGAATGGACAGAGGGGGGAAGGAGTCAACCATCACAAGTTTGCCAAGGAGCCCACCGGGGATTAAACTTTTTGCAAAAAGATGCAGAAAGAACTCACAGGATGTTGAAAGGATCAAAAAGAGGATTTTTTGTTATTGTTAGAAAATTATCACCATTCTTTTCCTTTAAATATAAGCAGAAAATCAAGTTTTCCCCAGGCACCTCACCATTCTACACTTCATTTAAAATCATTGTGATTGAAAGCACAGAAGAGCATAAGGATGTACCGACTTCATTGATTCTCCTGGTTAAACTGCTGGGCTCAAATAGTAATTATGTACAGTGCATTTTGAAGATATGTATATGCTTGTCCCCGTTTTCAAATGAGGAAACATGGCATTCAGGGGTCAGGCGAGTGGACGGAGCATGGGGAGGGCTTCAAGCCATTCCATCCAAATCTGGGCTGAATTCAAGTAGCACTCAGAATTGAGTCTTTTAAAAACTGCTCCTATTCTACAGGGCACATTTCATGCTATCCAAAAAAATTTTTTTTTGCTCAACTAAATGCCGTATCATTCTGCTTACCTCATTTGGGACAATTCATATGGCACAAGTATCATTCAATGGGCCTATATTCTCCCAAAGTATATTCCATTGCTGTTAACAGAGGCAACTTGGAGCAGAAAAAGTCCCTGTGGTCAAAAAAACTAGTGAAGATAAGTATGATTTAAGCGAGATACTTTATAGCAAGATTTCTCTGAGCCTTTAATATGCTAATCAGCATCTTAAGTCAGGGACATAGATACAGTGTTTCTCTAATGCGTTTGACAATAAGACCCTCATTTCAATAAGAACCTAAGGATTCCTGTTCCCTATTCAAGGTTTTAGGAAACACTGCTTAAGGGGGTACATCAAACACTCTAGGTTTCAAGAAGGTTACAATTTCCTTGAGGGAGTTAAGCTATGTCCCCTAGAAAGATATGTTGAAGTCCTGGTCCCTGTTATCTGTGGATGTGACCCTATTTGGAAATAGGGCCTTTACAGATGAAATCAAGTTCAGATGCTGCCGTTAGGGTGGGCCCTCATCCAATTTAACTAGTATCTTTATAAGAAGAATACAGTGTGAAAATACAGAAGCACAAGGAGGAGATGCATGAAGACAGAGGCAGAGATGGGAGTTATGTTGCCATAAAACAAGGGATCCTGGAACCACCAGAAGCTGGAAGAGGCAAGGAAGGATCTTCTCCTAGAAGCTTCAGTGGGAGCATGGCCCTGCCAACTCCTTGACTTCAGACTGTCAACCTCCGCTCTGAAAACTATAGAACACTAGGAGGAGCCAAGATGGCGGAACAGCACGGAAGTTTTTCGTGTGTGTCTCGCATCCCTGAAATACTGCCACACCAGCACTAAACCATCCTGCACACCTAGAAAACTGATTGGAGGATTAACACAACAATCTGCACAACCTGAACCACAGAACTCAGCAGGTACGTGGGCAGAGTGGTGAACTGGGGGAGAGAGAAGCTGCGGAGGGCAGGGAGCCGTTTTTGCATGCGGAGAGAGGATGGAGACGGGGCAAGGGGTGGGGGAGAATATGGGAAAAGCACCCACCCCCCCCCCCCCCCCCCCCCCAAAGTTGCTGGAGACAAAGTGGAAAGATGGAAACAGCTGCAGGGACTGAACTAAAAAGGGAGAATGGAGAAAGGAGAGGGTTTAAATTCCATTAAGACTCTATAAACGGGGAGTGCAGAGTCTGAAACTCTGCAGCACAATACCTGATGGTGCTCTGCTGGGAAGGGTGAATCCCCAGGAGCAGAGTGAAGTCCAGGGTTCTTCAGACCACAGGGGAGAGGCGGTTCCCCTGCTGGGAGAACATCTGATAGAGGCTGTATAGCTCCCACCAAAGCAACGACCCCAGCAGACCCCAGAGAACAACCACTTTCGCTGGTGCTGGAACAAGGTCGTTGGGGGTGAAGCCTGGTGCCAGATGCGTGTTGTGATTTGCCATAATCCCTGAACTTCTGCTGCTACACGACTGCGTGAACTTTCTCTGGGGCGGGCTGGCACCCGGCCGCAGTCTCTGGACAACGGCAGCAGCACAGTCCTGCGAACATTCCTTGGTGCAGCCGACATTCGACCGTTGCTCGGTGAGGCCCTCCCGCAGGGGGCAGAACGGGTCAAAGCCGCAGTCCTTCAGAAGTAAAAGTCGGGAAAAACAGCTGCATCTGAGACAAAACTCGGGAGGGAGGTGCTGCCTGGGGCTTGGTCACGGACAGTGTAAAAGTAGGGAGTGGACGGAAACCAAAGACAAAGGACGGGTGCGCGACTGCTGATCAGAGAGAACAGAGTTCTGATACTAGAGACTAGGTAGCTGGGTGATGCCATTGTCACCATTCCCGCGCATGCGCGCGCGCACACACACGAACGAGCACCCCGACAATCCACCCCAGTAAGCTAATCAGCGCCATCTAGTGGAGAACAGAGTCATTACACTAAGCCCCGCCCAACTGGGCCAACCTCGGTCTTCAGGAACACAAGTCTCTCTGCCTGCTTACTTTATGGACTATAAAGCGCTTCATAGTTTGACTTCTAGGGGAAAATGAAGTAATTTCAATCAGATTTCAGTCTGTTCACTGGTCCATCTATTCAATTTTCTCCTCTTTTTTCTTTTTCTTTTTTTTCTATTTTTCATTTCTTTCCTTTTTCTTGAATACAGAAAAAGAAAAGTTATTTTTATTTTCAATTTTTATTAAAAATATTTTTCTTTAATTTTTTCTACTATGTTTTTTATTTTTGTGTAATTTTTTTCAAATTCTATTTTACTTTAATCACCTCATTTTATTCTATTTCAGTGTATTCATTTTTTCAAATTTTCAAACGATTTCCTTTTTTTTCTTTCCCCTTTTTTCTCTAATCTATGAAGCCCCTCTCAAGGGGCTTGTCTGGCCCCAGACCAAAACAACCTAGGATCTAGCATCATTTATTTGATTTGTGTGTGTGTGTGTGTGTGTGTGTGTGTGTGTGTGTGTGTTGTTTTTAATTTTTTAATTTTAATTTTTTAATTTTAATTTTTTAATTATTTTTCCCTCATTAATTCCTTTTCTCCCTTCAAAATGACAAAACAAAAGAATCCACCCCAAAAGAAAGAGCAGGAAGAAACAACAGCCAGGGACTTAATCAACACAGATACAAGCAAGATGTCTGAACCAGAATTTAGAATCATGATAATAAGAATACTAGCTGGAGTCAAAAATAGATTAGAATCCCTTTCTGTGGAGATAAAAGAAGTAAAATCTAGCCATGATGAAATTTAAAAAATGCTATAACTGAGCTGCAATCTCAAATGGATGCCACAGTGGCAAGGATGGGTGAGGCAGAGCAAAGAATTAGCAATATAGAGGACAAACCTATGGAGAAAAAATGGAGCAGGAGAAAAAAAAGGGAGACTAAGGCAAAAGAGCATGATTTAAGAATTAGAGAAATCAGTGACTCATTAAAAAGGAACAACATCAGAATCACAGGGGGCCCAGAAGATGAAGAGAGAGAAAAGGGGTAGAAGGGCTATGTAAGCAAATCATAGCAGAAAACTTTCCCAGGTCCAGGAAGCACAGAGGCCTCCCATTAGATTCAACAAAAACCGACCATCAACAAGCATATCATAGTCAAATTTACAAAATACTCAGTCAAGAAAAGAATCATGAAATCAGTAAGGGAAAAAAAAAGTCCTTAACCTACAAGGGAAGACAGATCAGGTTTACAGCAGACCTATGCACAGAAACTTGGCAGGCCAGAAAGGAGTGGCAAGATATATTCAATGTGCTGAATCAGAAAAATATGCAGCTGAGAATTCTTTTTCCAGCAAGGCTGTCATTTGAAATAGAAGGAGAGATTAAAAGTTTCCCAGACAAACAAAAATTAAAGGAGTTTGTGACCACTAAACCAGCCCTGCAAGAAATTTTAAGGGGGACTCTCTGAGGGGAGAAAAGATGAAAATAAATAAACAAATAAATAAAGACCAAAAGCAACAAAGACTAGAAAGGACCAGAGGACACCACCAGAAACTCCAACTCTACAGGCAACAGAATGGCAATAAATTCATATCTTTCAGTACTTACTCTAAACGTCAATGGACTAAATGCTGCAATCAAAAGACATAGGGTAACAGAATGGACAAGAAAACAAGATCCATCTATATGCTATTTACGAGAGACCCACTTTAGAACTAAAGACACCTTCAGATTGAAAGTAAGGGGAGAACCATCTATCATGCTAATGGTCAACAAAAGAAAGCCAGAGTAGCCATACTTATATGAGACAATGAAAACCATAGAACACTTATGAAAGAAATTCAAGAGGACACAAAGAAATGGGGGAAAAAATTCCATACTTATGGATTGGAAGAACAAACATTGTTAAAATATCTATAGTACCCAAAGCAATCTACACATTTAATATGATCCCTATCAAAATACCACCAGCATTTTTCACAGAACTAAAATAAACAATCTTAAAACTTGTATGGAACTGCAAAAGACCTCAAATAGCCAAAGCAATCTTGAAAAAGAAAAGTAAAGGTGGAGGCATGATTCTGGATTTCAAGCTATATTACAAAGCTGTAGTCATCAAGACAGTGTGGTACTGGCACAGAAACAGACACATAGCTCAATGGAACAGAATAGAAAACCCAGAAATGGACCCACAAACATATGGCCAACTCATCTTCGACAAAGCAGGAAAGAATATCCAATGGAAAAAAGACAGTCTCTTCAACAAATGGTGCTGGGAAAACTGGACAGCAACATGCAGAAAAGATGTAACTGGACCACCTTCTTACACCATACACACACACACAAGAAAAAACTCAAAATGGATGAAAGACCTCAATGTGAAACAGGAAACCATCAAAATCCTAGAGGAGAACACAGGCAGCAACCTCTTTGACCTCAGCTGCAACAACTTCTTACTAGACACGTCACTGAAGGCAAGGGAAACAAATGCAAACATGAACTAGTGGGACCTCATCAAGATAAAAAGTTTCTGCACAGCAAAGGAAACAATCAGCAAAACTAAAAGGTAACTGACAGAATGGGAAAAGATATTGGCAAATGACACATCAGATAAGGGGTTAGTATCTAAAATCTATAAACAACTTATCAAACTCAGACTGTCAGCCTCCAGAATAAATGTCTACTGTTGTAGTCCACCCAGTTTATGTTACTTTGTTAAGGCAGTCCTAGGAAAGTAATACAGGCACGGGGATACCCGGCTACAAAATGGAGACTAAATACCAACACAACTAGAGGCAAGGATGGAAGCAGACAGTCAGGAGTATACAAAAGGGATTACAGACAACAAAGAAGCAGGGCTTCGGGGGTGTCTGGGTGGCACTGTGGGTTGAATGTCTGACTTCGGCTCAGGTCATGATCTCACAGCTTGTGGGTTTGAGCCCTGTGTTGGGCTCTCTGCTATTACCACAGAGCCTGCTTTAGATCCTCTGTCTCCCTCTCTGCATCTCCCTGGCGTGCGCTCCCTCTCTCTCTCTCTCTCTCTCTCTCTCTCTCTCTCTCAATAATAGAAAATAAACATTAAAAAAAAAAAGCAGGGCTTGAGAAGAGGAGAGCTCTCTGGTGGCTGGGGCGGTCAGAGATGGCTTCCAGGAGGAGGGGGGTAGTGGGGTGGAGTAAACACACAGATCTCCTGGATTACAGGGAAATTCACACACACTCGCACGCATGCATACACCACACACACACACACGCACGCACACACGCCCATCTGCCTTAAAGACATCATGTAAAACCCAATAATCTCTCGTAGACATCCCAACTGAGTTTTAGAAAATATATACAATTTCCATTTTCGTGAGCTTTGAATTTCTAGGTCAGCTTGCATGTCATGAAAAGAATAGCTAAATAAGAACACCTAAACAATTAATAATTCTAGATCAAACCAGTCATACAACCATCTCATTTCAACAGGAAGACCCAGAATAGGAAAAATAGCTCTGAAACTTTAAAGTAAAAAATCTCCATCGAATAAAATAGCAGGGAAGGTTTGCATGGGGGAAGGGACAGGAATCATGAGAACCTTAACTTTTAGCATGAAATGCATCTGTTAAATAGACCTACTAATGGTGTTATTGTAGCTAAAAACAGCGACTTGAAAATGTTGTGCACATTATTACTGTCATTATCCACCAACTGTAAGAATGCTATGTTAAAACTAACTCAAAACACCTCGAGAAAGGTAATTGCTACTAATGGATCTGAAGTGTGCAAAATTGGACATCATTACCCTGTCCTCACATTGTGGGGCTGGGGAAGTTAGTAGGCTCACTCATCTTACTATCAGGACCGAGGTTCGCGGAGAGGGCTGGGCTCGCTTTCACTGTGCAGCGTGAGGGAAATTCCACACTGCAGAACTGGATGGGCAAGGGTTCACAGGGCAAAGCCCAGGGCAGTAGACCCCCCAAACTTTCCCAAGTGGTCAGGGGGAGGGGACTGTAGATACAAGAGAATCTTCCTGCTCTGAAGCTCTTCTGGGTGCCAGTTTGTCAGACCAATCGCCTCCAGAAGGAGCTAAGTATTGCTGACCCTGTGATTTAGGGGAATAACCCAGAATCGAGGGTGGTAAAAGCCAACCGGGTCACCATAAGGCATCGACATCTGCTGAGAAGAGGGCCACCCGGTGGCCCCAGGGGATGTAGCTGTTCAGCTGGCCCGGGGGCTACCTCCTGGCCTCTCTGGGTGTGTAGAGTCACACTCGTCCCCGAGTTTGCCCTACTGTCCCGAACTGCAATGACTACTTTTACTCTATGCTGTGTTCCCCATCACCTCACCCCACGTGTCCCCCAAATATCTCTTCTCCGGTGCTGGTAATAATACTTTAAAAAAAAAAACCCACATTGTCCTTAAATGTTTCCCGAACTTTCAAAACTAATGCTCCCAAACAGCACATGTACCTTTACATGACAGAGCCCCTCTCCTGCCCCGATCCCCCAGCATACCTCCAACCCCACGCCCATCAGGAAAAAAAAATCCAAGAGAGTGGATTTCGACCAGCAATTTCAACCTCTTTTCTCACTACTGACAACCTCAGGGGAATTTCCCTCCTTCCTTCTGGACAAAACACAGGAATACAAATGAAGGGCCAAATGCCCAGAAACTGCATAAGTAATCTCTGACCAAGAGAGAGCTGCCTAAATTCTAAATTTGTGTGTGTGTGTGGGGGGGGGGGGGGGAGTCCTTCATCCACATAAGAAATTTCTTCCCACCCCCAATGGCCCTGGCTGAGCAAGACTCCCAGTGCCCTCGCAAGCCTGTCATCTGGAAGCTGTGACGTCTTTGCCCCCAGTCGAATCACTGAGACAGAATGAGAAGTGGGACCTGGACGGCCTTTGGTTCTCCTCGGGGGGTTCCACCTTGATGAAGAACACAGGAGTGATGCTTGGGACACATAAATCACCGCAGGACAAAATCCTGTTGGGGAAAAGCAACGTGGCAAAACATTCTGACTTTTAAAACAATTTCCTTACCAGACGCCCCAATATAGATCATTTAAATTATTCATTTTATCATTCATGCTATTTATTTGTTTGTTCAAGAATTACTTCTTTAGGGGCACCTTGGTGGCTCTGTCAGTTAGGCTTCTGACTCGTAGTTTCAGCTCAGGTCATGATCTCCTGTTTCATGGGTTAGAGTTGTTGTTAGGCTCTGTCTGCACTGGCAGTGCGGAGCCTGCTCGGGATTCCCTTTCTCTCCCTCTCTTTCTGCCCCTCCCCTGATTATTCTCTCTTTCTCTCTCTCTCTCTCTCTCTCAAAATAAATAAACTTTTAAAAAAAGAATTATTTAGCATTTGTTAATGGCATTAGTTTTCTAATTGTACTTGCCAACAAACAAAAGTGATACAAATGCCTGATGAATAACTGAAAACCCACAGTGAATACAGAACTTCTAATCTGATGTGGGAAGGCGATAATAAACATATAAATATATAGGCCAGGTCTTGATCATTTTTCTTACTAAGAAAAATTTAGTAGGAAGGGATGATAAGGTGAAGTGCTCTTTTAAATAGGTTCTCGGGATGTGTGAAAGGAACGGAAAGGGAATATCTCTGGGACAGCCTTCCAGGCAGCAGGAGGGAGTAAAACCTGGAGCCGGGAGGGGCGCCTGGGTGGCTCAGT